>NC_041338.1:18891141-19223328 GCF_004354835.1 Perca flavescens
GCATTAAAGTCCAACTGAAATCACATTTAGATGTTGTTTTTGTATAAAAAATAATAAGTAATAATAATTTTTTCTTTACCAGCCTGTTCCAGTGTCCAGGAAGTTGTCTTCTCGGGAGCAGAGGGACTGCGAGGTCATTGAGAGACTCATCAAGTCATACTTCCTTATTGTACGGAAAAACATCCAGGACAGGTACACGTGTAATCAGTCTCTTTTTTTTTTGTTTGTTTTTTTTTTTCACCCACCATGATACCATTTTTGAAATATTGACATGATTGGTCCCTTCTTATGTGCTGTACTGTCTCTTCCCCCTCTGTTGTTGTTTGGCCTCAGTGTACCGAAGGCTGTGATGCACTTCCTGGTGAACCATGTGAAGGACTGCCTGCAGAGTGAGCTGGTGGGTCAGTTATACAAGACGGGCCTGCTGGATGACCTGCTGACGGAGTCCGAGGACATGGCTCAGAGACGCAACGAGGCCGCTGACATGCTCAAGGTAACCGATTCATTAAGTGTCCCAATGGACTGCCTGGATCAGTCATATGCTCATTAAAACATTTACTTCACTTTTATATTTTATAAACGTGAAAAAGGGTTGACTTCCTGCACACTGTCTGCACTGAGTTTCGGTCATTGACCTAGGCATGTTTTAAAAAAACAACAACATTGTTTTAGTATCCCTAAAAGAAGTAAATCCAGATAAAATCTTTTATTGATTCCCCAATTAAAATGATAAGATGTTGAGACAAAAAGGGGTTATACTGGCCAACAAAAGATCCCTTCCTAAAGCGATTTCAATATAAGTGATAGGGGACAACAGCTGCAGTCATTGCTCTAAGTTTATCTGAAGTTTATTTGCGGCTTCAGCAGTTTGAGGTGAGACAAATCAAGTAGATATCTTCTTACTCTTACTGACTATGTTTTTGCTCAGAATGAGTACCCTGGATTTTGTCCCCTATCACCCTTATATTGTGAGCACATTAGGAAGGGATCGTTTAATGTGTTACAGCAAGCAAAATCTATTTCAGTGTTCATATGGGCACCTGCCTTAAAGACAGCATTCAGTGTGTAAGTACTAGATACTCCACTATCTACCCAGAAGGCATGCGCTGAGGCTATAGGAATAATAGAGTTTAATGAATTACCCTCTTTTTATTTTATTTGTTTTTATCTTTATTTCCAGGCGTTGCAGAAAGCCAGCCAGGTGATTGCAGAAATCCGAGAAACCCACCTGTGGTGAGGGCGGTCTCTCTTCATCCCTCATGAGCCATCCAGAAGCTCCTGTTGTGTCTGCCAGCTCCTCAGACGGAAAGGGGGAACAACTTAAAAAATGCACTGTTGTGGATATGTGTATATCGAAACATAGTTTTAATGTAAAGAAAGGACTTGGATTTAATGAAGGGCAGTACATATCAGCTCCTCATCATCAGCATCACACATACTCTTGTCCTAGTTATTATATTTTTCTTATGTAATTGAAACAATAAATAAATAGGTGTTATGCATCACCACTATGTGGAGCCTTGATGAGGAATGTCTGCTCTTAATGTAGACTTGAATTAAAGCTAGAAATTACAAACCTATGCTGCAACATGTGGTTGCTTCCTTTATCATGTCAATTATTTTATTAGATGTTGACAAAATAATGTGACTACTGCTGATTGTTCAATAAATGTACTTAATTTAGATTTTTGTTTTTGGGGAAAATGCCCCACCACTTCTTCTGTTTTGTGTTAACAGTTTTGTTTTTATGTAGACATGGAACTATTCTACATCCCACTCATACTTTGTTTACATGTTTCAACAAGATCTCTTACACATATTTATAGGTTTATAGATTTTATGAGCTGTTACGCAAAGATTCTGGCTGCTTGAAGTTTTGTAAAAATGTGTTATGGTACTGTATATTGGACTTAATAACACCGAAACAGACAATCTGCGGCGTTTACAGAGTGGATGTAATGATTTATTTATTGTTTTGATATGATAATTGACATGTAACCCAACACAACAGAACAATGAATACACATATAATAGACCCAGTGGCCAATCGGTGGTGTCGTGGTCTGCTTCGTCCTGGTCTGGCTGCTCCTTTACCTCAGCCGGCCGCCCATCTTGCCCTTGCCGCGACCTTTGGCACTGAAAGGATGCAGAGAAACATGAATGCCAAATGCCAAGCACTGGGTTTAGGACAAGTGGAGGTCATTTAATTGCAGCATGCAGAAAATCAATAGAAAAAACAGTGTATTTTTGTTTTTACAGTATTGATGTTAAATACCGGCATATTCTCTGTCTCAGACTTGTAAAGACATGAAATAAGTTTTGCTTAAATCAAAATTGTAAGAATACAGCAAATTATATCCCTAAAGCTTGAGTATTTGTCACGCTAATGACTGCAAATAAAAGTACAGTTCATTTCCTTTGTAGTTTTTGAAAGAGACTTGTTCAGATTTGTATCAAAGTATGCAGTCATGACTAATTATGCAACTTCTGTTGGAAGGTTTTTGCATATGCTGCGCTGACTTTTCAGACCATATCGATTAGGCTACCATGCAGAACCTACCAATGCAATATTAAAACCATGATGGCCATATGAAAAAAGTGAGCAAGGACGTTCCTAATGATATCCCAGTGTTTGAGATGGGTGCAGAATGATTGGCCTCACAGAGGGTTGTGGCTCATCTATATTTTGAGTGTTTGAGTTGTGTTTTAACATTCAAAGAATTTACATAAGTGATTGTACTCTGGGATCTCTGAGCCTTCCTTATCTATAATAATGGGGAAATGTGAAATGGCAAGGAGTAGAAATTGGCATAATGGAAAGAAGTAGCACATTTTGGAGATGGGGTTTGTGTATTTACCTCTGGTGGTCCTGGACTCGAGCAAGAAGCTGGTTAATCTGCAAGAACACATAAACCTTGCTAAGCCTTTTAAAGAACACACATAATACCAGATAAGCCCAGCAGAGGTTGTCAGAAGGAACTGAAAAGCCCTCTGATGACCCAACATGGACACCTGTCATTTGCCAGGCACTTATATCTTACTTCATGCACATACAAGCATGGACTGTTTCTCTTGATTATATTTGCTACACTGGGAAATATGCTGACAACGTAATTTATGAAATGTGAAGTTAAAAGATGGTTGTTTCGTGTCTCCGGAGCTGTTTGTTGAGATCTTAGTCTTTTGTTTCTCATAGAGGACCTCTTCACCAAGTCAATTATTTCCAGTATTTTGTTGAGTGCTGGATGACTTACATCGTATTTCTGCTTTTTGAGTTTTTCACCGAGATCAAACTTCTCAGCCTCCAGACCCATCAGCCACTGCCACAGCTCGTTGGCCTTCTCCCTAAACACAAACAACCAGAGGTCATATTAAGAGAAGTTCATATCCAATGACACCAACGATTTGCATCATCAGAATCCATTGTCAGGATTCATCATTTGTGACATGGTGTACTGGACAGTACTGCACGAAACCCTGCACGGCTTTGACATACTTGAGTTTTTCCTCGTTCAGATGATCCACGTTTAAAGCCTTCCTGCGGTCAGCCAGGATCTTCTTCTTCTTCTCTCTCTCAGTTTGTTTCTTGGCTCCTTTTCTGTTATCACTCTGTGTTGGTCATAAAGCAGAAATACACGTACTGTAAGTCAATCTGAATGCAACAAAAAAAGTAGATGTTTTTTTTAATTCATCTTTTTCCTACAAGGGATTGATAAACTTTTGTTAAAGCTACTAAATGGTATTGATATACTATGCTAAGAATTCTGATACTTTGCGTAAGTAAAAGTAGTGATGGTTGTATTAATATACACCATATTAGACTAGTTACAGTATTTTACTGTATTACGCACATGTTGACACTGGAAAAAAGGATTTGCTATAATGTGTATAATGACAATAAAAGGCATCCTATTCTATTATCTTTACTGTTGCGTTTGCATTATGTGAAAGACGCATTTCAGTGTTGTAGTTGATCATGGTGATGTAACTTATTTTGTTGGGTAATTATCTGCAAAATAACGAATAACTAAATTGTCATGTAGTAAAAAAAATGTAGTAAAAAGTGTACTTCCTTCTCAATAGTAGTGGAGTAGAAGTATAAAGCAGCGTCAAATGGAAATACTGTCATTAAAGTACATGTACCTCAAAATCACTGTAATTACATAACTTTATACTTTTAGCCAATTTTTTTAATCTACATTCTGGCACCATTAATTGTATTTTCATTTATGTTATGTTCATTTAAGGTCCCATATTTACTTCAATTTCAGGTTACTACTAGAACATGTTGACATACTTTAATGTTCAAAAAACTTTTTCTCATACTTTCTGTCTGAATATACCTCTGTCTCTTTAAGCCCCCTCCTGAAATAGCCCACTCTGCTCTGATTGGTCAGTGTTTCCGCTTATTCTGCATCTGCACTCTCGGTCATTGGAGCAGGAAAATGAGTGTAACGGCACTGTAGTGGCTCTTTCTACCTACATATTTGTATAGTTGTGACATCACAACCGTACGAAGTCCTGACGGCTCGGCACAGTTTCTGAATACGGGCTGTGTGCATTTCTCTGTGGATTGAGCTTTTTGATCCTTTCACAGTATAGCACCTCAGCCTATGTTATAATAAAAAAGACATATCAATCTCACTTTTTGCAGTATGGGACCTTTAAAAAAAGGTAAGAAATAACGTAGCTTACAGTGATGCTGTTATGGAAGGGAGGGCATTACGTCACCACTTCTAGGTGATGTAATGCTGAATATCGCTGAATAGGAGAGTCCTTGGTTTGCAGTTTGCATTGTTGACCCTCTCCAACAAAGTAAGTTATAAAGTAAGTATGTGTGTAGCTTCTACTTGAGTAGGATTGTTGAGTACTTTTTCATCCCTGTACATTATGCTTCACATTTAGACACTTATAGGTGATAGGAAGTTGAATGACCTTTTGTCCAGCACTGTACTGCGCGGTCATGTTTGACAGAGCCTTCTTCTTCTTGGCATCGTCATCATACTTCTTACGTTGCTCCTCTTGCTCCCTCCGCTCTTTTTCCTCCTGTATGCAGCACAGGAGGAAAGGAGGAGAAAATGGTGTCACTTCATGTTGTCTGGTATGATGTGCTACACGAGGATATTAAGGATATGAGTTTAATGTACACTGAGATCATACCGCAAGTCTGGCCTGCCTCTCCTTCTCTCTCTCTGCCCGGACCCTCTGCTGCTCTGCTCTCTCGGCACGGCGTTTCTCCTAGAAAATGAAACATGCACTTGTCGTCGTGATTTGGAACAAAAGAAACACAATAATTCCTTTTTGATTGACAAACTCACAATTCTGTTAACGAGGGTGATGAGCTCCTCTTCCTCTTTCTTCCTCTGGATGAAGTGAGCCTCGATCAGAGACTGCAGCTCAGACAGATCCTTCTCCTGACGCTTCCTGTGGATGTCCTGCCATCAGAAACACATATCAGGGAAATCAGAATGGTTTACCAAATCTTATCCAGATGGATGTTTATATCAAGAGGGAAGCATTTAATGAGGTTGACTCACATCAAAATCCACTTTTTCACCGTCAGGGATCTTTGGGGCAGCAATATTTGTCATGAACCTGTTGAAGTGAACAGTTTATTATTATTATTATTATTATTACTACTAAGTGGTGTTTTAACTGCTTAACTAAAGAAGAGCTTACTTTGGCTTGGGCTTTGATTCATCTGGCGCGAGGAAAAGGAAATAAAAGACATGAAAAAATTGACGAGCAATGAGAAAGTGTATATTAAAGTGGTCATTAAGGTAGCTACGAGGAACCTTTAAATGTTTCTGAAACTGTTTAATTTTTCATCCGATGATCATAAATGACCTGTAACAGCAAACGAGACTCACAGTGAAAAGAACGCTATTTTGATATATTTTTTTATTAATGCCCCTGCCTGGGGTTCTGATTTTTCCCTGCAAAGTTACAAAAATAATTTACAGCAGGTAGAAGGTGCTACAGAGCACACATTCTGACGGGTCACAGATTTCAGCGTAACACCGGAAATGCCTGTGTTTGAGTATCCAGCCAGGTAAAAGGTAGCAGGAGATTTCTTTTACAGGCCTGAATGTATTTTATTTTATTTTAGAAGTTATCTGCTGTAGTTATGTCTTATCCTGGGGCAGGGCCATCCCAGAACAAAAGGAAATTAAATGAAGAACAACTAAAAGCTAAAAGGGAAAGTGACAGACGACGGGCGAAATCCAAGTCAATCTCGGTCGGTTGTAAATAATTCAAAACTGAACCTGAATTAGCCCTCTTCCTCCTAGATAGGTATGTAATATATTGATTTCATTCGTAAAATAACTTTACAATGCGAGATGTAAGCAGGTGCCTACATGAATTTAGGCCCCCCTTACATTTAGCGCCCGGTTTTAATTTCTTTTCAGTCCGTGTTTGTGTTGGCCTTCTATTTTCTTTTTGTCCTCCCGTACTTGTGTAAAGCGTCCTTGGGTTTCATGCAAGGCGCTATAATAATCTAAGTTATTATTACGTTGTTTGCTACAACAATCTCTTAATGCTTTGGCTCGTGACACAGTGACACTGATACCCTGTTTAGCTCACGATACACCCAAAGTAGGCTAAGTTACCGTTTGCAACACTGGAAATGCAACGATGCATCTGTTCATATTTTCTTATTGTAAATTAATGATTTTCTGTCCGAGCAAAACATTCATCGTAACCATATCACCTCCCGGTAACGCTAACTCTAAAAGATCTTTACGACAGCAGGTGTGGTAAAAAAACTACCGCTTCTGTCCAAAGGGGCCGCTAGAATCAACACAAACTGAAAGTTCCTCGTAGCTGCTTTAACAAACCGTTGCATGAGAAGGAAAAAGAAAAAAAATAAAGTTTTCTCACCTGTCACCTCCTCTTGCGCTGGAACATAAATGATTAGTAAAATGTTAAATCAAATAAGGTACCTACAATACATAAAAACATGATGCAGATGCAACTTTCTTACCTTCTTCCTCCCTTCAGAAGATCAACAGTATTGACAAAAAGAATAAGAATAATACAAAAGTGAATAAATCGTTTGGAAAATCCAAAACAATATTAACATATTTTATCACCATATGAAAATACAAAAGTACAAAAATGTACGTACTGAACTTCCTCCTCAATGACTTCTTCTGTGTCAGACATTTTGTTATGGATGAGCTCTGCAAAATGGATCCCTATTAGTCTATTTTTAGACTGGCAAATATTTCCAATCATTAAACAACATAGCAGAGCATGAGATGGCAACAGTTTACGCCATTTACAATGACTGCTATTACCGACCTTAACATCTGTGGTCCCTTTGGCAGTAGTGGAAAACGTATTTTAATCTTTTACTGGAGCAATACTAGCAATATCACAATAAAATACTACTAAAAGTAAAAGTCCTTATAATCTGATAACTCATAATCTGAAAGGTAATGCTAACCCTGGCAGTTACTACAACTGGAAGGTAATGTAAGAAGTAGAAACAAAAATTAGCACAAACATAAGGAACCTCAACTTTTTCTCAAGTATTCATGTAAATGTACTGTAATGTTCTATTTAAACTATATTGTGTGAGCAGTTAGTGTTTAGTGTCCGAAAAGTAACTAGTGAAAAAATCTTCCCGTAAAATGTGGTGAAGTAGCACAAAATAGAAATACTCCAGTAAAACACAACCTCAAACTTACTTAAGTACAGTGTTCGTGCAAATTGACTTTACTTATTTTCCATGAAAGGTTATTACTTTACAAATATTTAGTTTATTTTGAGTGAATTAATTGTGAATGCCAATGTATGCATTAACAGCAGTACCACTAGTGAGAAGTAAGTCATCTCAACCTTTGTGTGAGTGGTTATGGATGCAAGTTCAGTCACATTTGGTGAGAAAATTTTTTTAAATGTAAGTACTACTTTAAGATCTTAGCTGGCAGTGAAGATGATTTATGACTAAACAAGGTTTTAATTTAAAGTATCAGGGCTGAAATAAGAGAGTCCTTACCTGTGACCCAGACAGAGGGAGCTCAGAGGAAAGCGACAGATTTCATCTCCTTGAGGTTCACAAACAGGTTGAGCATCAAGGATACATAGTCCGGCCCTTCTTACTCATGTGACTGCAGCACCCTATGGCTGCTCAGTCTATTATTAGATAGGGCTCTGTCTCACACACACACACACACACACACACACACACACACACACAGACAGACAGACAGACAGACAGACAGACAGACAGACAGACAGACAGACACACACACACACACACACACACACACACACACACACACACAAACAAACACACATGCACATTTACATACATGCACATCATAGACATTCTGCAGGTACATTCTTGCCATGGTAAAACATCATTCATCCATTCAGGCTTTCACCAGCCACTCACATTTCAACACTCCATGATTCCACGAGTGGTTAAGAGGGACATGAAGCAACATTACCTCCCAATAGCTAAAAACAAAGCAACAGAACTATGACACATTTTTTTTTATTCATTTATTTTTATTGCTAAAGCAAACATTCGAACAAAGCAATCTAGCTCTGAAAGACTTTCAATACATTTTTGCAGGATTCAACTCACGTGCACTGATGACTGACAGAAATACCAGGGTACAATTTAAAGTTAATAACAGGCATTGATAAAACAGTGCATATTACCGTTGTCTTATAAACCTTTTCACTACTGCTGAAATGTAATGCAATACAATGCACATAAACTGCAAAGTTAGTGGCATGTAAACTGATGTTAGGAAAGCAAGACTCCTACCTGCCTGTTAAATTGAATTGCATTGCATACACACGTATCCATAGACTTTGTTCGTGCTTATATTACATAATTTGACTTTATAAACTGCCACAATGTAAAAAAGAAAGTAACACCCCCATGTGTTGTTGATAGAAATGTTGAACTGCTTGCACACTGTGTTCCTCTGGCTGCAGTCCTGGGCAGAATGTGCCACTGGTATTATCTGGTCTGAGGTTGTGGATTTATGTGACCACTTTATACTAAGGCACACTTTATGAGGGGTTTATAAACTTTGTAACTAATGGTTCTCATTTTCTAGTACGCCATCAAGTCTGCATTAATAAATGCCAATAATTAATAAAAAGTTGCTTCTTTTTACAATAATCCATCCAAAGCGTGTGAATGTTAATTCAAAACAGTTGTCGATGATTGAACTTTGGTCCAGATGACCTGTAAAGTTTTCCATGAGGTCAGTAGTCAAGCAGTCTTTCTGGTTTGTTAAAGAGCAAACAGGACTAACAGTCTACAGCCATGCTAGCTGCTCAAGCTATTGCTAATTAGCACTAAACAGTAGTTCAGTACAGCTGAGGCTGATGGGGATGTTTTTTGTGAAAACATTGAGCTAATGGTGGCGCTAAATGAAAGGTTGGGGAATCACCAAAGACGTGATAATTCACCCTGAGGAAAACATTAATGTGTGTACCAAATTTCATAGCAATCACTTCAATAGCTGTCGAGGCTTTTCACTCAAAACCAGATGAACGCTAGATGAGAAGTCACAGGATCACTAAAGTTTTGTGCCAATCCATGCAGTAGATTTTGAGATATTTCACTGGATAAGTGTAAAGTTTGACGTGCTGATTACGCTAGATGAAAAGTCAGAGGATGACTGAAGTCATTAGGCTTCATCCTCTGGGCACCATGAATGTCAGTACCAAACTTCATGGCAATGCTTTCAGTAGTTGTCCAAAGAGGTGGACCAACAGACTGACCGTCATTTCCATCCCTAGAGCCACAACGTTAGTGTTGCAGTTGTTATAACTTTACAATGGGATTTTTCACAGCCTGGCCCCCCAAAAACTCATTAATGACTTATTACCATTAATGAAGTCATTTGTTACTATTTATAAACCTTTATAAAATGCCTTATTAGAAAGACTTATTAAATGACTCAATTATGTAAATGAACATTAAAAGAGCCTTGGTTATCGCATGGAGTCAAAATAGTGACTATCATCCCAAAAAGCAGTGATAATGTATGACAATAACAACACAAATGCTTAGTATTGGGTTTAAGCTATTAGACAATACATGACAAGAAAAGAAGACATGTCATTGTGGCTTGAAAGCAATATAACATTTACGCACCCTGACAGCCATCAGAAATGTGTTACTTTGTTATCTGATTAAAAAGATGGATACAATCCATTATACCTAAACATTTGGTACTTTGTCCTGAAAACCCTTACATCAATACTTTTTAAACTATTGAGGACAAAACTGTGGAAAGATCTCTGGAGACTTTGATGCTGGAGTCACTCATCCTGGTCCCTCGTTTTTCCTCACTCCGGTTTGAACTTAATGCGAAATACAGGTACGTTGAAGGGAAATGGATGCACATACAGTAGCAGAGCCTTGTGTTTGGTCAGGTGAGACTGGATTTAAATGGGGATGCCAATGGTTAGGGTCTCACACCTGCTAATAGAGAGAGAGAGACAGACATTATAGATCTATTAGTCAATGCATCTGTCAATGTTGCATTTAGAACTGCAACTTCTCACGAGATTAGTCTCAGAGCTGTTAATCAATGCTCTTGCATTCATACTTCTCTATGTTTATGCTGTATGTGCATGTGTTTGTCCATCAGAATCAGTTCTACTCATAGATATAGTTCTACTTTTGCTGACACATACTCTGCAGTCAAAGCCAGGACACTTCTCTATGTGATTTAAAGCTGTAATTTTGTCATTAGCCCTTCATTCCTCAGCGGTCTATTTCTGATAAAGAAGCGTGGAGGTTACAAACAAGGATCACTATTTAGCACTATTTAACACTTTTCCATTCCCATTGTTCCTGCTCTGGCTCAAGCTTTGGGGGCTTGATGTCAGAAGAAATGTGTTTTTTGCACACGAAGAAGAGAGACAGCTGCTAACATCAGCAGCTGTTTAATGTATTTTTAATGATTTATGCACATTAAAACTGTAGGTATACGTAAGGAAAGGTAAGGTAAGTTCTTTATCATTAGCACTGAGTGAATAAGCCTGGTGATCAAGCCCGATTTGTTGTTTAAACAGTTGGTAATCCTCTCCAGCAGTCAGTTTCTAATGTGAAAATCAAGCAGCTGCACTCTGGTATGCCTAACAACTCCCCAGCACCACGCCATTGGAAAGTCCAGGTGCCACCGAGTGAACTGTGCACTGCAAAGACATGTCAGCCATCCCAGGAGTCTGGAAGGTTCTTTATACTGGAAAACAAGGTCAGGGTGAAGGTTTTTTTTTTAAATATAGACCACAGTGCGACAGAGCTCAGCCTGTGCCCAAAACTCTCCAGCAGCAGATTTGATTTACAGTGAGCAGCAACTCTGGCATAATGGAAGGTTGGTGGGTTGTAGTGGTTCTCCACAAGGGGCTTTAAATCAGTCATGGCCGCCCCCACTCGCAACACACTTGCTCTTCAACTCACTTGTGTGTGAAGCGGCATACCGTTTGGATCTCAGTGAAATGAGATCCGAAAACACCTGCAATTGCCACTTATCCCCAGAGTACGAAAGGGAGATCTTTAAGATTGGAACTTCAACATATAGAACTGGATCAAGAGAAGCTATAGCTGTGGTGCAGTGAAAAGTGCAATATTTTCTGCTGATATGTAAAGTATAAAAGGTGAATAAAATGGACTGTTCTGAAGTACATAACCTCAGAATTGTTTTAAAGTACAGGCCTTAAGTAAATGTAAATTCAACCACTATTATGAAACCTACCATTAGTGACAAACTTGCTCTTGACTCCAACAGCCACCTGTAAAAAAAAAGGAACGAAAGAACAAGGAAGAAATAAAAGAAAAAAGGGAAAAAACAAATTCAACCAACAAATGGTAAACCACATATTTAGTAATTAGTTTAGCTATTGAACCTAATAGGGATCCTTATTAATAAAGAAATAAAGCTTTGTTTCATATGTGGATATACCAAGAGAGGTGGGAGTGAGAGTGGTGAATGTGATTAATAGCATACTTTATAAAACATATACTCATAAAAATGGATGTACAGTACAACATTCCCACACATATCAGATGGGTTACTTTATATACGGTTTGAAACTCTCACATGAAAAAATGAAGTGAAATCAATCAAAGAGTCTTTTGTTCAAGTACTTCAGACTTTAAAAAATGCATCATACTCAGCACTCAAACATAACCACATGCACTCCACTCTAATATTCTCCTAAAGCTGTGCACAGTGCAGCCAACATGTCTTGTAATAACATATAGATCACATTCATGTATGGCAGTAATCCATGTTCCAAATTAACAACCACATCAGAGCCAAGGAATACCATTTATGTCCTCCAAGCCAGTGTGGGAACTAATGATAGCATACGCATAATATAGTGTATATTACAGTGCGTGTGTGAGCCGAGGAAGGAAGGGAAATACCGCAAATCCACACCAAGGCAGCAATCTCCCTTATCGCATCAAAATCAGTAATTTCCTACAGTTCAGGCAACTCAAAGAGAGGCTTTTTATTCAAAATGCATCCCACTTTTAACTAGAGATAATGATTGTATACAGACTAATGAGTTAGGGATGTATACAAATTATTAGGGTGGGGTAGGGAGCTGACGTTATGTCACACCCCCATCACCCTTGATAATTTTTGTACAGTCCCTTGCTGAAATATCATGTATACAGATTGTAATTTAATTAAATATGTCCACCTTTTGAATTGACTGAACTGAGAAAAAAAACAACATAAAAATTGTTGCCAGATTGGACTAAAGAAAAAAACCTGTCCAATCATCAAAAAAGTTGCCAAATCTTTATCTATTATACATTTATTTTAATTATACTGTTAAATAACAGGAGTCATATCTTTGAATAAATAAAGGTATTTTTGATAATGTTACATTAAAGGTTTAGAAGTCTTTTCTCACAGAATTATGATAGGATAATAATTGGAATAGGAACAACAGTTTCAACTTAGTTGTAATAAACTGAAATGACATTTAGATTTGTCGGTCATTGAGCGTCAAGTTGAGCTGACTGAACTCAACTTTTTGTTGGTGTTTAATTGCCCAAATGTTGCAAAACCCCCAAAACTTTTTTACCTGCAAAATTAGAGAAACATTTTCCCAAAGGGGCGAATACAGGCCAATCTGGCAACAAAGACCCAAATCATATATGTGCGTTGAGACAGCATGAAAACAGTGTAAACAACACAAATATCAATCACTCTGTGTCGGTGGAACGTGCACTGAGTGTTGTCGCCACAGATCCACAAATTACCTCTTTCACCCTTCTAATAGGTAGACTGAATGAATGAAACAAACAAACAGGACCATGTCACTACAAAGCCTTTAAAACATTAACATCCCCCCTCCTTCACAGTACAGGTGTGTGTGTGTGTGTGTGTGTGTGTGTGTGTATATGTTACCTTGCCAGGTGCAGTGCTCTTCTTGGTTTCCCACATGCCACGCTTGTTACCGATATCGCCTGGTTTCACATCCTGACAAAAATAAGACCAACCATGACTCTATTAGTCTGATGGAGTCGTGGAAGAAGTGCTCTGATGTTGTACTGAAGCACAAGTACCAACACAACAGTGCATATATACTACGTAAAAAGTCCTACATTCAAAAATCTTACTTGAGTAAAAATTCAAGCATACCCCGCAAAATATAAAGTGTCAAAAGTACAAGTACTCATTATGCAGAATTGCCCATTTCAGAATGATATTCATACGTGTGTATATATGTGTATATACACACACACACACACACAAACACATAAAGATATTTAAATAATTGGATTGCAATTAGTGATGCATTAATGTGTAAGCATCATTTTAATGTTGTCGCTGTTAAAGATGGGGTTCATTTTAGCTATACACTGCTGGGTACCTTAATCTATAATAATACATCTATTTGTTGATTATTTGGATTAATAATCTGAATCTGCAAAGTAATTAAAGCTCTCAAACAAAATGTAGTGGAGTAAAAAGTATCATTAGATGGAAATACTAAAGTTAAATACCTCAAAATTATACTAGTGCTGTATTTAAGTATATGAGCCTAATTACTTTCCACCACAGGCTGTCAGAAAACATTTTGTACTTAGTATCTTTCTAACTATAAGCCGTAGTTCTAGAGAAATGTATGCAAAAGGTACCTTTACCAGTTTGAAGAGTAGGCAAAGAACAGCAGGATAAGTTTGAGTGAGGAAAGCTGAGAAAAGGAGTGCAGTTGGAAGGAGGAAAGAAAGTCAGGAGTGAATTAAACAACACATTAAATAAACAAAAGACAATGCAGACATTAGACGTGGGTCTGCTGTACAGCTTCATCCCATCAGAGGGAGGTGTTGCCGCATTAGTAAAGGAAAGGTTACAACCACTCGTCTGATGGCCAAGACGCTTGACACTAAAGATATCTCGCTCATAAATTTCATGTCAGGACAATGTCACACGTCATCCAGCAATGCTACTGTATGTGGACATAGTGTAATGTCTCCAGAAGACCTATTCAGATTAGCAGCTGGTGTCCTACTTTAAGAAAGGGACACAGTGTCCACCAAGTACACAGTTACAAGTGTCCACATTTATTTATATATGATAATACATAAACCAAAATAATCATTCAACATCTACTTACTTGTTTGTTGTTTTGTTGGTGTGTAATTGGATAATAATGTCTCTGTGTGTGACAAATGTGAAGGGACATGACCTTTATCCTTGTCTGAAGGAGACTTTAAAGATGGAGTCACAGTGAAACCGAAATAAATTGTTTTTTGGCTTAAAGTGAGTCCAACACAACAACAAAAAATTGAGATGACTGTTGTAAAAGTATTGTATGGTTTATTGCTTTTATGGACTGTAATATAATCTTGAAATACCTACAGAGGCCAAAGTGACTGATGTATAGAGGGGTGTAGAAACAGCTGTGCATAGAGGCACGTTGGCATTTAGCCACCTGCCACATAAACTGCTGCTGCTCTGTGCTTTGGGGTTGCACTGTTGTCCAACAATGAGAGTAATATTCTTCTTCCATCCAATGATTTCCCTCAGGTTTAGGCTTATATACATATATTAAAAACATTCCCATCATGTAAAGAATAATACATAAAGGCTGTTGGAGCTTTGGTAGCAGGTGTTGTGAAGTAAACTAGCCATGTGGTGTCACTAGACTCCAAACAGCTTGCAGCCTTGGAGTTTAGATATATGGCGGCATGTTAAATGTGCAAATGAGCACATTAGCGTGTGCAGAATATCAAGGGATTATTCTATTGAAGTAACACTGGTGTCTAATTTACAATTCTGTGTATGTGTGAGATCAAGACAAGGGTTTATCAAGCCTTACTGCTGGCTTTGCTGCTGCTGCTGCTGCAGGGGCTGCTGCAGGGGCTGCTGCAGGGGCTGCTGCAGGGGCTGCTGCAGGGGCTGCTGTCTTCTCCGCCTCTGGAGGCTTTGCCATCCAACTGTTGACACGTCCGGCTATACCTCCTTTGATACCAGCCAACTCCTGGTAAATGAGACATCTCAAATACTCAGATCACATTTTAGCTAATCTCTCCATCCTCCCCTCTTACTCTCTTTCTCTCACCTTGTTGGCAGGAGCTGGACTTTCAGAGGAGCTGCCGACGTTTCCTTTCTCCCACATGCTCTTGATGTTGCGTGCGCCTCCTGTAGGAATATCTGCCATCGGAGACTTTGGGGATTTAACGTCTTTGTTTCCCTGTGGAAGTAGAGGATGGATTTTACTACATGGGCAAAAAAAGCACTACATTGACTGAGGATCAGTGGTGGAAAGTGACTTTTAATCAAGTGCTGAGTACTTAGGTCCAATTGTGATATATTTGTACTGGAGCTTTTGAATAAGTGTTTAGAAGCACAAAGAGGTGATATTATTTAATGTCTAAAAAATAAATAAAAGATTTAGTACAAAGTCCAAAAGGCTTTGAGTATTTCTTCTTCTAGATTAGGCTGGTGCATATCGAGTCTCACCTGGATGGCAGAGGTGTACTGCTCCATTCTGTTGCCTATCTTGGAGACAATTGGAGTGTGAGACACTCTGGCTGCGGTGCTGGGTTGATGAATAACACATGGGACATTAGTGCGGCTCAACAGTGTAAGGGTCTTGTTTATTCATTTCTTTTAATTTTACTGTAAAATACCTTTTATGGCTCACCTTTTCTGGGCTGATTTGCTCAAGAATTCTGCCTTCGCCCCGATCTGTATGAAACAGCATAGTTTGAAGCTATAAACCAGTCTGCGGTTCACATGCACAAATAAATCCTGACATGGTCAAGCTGTCCTGGCTTCCTTCCTGTCTCCAAGACGACCTCACTGAGAGGCAGGCCAGTCTGTCCTTGGTAAGGTTTCTCTGTACTTGGTGCCTGAGTGATTGAACTGGAGTGTTTGGCTGTCAGGGAGCCACGATACACACATACACACATCTCTCTTTCTCTTGTCGGTCTCACACACACACACACACACACACACACACACACACACACACACACACACACACACACACACAGAATTCTCAACATTCCTCCGAAAATACTCTGGCATGGTCTTGGCTCAAAAACAGCCATATTTGAGCACAGTGCAGATGCCAATTCACATGTTTTTTTTTATTCTTGTCAACTAACAGTATAATTTCAGATAAGCTGAAATAGAAACAGAAAAACAAACAACCACATTAGACACAAAACATGTCTGGAGACAACAAATACAAACACATCTATCAACCTTAATGGTATCAATCTTCTCATCTAACTCTCAGCAAGAAATGAAACAAGTGCAGTTCCCAGAGATTGTCACAGGGCTGAGGAGTATGCTTCTTGTGTGAAAAACATTTACCTGTTACATTAGGGTAGCATAGCTGTTTGTTTTTTTGTTTGGGATCATTTTAACTTGGACTAATCATACTATCTGCATGGCCAGCTACCTCCACAGGTAAGTAAGACCATGTTTTAAGATATCCTTCTCTGAGATTCCTGCCTTCACCCCAATACACTGGAGGTAAATGGAATTTTGTTTGTGATGTTCACAGCATTGAAAAATTACATTTAGGAAATTCAGCAAGGGCATCTCTTTTCAAAAACAGTGTCACAACTACTCTGTATAATCCACAGAACATGCTGTCAACAATATATACAATATTTGTGTGTATATATATATATATATATATATATATATATATATATATATATATATATATATATATATATATATATATATATTTGTATATAGTTTGTATATATATATATATTATTTAATTATCGAAAATATAGTGAAGTGACATTATTGTGCTGGACTCTCTGGAACAACTGCAAAATTCACCTTTGAGGAGCCTTTGGGACTGATAGCAAAGACAGGCTTTGGAGACTCTTCCTCCTTCTGTTTCTTCTTCTCTGCAGCCTCAGCCCTCCTCTTCTCTATCTCCTCCTTCATCCTCTTCCTTTCCTCCTGTTAGAAAAAACACAATTTGCTGTCCACTTTTGTCACGACAAAACAAATTCTTTCTATCATTCTGTCTGATCCTTGATAAAAGCCACATGGCCAAATCAAACCAAAATAAAATGATGCTTAACACCTATATCACAATGTGGAATATTTCACTGACATAATCCCTGAATGTAAAATGACTTACCTGCTCTTTGGCTTTCTTGTCCTCCAGCTCCTGTTTCTTCTGCTTCTCCTCCTCCTCCATGACCTTCCTCCTCTCCTCTCTCTTCCTCTTCAGCTCCTCCAGCTCGGCCTCTGCGTCCTGCTGCTTCTGCTTCAACTTCTCAAAATCCTCGCTTTCTGCATCGTTCCGCCGACGCTTCAGCTCCTGCAGCTTACGCTCGGCCTCCTTTCGCTCCACGTCGTCTGCCTTGGGGGAGGAAACATTGTCCCTGCACACAAACACACACACAAAATTTATTTAATGATCAAAAAACACATGTATACAAACTCATGCAATCCTCAGTATACAATTGAGTTAAAATGATAACTTTACCTTGATGTCTTCTCTGTTTTCTTGAGTTTATTCTCAAAGAGCCCTACGTTCTGTTTGGCTGGTTCATTCTAGCAAAACAGGGAAGAGTTAAACTACCAAATACTCTTTCTACTCACATCTTTGAAAAGAATATACATACAGTAATACAGTATATACTGTATATATATATATATATATATATATATATATATATATATATATATATATATATATATGAAGAGAGAGAGAGAGAGAGAGAGAGAGAGAGAGAGAGAGAGAGAGAGAGAGAGAGAGAGAACATACTTTACCTTTTCCTTAAAGCCAAATCTCTTTGGCTTCTCCTCCTTTACACGAAAGACAGAAATGGAAGAAAATAATTTTAAAAGAAAATAGCAGGCTTAGTCAAAACACATAATGTAGAAAACCCACAAAAAATCCATCAAACACTATGGTGCAATCACAGGCTGGGCAGTGAATGCAATGCAGATGTAAACTGAAGACACACACATCACACTGTGTCCACCTCTTTCATCCATGTGGCAAACAAAATGCTGTGCCTGCTCAGTTATCTGTGACCACACCGCAGATCCATATATCATAGGGTAAATATCTGAAAAGCGAACACAGCCTGGATAAATCAGATGTGGTCTCCCAGAGTCACTTAATCTGAATTCTAATTTGTGTTTTCTGTAGTCTCTTACTTTACAAATAGGGACATTAATACTTTCATTTGACTTTTCCAAGCTTTTAAAGTGGCAATTACAGTATATAAGAAATCTCATCAATACCTCCTCTTTTTTCTTCTTCTCTTCCATCTCTCTCTTTTTGTGCTTGTCCTCTTCCTCTTTTTTCTTCTTCTCTTCAGCCTCTTTTTTCCGTTTTTCCTCCTCTTCTTTCTTCTTCTTCTCTTGCAGCTCTTTCTTCTTCTGCTTTTCTTCCTCCTCCTTCTTTTTCTCCTCCAGCTCTTTTCGGCGTTTTTCTTCCTCTTCTTTCTTCTTCTTTTGCTCCATCTCCTTTTTTCGTTTGTCCTCCTCCTCTTTCTTCTGTCTCTCTTCCATCTCCCTTTTCTGTTTATCCTCCTCTTGTTTTTTCATTTTTTCCTCCTCTTCCTTTTTCTGTTTTTCTTCTTCCTCTTTTCTCAGCCTCTCTTCCATTTCCTTTTGTTGTTTTTCCTCCTCTCTCCTCTTCTTCCTTTCCTCCTCCTCTTTTAGCTGCCTTTCTTCTTCCTCTTTCTTGAGCTTTTCCTCCATTTCCCTTTTTTGCCTTTCTTCCTCTTCTATCCTCAGCTTCCTTTCCATTTCTTTCTGCTGCCTTGCCTGTTCCTCTTCCTCTTTCCTTTTCTTTTCTTCTTCCTCCTTGTCAGCATCAGGAACAGCTTCCTCTTCAGCATCTTTCTTTTCTAAATTGGACTGCTCAACCTCTTCACCTTTAGCTGCAGCCTTCTCCTCAGTCTCCTCCTATTGAATAAAGTTTTGTGTCAATTCATGCACGCATATCAATAAACTTAAGTTACCAGAAAGCTAAGATAAGAGACCATACCTCATTTCTTGTGCTCGAGGTTCTTGATCCCTCAACAGATTCCTGTCAAGAGATGAAAAACCTGAGCTACAACAGAATAATCTCACTCCAAACACTCTAAAATCTTCAGACATCTTTCATTTTACCTTGTCCTCTTCCTCTTTTCTCCAGGAGTTGGTACCATTGTCCGCCACCTCCTCTTCAGCTGGTTTCTCCTCCTCTTCCTCTGTATGTCGCTGTCTGCCGCTGCTGTTGGATGACTGCTCTTCCAGTGTGCTGTCTGTGCCGTTGGTTATGCTAACGGTGGGGTCAAACTCCTTCTGTCTCTCCATTGCTTCCATCATTCTCCTCTGCCGGCGCTCCTCCCTCTTAGCCAGGCGCTCCAGCAGAGCCTGGTCGTCATCTGCACCTTCAGCACCGGTCGTGGTGGAGGACTCCGTCCCACTGTGAGCACATGGAATTCACTTGTTCATGAGAGCAGTGGAGCGTGAAAGTCAAGTCTAGTCCAATTTGAATTTCCAAATCCCCATTTTAATTAAAGGTTTTGTTTTGTTCAAAAGTGTGATGGACCCACATCTAAGTCTCTGACTGGATCTTTCTGCTGTGGCTGGAGGTGATTATGATTAGGAGATTATATTATTGGATTATAATTATTAATACATTAATGTGTTCATCCCTGTAATGTTGCAGCTGCTAAAGGTGGAGCTAATTTTAATTACTTTATATACAGCTGGGTAGTTTAATCTATAATAATAATAGATCTTCATTTATTAGTTGATTATATTCTGTAATCTAAATATGCAAAGTAACTAAAGTTATTTAATAAATGTAGTGGAGTAAAAAGTATAATATTTTTCATCTGAGATGTAGTGGAGAAGTATAAAAAGAAAGAAGTAAAGTACAAGTCTCTCAAAATTGTACCTAGTACAATACTTGAGTAAATGTACTTAGTTACTTTCCACCACTGCCGATAAGCAGCAAAAAATATTTTTATGGATTGATTGGTACTTGTGTAGCCTTGCTAACTAGCAACACTGTTGCTAATGTAACTGCACCAGATCTGTTGTCAGTTGCTGATCTTTAACTGACAGCAAAATATCAATGGCATGGTTTACAGTTAATGCTTGACAAGACAGCAGCCACAGTAGCCACACAACATTTTTTGGATCTTACTCTACATTACTAATTACTAATCCTACAGACAACAGGCTCTTGGCCCTGAACATACCTGAGGATAATAAAGTACTGGGAGCAGCAATCCACCCAGCTCAGTGCCAACACATCTTTACTGTCCAACAAATGACATCAACTTTTTTTCTGCTTTGTCCTACAGCTGTTTAGAAAGAACAAAATCCCAGGTGGGAGGTTTCAGTTTCTCTGTGAATCTTGCCTCTTGGTTTCCTGGTTTGTCCCACTACACAGTGTTGTAAACTGTTTGTCCCTTCTGCTTTCTACCCGAGACTTCGTCTACATTGCACCTGTTAGTGTCGATCACATCAGTGGTTCCAGACTCGTCTGAGTCCTTCATCTTCTTCCTCTCCTCCCTCGCTCGTCTCCTCTGCTCCCGAGCTTCCTCATCCTCATCATCGTTGGTGTAACCCATCCTGAAATATCCCACACACAGATGCATAGTACATTTACTATGTTTGTGTTTTCAGCCCAAAATGAGACTGAATGTTGAAATTCCACTATGGGTTATTGAAGTTAAGCCATCACTTATAGTTTTGTTATAGTTATATATTTATTGTGTTTTTGAAGGCATAATAATTAGTGGTAGTTAATACTGACTAATGCATTTCAAATATGCAATATGGATATCTCATAGAATAAACGGCAAATGTAACTCTCCAGTATTTGCATCCATGATGGCACATGATTTAATTTCATTGGAGAATCAGCCACATTTGTATTTGAGCATGACCTTAGTGTGGGCATGAGATGTGATTAGTTCATTAATTTTAAGGATTTGTAGGCCTGAAGAGCTGAAAGTATCCATGATTTCACAAGAAAAATTTAAACATATACACATTATATTGTGTAAGGGAAGTATATCTGATGACTCCTCACATTTAGATTGTGAACCACTGATATAAGCCGCAGTGTCTCAAGATGACTGCATAAGACATGGTGGAGTTGGGGTATGCCACAACAGAGAGAAGGCTAAGAAATAGGAAACACACGTGTCTGCGATCAAAATGTCATATTGAAGAAATGGAGAGCTCTCCAAAAGAGTGATCCCTCTTGGCCTTTATTAATGTAAGAAACATATTTAATCAGAGACAATGCTGGCAAGAAAAAGGGTGAAAAAAGAAGAAGATAAAGAGAAAAAGATGAGGACAAAATCACCAACATGAGCCATACAAATCTTTACCCTCCTGTCCTTCTCTTTCAATCCTCCTCATCTCGGTCACATTCTGCCATTGACCTTCATCCAACTGTGAGTACACCCACAGTGAGACATCTGAGCATGTCAAGCTTGTATCTTCCCAAGCATTACCAGGCTTTATGAGGCACGAAGAGAGCTTGAAATGGCCCATTGATAGAGCATGGGTATTATTTCCCTTTGCTCTTCCTGAATCCGCAACATAATCATTTACAGATGTTGAGAACAGATGAAGAGGAAGATGTGATGGTAACCAAAAGAGTCCTTTCTGTCTTTAAAACCGAAACAAAGCAGGCAGAAATCCAACAAATCCTGAGGCAAAGTTCTTTGGCATGGCATGGTTTGCTCTGAGAAATCACCGAGGAAGTAATTCAATTACATTACTCCACCCACTGCTAGGCCTACTGTGAGAGTGCTGTCAAAATGTTGCAGTTACATTTCCAGACGAGTAACCCAAGGACATGAAACATAATAAATGGAGGGACATATGATGACAGCTTCTTGGCCATAAAAACTACTGTCAGTCTTAAGTGTTCAGAGTGGGCTATCTCTTGCTGAAATAAAAATGGCAGTCAAAACATGCCAATGTCTGCAGCATTTCCTCAGGCTGCAGAGAGGGCAGGCTGGGTTGGCATTTCTGGCAGAGCATGGATGCAGGACTGTGAGAAAAATAGCTAGGAACGCCTTTTTTTCCACTGGGGCTCTGATAGGACATCTGATTTGACAGCACCTGACTTCTGAACTTAACAAAAAAGTGAAACTGAGGAGGTTCTGTATTTTTAACAAATCCAATGAAAAGACCAAAACCAATAATGTTAGGCCCGCTGCCTCTAGGTAGCTTCTCTGTTCTCTCCCCAGTAATCAGGTGTCCAGTTGCCTCTCATCTGCCACAATCAACCCCTGCTTCATATACCCAGTCCTTCCTTCACTCTGCGTCAGATTGTAGACAAAACCGTTGCCTGCTAGTTTAGCCTACTTGTATGTTTGCCAATTCTGATTCTGTTTTTTGTGCCTCCAGCTGCCATTGTAACCTGACTCCTGCTACCGCTCCACTCCTGCCAGACACCCAACCGGAACCACCACCACCGGACCCCGCCAAAAGCCTGTTAACCTGCCTCTCTCTGATGGACCCGCTCCTTCTCGGAATTCCCCTGACTTGCTTCCGCCCCCCCCCTTGGAAATCTGGACTTGTTACTTGAGTACTTAATAAATAATAATAAATTATTTTCTAAAACTGCTTTTAGCAAACGAACAGGAAAAATGTGTTCCGGACCATTTTCAGCTGTAGATTAGTACACATTTGGTGCTCTAGTGAAGGAACATCTCAACCAGTGCAAGGATGTGGCTCATTAATGTGGTTTTACAACAATGGAGGTCTATGGCACAGAGGAAGAAGATATATCAGGCTTTGGTTACACAGACAATACTCTGGACAAAAAGCAAGTTAATGAATGAGGGTTGGTAAATAGAAATGACACTTTCAAATCAACATGATCCAACTTTATATTTTCCAAATGGTTTCCATGTCTCTTTTACTTTTGTCTAAAAACCGATGAATTGGTTGCTGAGCTGTTCCGATCTAAAACAATATAATAAAGTGAATGCTTGCTTTTGATTAATCGTAAGATTTTAGTTTCTGTAGGCTCTGATAATCAAAATTCATCCCAATGTTTGTCGTTATCTAGCCCACATACACATACACAGGTATTTATTAAACCGTTTTTTTTTCTATTGCCCTTTCATCCACATGCAAACTACATTTTAGCTCACTGAAAACTCCAAGGTGATTTTCAGTAACTTGGTTTTTTTGTTTTTGTGTAGTCAGGGCTTGTGACGTAAGTGTGCTCTGTTATCTTCTTATGAGGCGCCACAAATGAGGTGAATTCGTGCAATGGCAGACGTAGCCAAAATAGTGCTTGTTCTAACCTTGCAAACGGGACTTTTTACATGTTTACACATTAATATTGTTACTTTTCCACTTTACTAAGGAACAGAGGCATTCAAATGCGTCACGGAGCAATCTATGCGCGATTGCACCCCATGTAGGCTTCTGTTAATCACTTTTTTCAGGCTTGGCCAACATGGCATTAGGGTTAGGGTTATATTGCTGCCTGTAAGCACGAGCAGAGATTTTTTTTTGTGTGGATGGGATTTTTTTAGAAGGATGAAAGGAAAACCCCCGTTTTCACAAGTACCCGTGTACATGTGGACTAGGCCTAAATCGCTCTGTAATCAAGCAGCAGCTGACGGCTACAGGTGTCAGCAATTGTGTGTTTGTTTCCACTTTACCTGGGGTCATGACATTACATGAGGTCTCCATGTATTTCCTGTCCTGTGCAAAAATATCTTAAGCTTAAGTTATATGGGCATCTTTGAAAGATGTTCCAGTTTGAGTTTCCCCCATATACCTGCGTTCTTATGGTGTTATGAGATACTATCCACAGAGAACCTGCACCTTTACAACCACCGGAGTGGATGGCAGCAATAACTCTTTAACGTTATTGTAATATTTTTTAGGAGCACAAAGAGAGAGTGATGAAGATGACCTAGAGACTAATCAGACTAATCCAAACAGCAGCACAGCCGACGGGATGAGTGAAAAAGGCAGTGGAGATCATAAAGCATCATCGCCTGAGCACCATCCAAGTCCTGTCTGCTTTACTCTGCTGCTCCATGTGGAGACACACGGGCACTCACACATCCTTCATACAGAAATGCAAACACCCAAAGCCAAACAGTAAACCTTTATCACTGAGCATCTGTCTTCAAGAGTTTGCATGATAAGAGGAGAAACATCTTGAGTATTCTGAAGCTCTGAAACACCTCTAAAATGGTTAATTGCACTATAGTTTGTTTAAAAACAGATAACGTTTTTTTTTCTACTAGATTAAACCACACTATGGTGGCACAAATATGGTGTATACTGAAAATGTATCAGGGTTAAGTTGTGACTCAGAGAGTCAAACACTGAAAAACTAATGAGGCTTCAATTTAAGATGGTGTGGTGTATGATGTCCTTAAATAGCATTTGTACAATTGCATTCACTTTTGTTTCCCACTAAATTTTGTTTGTGTGTTAAGGCCCATAAATGTGTGCTTCTGTAAGTGTTCTTTTGCACATTTGTTTATATATTCTTAGATGGTTCACTCACTTGTCAGCGTCGAGGCGCATCTGCTCTCTCCTCTGCCTCCTCAGCTCCATGCGGCGGTCAAAGTCATCGTCCATGATGCCCAAAAGATTTTCCTCACTTTCTCACTAAAAGACACAATTGTGATATTGGATCATGAGTGTTAAATTCATTACAGCCAGTCAATCACTCATCAATTGGTTTATCATGGATTGCATACTTGATCAACAATTTCACAAGGAGAAACACATGCTTGAAATTCTGATTGCTGCAGTATATGGGGAATTTTTGAGTACAGTGGGATCTTTCAACCAGATGAATCTCATTTCATAATCATGGTAATTTCACAGCTATGTGAAGTTACAAACCCTCACAGCGACAAACAGAAAAATGCTAAAAAGCAATTCAAAAATGAGCTCCAAATCAGTAACGCATCAAAGTTTAGGAGACCACCCAAGACAGCTTCATAACATGGGCAGAAACATAAAAAACTACAGTGCCAGTTGGTTTACAATACCTTAGCAGTAGCTCAACTTTAGTCCATGGACAGCGGTGTCTCCCCTCTCTTCGTATATCAACCTCTACAGTCTGGTTTATATCTCAACCCTTCTGCAGCACAAAGAATTCCTGTTTGTTCTTTCAGCGACTTTAACTACCAGAAAAGGCAAAGCCTGCCTCTCTGCTCTCCTCTCTTTCTTTCTCAGCCTCCCTCCTCCTCCTCAACCTGACTCCTGCTCTCGCCCTCTGTCTCACTTTCCCCTCCCTGATCTCTGACTTCAGACTCTGTTTTGTTTGATTTGTCTTGCAATTTGTCTTAATCCTGCTTTCTTTCTGACGTGCTGCCGCTTTGTTAGCCACCAAATGTGAAATCCATCCTGACCTGACTTAAATCAACCGATAAACCATTTAAGCAACCTGTCAATACTGTCTTTGCTTGAAACCAGTGGCCAATTAAGTTATTTGGCTCTACTAATAAGACATGTATGCATAGATTCCTCTGTTGTCTTGAATTCTGCCAGTAAACCAGTCTAACTGAAGATTTAGATGTCTTTTAGGCGGCATATCTAGTATTGAGCATTTTTACTCAAACCCATTGGCCAGATTCCCATGCACATCTTACCAGGATTGTTTTCTTTTTTTAACATTTTAGTAAGCAGGAGCAGATTTATGCCCTGACCTCGCTTTTATTCAATGTTATTCTATTTTTACTGTAACACAAACGTGCTCCATATAAGGAAATCAGAATAAAAAAAAAACTATATTGTATCTGTGTTTTCCACCAAACATTTATAAAACTGAATGCTCAATTCTGATAATCAAGAAAAGGTTATATCTCTGTTCTTCAATTTTTAACTTACTTTAATTATTGATTGTGAACATAAGTGTGTTTTCGAATTGTATTTGTCTTATCCTTTTATTTATATATATATATATATATATATATATATATATATATATATATATATATATATATATATATATATATATATATATATATATATATATATATATATATATATATATATATATATATATGTTTTCTTGATCAATAAGTACTTCCTGTTCAAACTAAGCTTAAACAAACTACCTAACCTTCTTTCCTGAATGGAGATGGAGGCCCATGTATTCACTGGGCTACCAGGGCTACCAGGCTACTGGACAGCTTTATTTGAATTGTAGATGCTGGGCAGACATGATAGCACCAGTCATTCATCATAATAATCATGAACCCTTAACTCCCTCTACTCTTGTTTAGTGGAGGGCTACTAAAACTCCATGACAACCCTCTGACATCAGACATGATGAAGTGTGCATGTGAAAATCAGAAATAGATAAAACGTTAATTCTAGTATAAGGCTGCCAAAGTACAAGTCTGTTTCTTCTAAGAGTCTACAATTCAGTGTGCGTCTACACCAATCAATGTACCTAAAGCCTCTAATTAGGGTATAGTAAATCTATAATTTTGCCTGCATTGGTAGGAGGTCATTACCCCAAAGCGTAGTCACTGATGACCATAGCATACTGTGTCAAATGACTATCTGTAAAACTCCTTTTGGCTATATAGCAAGAAATTAGATGCATAATCTTGAGTGTTCATAGATAAAATCTTAAATAAGTTGAGCGTATAGATGTACAGTTAGATGTCATATCAACTTCTTGGGCTGAAGAATTAAACAAATGATTCATTTTAAGGGTTTGAGAAGTGTTGTGTTAACACTTTTAGCCTTGCCAATTCCAAACCATTAAAAACCTTTATCAAATTATCTTTTTTCTTGACCACGTTGTTTTAGGTAAGAAAGTCTGCCAGTAACTCCAGCCAAGATATACAGTGCATAGGAACTCTGAAGTGTGGTTTCAGAAAGTTAAGCAATTCTGTCCCACTCAGAGGAGGAAGGAAAATTAAACATTTTAGTAAATCTGATGAAAATCATTCTCAAGTATTCCTTTTGTACACTCATAATTATAATATCCCAAATGATAACAGTTTAGGAGAAGATATTAGTTTTGGACTTTGAAAAACAAATACCTGCTGAAATGCAGTCCATCAAACACATACATACAATGGATGGATTTCTTCTTGGGATGGATGGATTATGTTGGTGGTGAAGGAAAAACACCTTCATTCAACACACACACACACACACACACACACACACACACACACACACACACACACACACACACACACACACACACACACACACACACACACACACACACACACACACACACACACACACACACACACACACACACACACACACACACACACACACACACACAAACTCATTTGTTTGACATTTGAGAACATGCTAAAAGAAAATGTCTGGCCTACTTCACGAGCAAACCATGTAAACCCTCTTCTTCTATAACAACATACTAAATAATGCTGGGAATTGAGATGAAGTGAATTCACAGAGTCAAACTTTATTCCCTTTTTTATCATCTGTGTTTTCTCTTCTCACTCTGATTCAACATACGTGCAATACATTTATGTCCCAAGCACTTTAGCACAGCTAGTGTTATGATTCATGATCCTATGAGGTTATGGAACACTTTACATTGTCATAAAAAGGGTCACTTCAGTATCATCCCTTTATTTAATTATCATTATCTTCAGATCTGAAGTGGAGCCCACCAACAGTGAGCAGTCGGTCATCAGATTAGTTTTTACAATGGCCGACACCATATACAGTCACAAAGGCTTACAAACAGAATGGGCCAAAATAGGCCCTTTTCTAAAACATCCACTACATGGGTAACAAGACAGTTTGGAGTTTTCCTGGAAGAGGAGGACACTGTTGTAGAAATCACTTCCCTGGAAAACAGGAAAGTGATTCATTAAAACTCAAATATCTTACTTTTGGACAAAACATTTGAAGAGGTGGTTGTTGGTAGTTTATAAAACACAAAGATCTACAGAGTCCAGAAATGAAGAGCTTAAAAAAACTAGTAGGAGAAAGAAAATGCACTGTTCATTTGTCTGTCCACCGTTTCGGTCCAGACTGATTTATCTCAACAACTAGGCTATTAGTTGCCTGGCATTGCCAGACTGATTTGCAAGTGCAGAGCAAATTAAATATGAGCTCGCAGATTTGTCTGGTTTCCAGGCTAGGCTATTAGATGGATTGCGGTGAAAGTTGGTGCAGATATTCATGTTGCCCAGAGGATCAATCATAATACTGTTGGTGATCCCCTGACTTTTTATCTAGCACCACCAGCAGGTCAAAGTTTTCACTTATCCAGTGAAATATCTTAACATAATATATTAGATTGATTTGGACAAAACATTGTTCAGTATTACAGACATTACAGTAACCATTTATGGTTAGCTAATGCTATTCCCATCAGCCTCAGCTGTACTTTGTGTCAAGTGCTGATTAGGAACATGCTAACATGTCAAACTAAGATTGTGCACATGGTAAACATACCTGCTAAACATCAGCATGTTAGCATTGTCATTATGAGTGTGTCAGCATGCTGAAGTTAGCATTTAGCTCCAGCGTTGAATGAAGACGTGCATATCATAATGACCACAGCAGTTGATTTTGTTACTGTTTTTAGCATTGTCATCATCACCATTATCTTTATGAGCAACTTCAGTTGTGTAGTGAGGTGTTTCATCACCACCCACATTTCTTATAAAAGCATTACATTTCACATTTTAAGTTATGCTTTTCATCTCTAATCTATGGAATATAATTCCTCACACAGTCAAACAGACAAACTGTTATCCACCACTCCCTCACAGCTCTTCTTATATGGGACCAATTAAGCTTCTGGAGATGACAAAGTCTGGCCTGTTTCAGTGCATTATGGACTCCATGGAGCAGCAGACGAGGACTGACTGACCTGCAAGCTAACACAGACCTGTCAGAGTCGTGATCCAGGCCTGTTTGGAGTTCTGCATTTCTAAAGTTGAATAACTTACCGCTCTGGCAGCTATACGAATGCCTGTCTTTCCCCCACTTTGTTAAAAAATGTAGCTGCACACACCGAGAGAGACACACACACACACACACACACACACACACACACACACACACACACACACACACACACACACACACACACACACACACACACACACACACACACACACACACACACACACACACACACACACACACACACACACTTTAATATTACAGTTGTCCCATCAGTCACCAGACAGGTGATTTGTATGGATTAGAGGTGTGTTGTTGGCGGTAAATTAGTCGTGCTCTATCAATGAAATAATACAAATGTGAAAATATAGTCCCCATTAGATGAAAGTGTTAATCATATTATAGTATATGTGGTCAGCATCTTATAGGTTGATATATTCTTTCTGTCATAAATTGGAATCAAGTTCACAAATCATTTCCACATGACAGATGCCCCAGGACAATTTCTAAGAATACATCTGTAACTGATTTGTCCAATCTGGGTAAGCTCTCCCTTCTGATGCGATCAAAAGATGGTGCAGCACCTTTTTTCTTTATACCTCTGCAGGGTCACTCTGCTCTCATGCAACTGGAAACTTGTCATTGGCTTACCAATGGCCAAGTGCTGCCCCTAACACTCACCAGACACTGCTCATGAATATTCATATCAACTAATCAACTGTCACAAGAGGAGAAAGGCCGTGACAAGTAAACAAGTCTGGCTTTCTGCTGGCTGCATCTGACTGCCTGGCACAGATGTGAAATGTAGACTGTGTCATTCTGTCAAATGTCTAAATACAACATTTCAGTAATTCACAGCTAGATATCCAGAGCAAGTTTTATCTAGATGTTCACATGAAACTATAACACATAATGGCTTTTAAATGACTAGACTGACCACTGGGAAATGCACTTGTTTGTTTTTTTTTGACAAGAGTCAGATTTGAGGCAACTAGCCTACTCTCTGGTGTGTGAGTTAGCTGTGGAGCTAGAGCCATGAGGCAATAAGCTTAGCTTAGTTTAGCTTAGCATAAAGACTGGATGCAAGGGTAACAGCTAGCCTGGTTCTGCCCAAAGTTTAACAAATGTGCCTTCCAATACAATACAATAAGTAGTCTAGGCTAACACGTAAAGCACATACACATTGTTAACATCTGTTAGTTTACAAATTAAGCAAAATATAAAATTAATTATTGATTAATTAGAGTGTGGCTAGTTGTTAGCCCCACTACCAATCTGTATGCTAACTCACAGACATGGGACATGGGAGTGGTATCAATCTGGAAAGAAAGCCAAGAGTTAAATTAACTTATTTCTCAAAATGTTGAACTGTTCCTTCAATAGACACAATTGCTGGCATTAAAGTAGCTGTTATGTTACATGACTGTCTCTCTTACCCCATCCAAGCAATGCTCTTATCCTCATAGTTCCTATATATACACACAGAAGCAATATATAGCACATATAAAACCTGATAACTGCAATAAAGCTACAATAAGTAGACAGAGAGTATTCGGAGCCAGCGAGAAGACACTTTTTTAACATCCAAACATCAGCTGTAGATGTTAAAACAAAAAATATTTTCTAAACCTGACAGTCTCCTTGGTCTGTGTGTATTTCATCTATAAAAGTATTCTTGCTTAACCCTTGTTAACACAAGGGTTAATACAGCACCTTAGTGCTCGTTTGTACAGCATTTTGGACAGCTTAAACTGTGTTTAAATGTGCTCTAGAAATAAACTTTACTTACTTACTTTACAAGAAACATGGTTTAGAGAGCAATTCTCAACAAAGTAAACAGAAATACATAACCACCGGGACCCGAAGGACAACACAAGGGATAAGTCATTTCACATGGAGATTAGACTGTAATTACGTTGAGGACCAATAATGCAGAGCTGGCCACAGCTGCAAAGTGGAAGAAAAAGCAGGTTTAAGGGAGTCTACTAAAAGCATGCAGGTTTCTGGCATATTTAGGGAAAAAATACTGAATAGATGATGTGTTATATGATGTGATGTCTATAATTTGAAAGAATAAATACAGTTCATACTTAATACTGGAGGCATGGATTTATGAACCAGTCTTTCAGTATACTAATTGAAGTTAACTAGGTGACCTATCAAATGTGATTAATGGATATGGCTCTAAGAAAGAAACAAGTTTTCTTTTGGAAGTATTTAATGCGAGTGTTGCCTATCAAAAGAACTTAAATCACAGTAAGCCCACATGTAAGTCCTTTGTTTCTGAAGCCAACTAGGATTTAGCCTGAGAATTCCTCAAGTGGTCCACTGAAGGTTATAATAAGTAAATAAAACATTAGTGCTCGGTATGCAATACAATAGTTAAAAGCCTTTCACTAAAAGCCCCATAATTACATCAATTGCATGGTACTTCATTGTGTCTTTATTCATCTTAGCATTATGTACACAACATGAGCTATTTGTATGGCTTGGAAATTTTTGGCTTGATGATGGCGTCTTTACAGAGTGTTTGCCATTGTATTAATCAGACAACAAAAGGAGGCAGAGGAAAGTGTTCTGTTAAAGACTATTTCTAATGCATGATTTACATTTGGTCACAGTAGGAAATGTTCAGGAAAGACATGCAGGCAGCTGGATATTAGTAACTGTATCTCTCTCTCTCTCTCTCTCTCTCTCTCTCTCTCTCTCTCTCTCTCTCTCTCTCTCTCTCTCTCTCTCTCTCTCTCTCTCTCTCTCTCTCGCACAATAGGTTTATCTACATTCTATCTTTACTAGGGAAACAGTTGTACGTTTTTACTCCCCAACTTGTACATTAACTTTATCTATATCTGTTGAATCAGTTGTACATTTTATTTCCAGTTTGTATATATTTTAAATATTGCTCGTGTAGTATTCAATTATTATTTAATGTATATTGTTTCCTATTATTTAATGTATACTCTGTATGTGTGCTGTGTGTCTGATATTTTTGCTGCTGCAACACCATTATTTCCCTTTTTTTGGGATCAATAAAAAAAAAAAAAAATCTAAATCTATCCAACAATAAGGAAACCAGAAAATCTAAAATGTGCTGCTGGCTCACCAGTTTAACTGACATTGTTACATCCACCATTTGTGGTATCTTATCTACTGTGCTTCCCAAATACCCATGTTGTATCTGTCTTGTACTAAAGCTAACTATAAAATATTTCTGCGCTCAGTTTACTGCTAACCAAGCTAGCCATTTAACAAGCTTTCTAAGGCTAAAGCTAAGTCAATTTATTGTTGGGTTAACTGTCATGTATTTACTCTTATTACTTTTTACTCTTGTGGACTTTATGTGTAGTTTAACCATATTAATTGTAACATATTTGCTTTCTTGCTGAGAGTTAGCTAAGAAGATTGATACAACTCTAATGTTTGTACGCTAAATATGACACTACTGCCAGCAGCCTGCTAACTTAGCTTAGCACAATGACTGGAAACAGGTCAAAATAGCCTGGCTCTGTTAAATGGTTTTAAAAAAAAAAAAAAAAAACACCTATCAGCACCTCTAAATACACATACGTATTGCAATATTACAGGAGGTTATGTGCCAGACTATTACTTTTCAGTACCAGTAACTTTCTGGAGGGTCCTCTACTTGTTGCCGGCAAACAGATCCTGACCAAGAAATAGTCTGGCACATAATCCACTGTAAAACGGTCAATATGTTTTTTACACTTTGGTTTTGACAATACAACTAATTTTGATAGTTTATACTTGGAAATCCATAATCATTATTTAGCTGGCTAAATAACCGTGCACCTACAGGTACATAGTGAGAGTAAGATAAGCATAAATATGGCATATAATACTTGTTTCATGATACATCCTTTGCCATTTGAAGTTATTATACTGGTTAGTTGTAAGGTTGGTAATACAATTATGAATCTAATAAAAAGATTCAGTTGTTGCTCTCATTGTAATTTGCACAGAATAACAGCATCATCTAAATATACAAAATATACATGTAGGTCCTCCTCCGACAATTCTACAGCCTAAAATCAGACACGGTTCTTGTTAAAAGATAAAGAAAGTGCTTCAATACACTTATAGATAAACAGTTGTTAGAGAGGCTTTGCAATCAATCAAGAAGCTGCAGCAGCTTAGTCCACATGACCAAACATGGTATGAAAAAGTCCCAGACCAGTATACAAATTCCACACCGTTTACAAGTCACAACATACTGTAGTGGTGACCTTCTCTGCTGCTCATTAAAATGTTTGTGTACTGTACAGTTTGGTTAAAATGGAGAGTGAGTTGTTTTGTGGTCAAAAACCATTGACTGGTAAAGTGGAGATTTGGAAGCATCTTATCATCTCTATGCAGAGAGGTTAAACAGGACGCTCACTCAGGCTCTTCAGCTCTCCACTCAGTGCTCTGCAGCTCAGCTTTGTTTTATTAAGCAAAAAGACACAAGACGTCCATCATTAGCTGACAGGTCTACCTTAAAAAAGTGGAAAGTTGCTTGCTTGCTTGCTTGCTATATTTTGTCCTTGATAACAACTTAAGAGTCTGAGCGAATGTTGAAACTGGAATAAAATATGTCTGGTGACACAAGAGGCTAAATTCATTCAAATTCAAAACTGAGATTGAGTTTCCTTCTCAACCGGGAGTCAATGGAAATAGATGCAGCTATGTGCACTCCCTGTTCTGCATCCCATCAGCTGAGATGGTGTACTCTGCCTCCTTTTAAGGAAGTACACAGGCAGTGTTAGTTGTAGTGTCCCAGCTTGGCAAGGTGCTAGGCCATGGACAGTGAGCATGGTTTACTCTAGAAAATACCTGCTGCTATACAAACTGTCAATCCAAGAATAACTTATTTCCATTGTGATTACTAATAATTACCTTTCCATAATGCTGCTGGGAGACAGAAAGTATGAAGAAGGCAGATTGCCATTGTTACTGTCAATAAAAGGAAACTCACTATTGCTGTTAGAAACTTTGTTATATTTTATAATATTATTTCTTTTTTTTAGTTTAACACAGAGAATAGGAACAGCTGGACAATTAAACAAAATAATCTAACTTCTAAATCATTCTAGTATTGAGGTGAGGAATGTTATTTCTCCTTACAACTGCGTAGACTTGATGGCAGACTGATTGCGGATTAATGACTCCATTAATGTCAGAGCCACTAAACACTTTAATTCACAAACTTTTAACAACGCCTTTTATAGTCTAACTGTTTAAAAAGGCCTCGGGGCTCTTGTTCACAGGACAGCTCACATTTACAGGCACCATGCAGATAAGGGTGTTTCAATCAAGTTTTCAATTTAATAAAAGGGAACACAAGTCATTCACATCTAAACATGCCATTAAATACAAATCTGTGAACTCTTCTTCTTTGTATTGTTGTTTTAAGGATGTGTTTACATGTATGCTTGAACTCAAATCTCTCATAAATAACTTTTACACATCATGCACAAACGTTTCACTGTACGAACACAAATAACCAAGAAGGAGAGGATTATCTCGGAACTCAAAAATATTTCCAGTCCCCAAAGAGTCTGTGGTCATAAACTCACACACTCCAACACCATGTAGTTGTAGCCTTTATCTTCAATACCATCTAAGGAATAGGAGTCTGACTTGGCATGTCCACCACGGCAAACAGCTTTTCCACAACCAGACGTCTGCACAATGTATGAGTTACAGAAACCTAAGTCAAATTATAGCATTCGCTGCTGTGTTGGACACAGCAGATACAAGCCTCAAGGACACAGATTTGCAGAGGCATACGCCAACAAAATGCACGTTTCAGCTTACAATTTCTTTACCCAGGTCCAACCTGCCTAATATAATTTAGTGTATGCAACTTGGATGCAGTGCCTACCAATTCTAATCCTTCTTCAGAAATATACTAACTGATACCAGCTTTATTTTTTTCATCTTCCCAAGAATTTATTGAGGAGTTAACTGGAAGCCCCATCCACTGAAAGGAATTCATTATTGCATTAAATCAAGTCCAGTAACATTTTATGTATATTCAAATGTTTTGATAAAAGAGTTATATCCAAAGCACAATTAAATTTCCCTCATGGGACAGTATTTTTGGTAAAACATAGAGTACAGTAAAGAAGTGATTGCTAAGTTGTCAGTATATATAGATTCTATTCCGAGAATTAACATTTTCATGTCATTTTTCCAGCTGTTACTGTGCCTGAAGATGACACTTCTCAAGCCAGAGCACACATTTGTACAAAAAAGAGGGGAGACATTTCAAGATCCTCTCCAGTCCTTTTAACATCTGTTCTTTTTGCTTATTCTCTGCTTCTTCTCCAATATTTTTTTTAAGTGAGATTCATGGTACATATATGATTAATTTACTTGCAACTTTTCAAAAGCACAGGTCTAATTTGAGACAGGCGTATCCAGATTAAATCAGATGTAAAATATGTTTTACTTGGAGGATTAGAGCAGTGTGGGATCTATTTAACCTAAATTGTGTCAACAAGTAAGTTATAGTCTGTTAAATGAAGAGCATGTGTTCTAATCTAAACCAGCTGGTTAGGTTTAAGACTCATTAACGAGCCATACACCTGCAGTACCTCGTCATGACATCAAGGGATGTATGGAGACCAGCACAACTTTAGCAGTCATAAGTGCCAGTAATTATCTGCTCAACTCTGATTACAAATCTCTAATTCTTCTATAGAGGTCACTCTAAATACAAAAAATAACATCCCTCTTTATCTGCATTAACTTAAGTTATGAGATAGCATCCACATCATAATCATCATCATCAAACTTACCAGGCCGACAGACCAAAGTGACTGTTCCTGCAGGAATCAGCAGAGGAGAGCAACCAGAGGTTTATAAGCACAGCATGCAGTGGACATGCTCCGCCTGCTCAAGCTGCAACTCAGTGATGCTCACACAGGGCTGACGTGTGTGAGTGTGTGTGTGTGTGTGTGTGTGTGTGTGTGTGTGTGTGTGTGTGTGTGTGTGTGTGTGTGTGTGTGTGTGTATGTATGTACACAATTTAACTTTAGGGATGTATTTAGATTGCAATGCAATTGATTCCTCTAGTTTATACACGGTTAATTATTTCTGGGATTAATAATCATTTAATTTCATAATTTTCAAAGTAATTCATGAACAAGCTAAAGTCATCTTACATTCATTGTCTTGGTGGTTGTGAATGCAGATTTGGTAAGAAATGTAAAATGACAAGTTTTCTTTAGATGCCTGACTGAAATGACATGCCTGGAATGATGCACATCTGCAGTACAAAATGTCTTGCCCACTGTGATCCACACAGTATGATGTCTACCAGGATGCATAGTATCATTGCTGCCACATAGATGGGAATAATAATCATGTTAATCATTGTGTCCATTTAAGAGTGTTTCCATCCAATTAGAGGGTTTCTTCCTGGCTCAGCCCCACTGGTTTGGCCAAATTACAGAAATGGTTGGGAAATGAGGAGCCACTCCTCTGGATCCATCTGTGGTAGCCAAACAGACTCAGTTGTTTATCGTTTTCAGTGGGTTTAAGCCGACCAGAATCAAAATTGCAAGCATAACTCTACTTCACAAACAGCATTGTTGTTTGTTTTCTAATTTGTTTCTGTTGCTCCATCACACAATTTATAACTATGTCAGTCTGACATCTGACTCGCCTTCCTGTTGCAAAATGATCTACTGTCTGATAAAATGAAGCTTAAAATTGACACAAAACAGAGATTTTAGGAAAATTGTAATTCCCTTTTATTTCATCATGTAGACTATCATATGTAAAGGTGTGAACAGCAGGGAAGACGTTAAATCACTTACATAAAATTACAAATATATCAGATTTCTCCTCTTTAGTATCTTCAAATGCATGTTCTTATCTCTTTCCCCCCTGTTGACCTAACAGACCAGCGTACAAAATAATAGTGGCAGAGAAACATGAGACAAATATGATGCACAGTACAGTACACCTACAAACAAGAGACACAATACAACATACAGTACAATGAAGTAGCCTGTGCCACACACAGTAGTAACACATATGAAGTAAGATAGTGCGGGCTAGTGCTAAGACATAATGTGCAGACTCAAGAGTGGTTTGTAACATTTTTACACGTTATTAACATTACATAAGCGACATGAAAGTTCAAGCACGTATGATAATTTAGAATTTAAAATGAAAAAAAATAGTGCTTGTTTTTAACAACTTTTAACATATTTAACCAAGTTCAATTACCACTCACAGTTGTTGCATTTAATTAGAAAGGGGGTTAATTAAAAAGAATCCTCATAAAATCCCCCAAAAAGTGCAAAGCATAAACCAGTTATAATACCAAATAGCCACAGTGTTTTCAACTCAAACTATTTGTCAGAGTAAATGTGCTGTTTAACCTCATAAAAAAACTTCAGCTGTCTTGCTTACTCTTACTGAGTAGGCAATAAGTATGAGTAACTCATATGCGTGGGACAGTAGAGTCTTTCAGTGGTTTTGCATATTTACAGCATTTCTGTGGCTCACAATTATCCAATTATTGGAATGAACAGCCTATAGCTATCAGTTTTTATGAGGTAAGATTTGTTAACGGAGTGCTTTTATTCTTAAATAAAATCAACACAAGACCTGTAGCAGAATTTGAGCACTACGTTAATAATGAAGGCACATGTTTAGATGCAAGGTAATATGCCTAAAGTTTATCAATGTAACAGAAAAGCATCTTTTCCTTCTGTCTAGATATGATGTACTTCAAGATTTTTCAGCTTCACCACATTACTATTAATCTGCAAGGTAGAGTCAATTAGTGAATAAATAACCACTTTAGGGTCACCCTACAGGCATAAGTAGGGACAGTTAGCTTAAATATCAGTGCTTACACATAATACAACCATATAGCGCCAACATATTTTCAGTACAGTACTTCCTCCTGCTCCTGTCAGACCAGTCTAACCTGTGACACACTTTCTGTTATCATTATTGTCTGATGGTATACAGTATATTATTCTTTTCAAGTCTTCTCAAGAGTTTTCACTGTACATGTACCTAATAAAAGTATGTGCACGCAACCAGAACAGAGCTATGTTAAGTCTTACAGCCATTTTAGTGGATTCAAGTTGATGGTCTGGCTTTTCCCTGGTCCTCCACCTTTTTAATTGCTGCCTGAATCTTCGCCTGGTCTCCCAAGAGCTGTCGAGGTTTCACAGGCTTGAGGTTTTCATCCAGCTCAAGCAGCACTGGTATCCCTGTGGGTAAAGTCACACTGGCAATATCCTTATCCGATATACCTGTTGAAATAAGGACAGTAATATTAAGATCACACTAGACAACTTTGCCACAATCAGGCTTGAAAACTAACATGCATGAACGCTGTAATGAAATCCTGTTACAAAATGCTGCTTAATATTAAGTAACAGTCGATACGTGTTAAGTTAAGGAGTGTCCTGTGGCACAAGAAGCCTCCAAAGGTTATGAGTGTGATAAAAGGTCAGCATGGACATAACAGCCACAGCCGAATGTAACATAAACTCACTGGCCTTTTTACCTAAGTTCAGCTTTCCATTTGTGGAACTGAAACATGTCCTTCCTAATTCAATGACTGAGAACTAGAAACAGCAGCCTGTAGAGTCCAGAAGCTGTTGCTGAATTCAACTGAATGCATTCACTGCACAATCACAAATGCTGAGAGAGCACTGTTTATATAGCTTGGGTCAGTTCAGTTGCATACCTTCCAGGTATTTCAGCAGAGCCCTGCAGCTGTTTCCATGAGCACTAATCAGCACAGTCCTGCCTTTCCTTATCTCTGGCACCACAGTGCTCCCCCAGTATGGCAGCAGTCTGTCCAACACCTCCTTTAGGCTTTCTGCTCGGGGAAGGTTCTCCTTTGGCACATCACAAGTGGTGTATCTGCGGTCATTGTAGATTTCCAGGAAGTACGGGTGGGATTCATCAATCATAGGTGGAGTGACATCATAGCTCCTTCTCCACAACTTCACCTTTTCTTCTCCATGTTGTAGAGCCATCTCTGCCCGGTTAAGGCCAATCAGGGAACCATAGTGGCGTTCGTTCAGTCTCCAGGACTTGACCACGGGGACCCACTCCTGACCCATAGCCTCCAGCACCAGCCATGCTGTCTGGATGGAGCGGCTGAGTATGGAGGTGAATACTAAATCAAACTTGTAGCCCTGCTCCTTCAGGAGCCTACCACAGTCCTGGGCCTCCTTCACCCCATCCTCGCTTAGCTTCTGGTCAACCCAGCTACAGAAACGGTTCTCTTTGTTCCAGGCCCCCTCCCCATGCCTCAGTAGAAAGAGTTTGTACTTGGACATCCGAAGCACCAGCAGCAGAAACCTGCACAAGTTCAGCAGAAATGAACAGAAATGAACAATAAAGTTATACAGTTAGTGATAACTGAGTTACTAAGTTAAACTATATTATTTTAATACCATTAATCTTCAGTTTACAATGTACTGGCTCACTTAGTCACAGGTCTGTGTGTCTGATTTGAGATCAGGAGCAGTAACGTTAACGTTAGAGGCAGCTGCCAGCCAAAGGTTAGAGGTTGTCTTAAAAGAGTGACAGGCTAAAGGCAGACAGCTACAGCAATTGCCATTTTTAACTAGCTTTATTCATAGGCTGGACAGAAGAAAATGATAGATAACGTTAGCTAACTACTATGCAAATATTTAATTGGAAGCTGCTGCAGAGCTTATTAGCAAGCCTGAGAGGATGGATAAACGTGTTGCAATGCAAATGAGCGTTAGTACAGTGTATATATCATGGCCGCTCAGACCGAGGTAGACAAGATCAACGCTTAAAAAAAGAGTAACGTCATTCCAAAATTATCAGAATATTGTGAAAATGTCGTCTTACCCTGTTTGGGTTTTAAATCCGGCCAAAGAGTAGCTAGTTCAGTCGTAAGCGTAAACAGTATTAGTGGCTGGCGGCAATGTACAGCAGTTGTTCCCGTGAACGTTGATGATTGGCATTCCGTTCCTCAAATCAGAATGTCGCATATCACAAGTAGGCGTTACCTTCGTCACTGCCAGGCACGTTCACCGTGGAGGAGGAGGGGGAAGAAGGGCAGTGACCGTCATCTCTCAACCATGGATGTATTGAAGAGGTACGGTCCGCTAGCTAGCTAACTGTTGATGTTTTGATTGTGGTTTACAGTTTGGAAAGGATGTATGGTGTTTGTAGGAGAAGGACAGCAGTTTAAGACAACTGAATTTTAGGCAGAGGGAAGGGAAAGTTTATGTAAGCTTGTATAACGTTGACGTTACACACCTAAAGCTATGCAGGTGTTCGGGAAAACAGTGGGGAGAATGTAGCTATCAAACTTATGTCAGTGTTTAAGTTCAACAACAAAAAAAAAGAACAAAAATGATCGTTTAACCACCAGTTTAGGGTAAATACTGCCACATTGTTGTTCACTCCAACATAATGTACATTAAAACTACTTCAAAAATTAACAGTTTTTGAATGTTTCATTTAAGTCAGGTGCCGCAATGAAATGTATTGAAGTCAGGTTAACCTGACTTCAATACATTTCATTGCTGCATTACTTCACACACTTGCCTTTGTCATTTAAAAGGACAAATTGGTTTATTGATTTAATTCCACGTGAGATTGGATTTAACTTAACCCAACTAGGTCTCAACCCCAAAACGTAACGGTTCACCTTGAGGGTTAGGGTTAGGGAATAACTTTTTGGCTTCAAGTGGCATGTACACATGTATATATCAATACAAAAATGATTATATAGGCTAATACATTTTGGAAAACCAATTAAGAAATTGTAAATGGGTAAAAAAAAAAAAGATGGCAAAAATGACAAGCTAATTGTTGCTAAATCCTAAAATATGTAATATTGTTATAAAACAGCCCATGATATTAGATTTGCCACATTTAAGCACAATAATGTAATTCACCAGAGATGTTAAAGGGAAAGCTACAACAGTACAAACTGTATGGCAAAAATCTCTGACAGTGGACAAATTTATGACAATACAGTATGTCAGATGCTAACGTGATTCATATTAGTATAAGAATACACCGTGCTGTAAAGGGATGAACAGCATTCCAGTTTAAGACACAGAGGACCATTCTTCTCTGAGCAATGTCATTAAGATTTTATTATTTAATACACAATTTATAACACTGCTTCTCATCATAATTTCTTAGTTTAATACCACATTCATTTTCCAGGATGCTCACTTTATTTGACTCCATGAACAGCTGACTGCCAACCGTAGCTGCCCCTGGAATGTGTATTCTCTCAATCCAACAGAAACATTGTTTTTCTTGAGAAAGCACACAGATACAAAGAAATTTTCATGTTTTATGTTGTCATCTTACTGTTGGCCATGCTTCAAAAGACCCTTTTGTTGGCAATACAGGCAAAGTATAAATTGTACAAATGTTGATAACTGTAGACAAATCTGCCTTTTCTTTGTCTTGCCTGTTGTATATTATTGTAGCTTTATAGCAGAGGTCAAAAAGTAAGATCGTAACATTACTAGAGGTGAGCCAAAAGTGGTATTGTGTTCATTAATTCATATGTAAGCTAAACACTACAGTGCTATAATATATACATGCAGTATATTTTATCATAATCCATCAGACATTATGTAAAAAAACTATATGTATTATATGAATTATCATAAAGGTAAACACGTTAACTTTTGTCATTTTCACAACCTACTTGTTAACCTGGTCTTCATGTCATTCACTGTCATTATAAAGTGAAAAACAGTCTTATGATCCACTGGTTCCACCTGTTTTAGAGCAGCAAATCTTTACAAAGTAATTCAACACAAACTCTACTGCCCACTATTAAACAGCTTCTTTCTGCCCTCCATACCAGACATGGCGTCCACGTTCTTACGCCAGTCAGTCACTTCCTCTTTCTGTGGGGTGAATAGATGATGATTTTGAATCAACTCAGTCTTATTAAAACATGAGTACTTGTAGTCATTTTGTACACCACAAATAGGCACACAACATAGGGGAATATAGGAATTCATGCTTGTTAATATGAAAAGAAGAATGATATTCCTGCACTAAACAGTGTACCCTCCGAACTGTACTACTGCATTCTTACTTCCTCTTTTTTGAAACAAATTAAACCCTTCCTAGGTTGTGTCAGTTTACGTTTTAGTTCATTTAAAAGCATTTTAGCAGTGCATTTTCTATCTTTAGCTTTGGCATCGTAGATTCATTCTGCTACTAGGTCAGCAATCAGATTTTTGTCAAAGAGTTAAAATGAAACCTGCACTCATGCAGTGGTAGTCTATTTAATCAAAACTTCCAAAGCTTTCTTACCAAAACTCAGACTCTCAAAATCAGCACTAATACTACAGTAAGTAGACTATTCTCATTGAAAAAAAGTGAATTGAGTTAAAGTGACACCACATAATATGATGTGTGAGTTGCAGCCAGCAGCCCTTACCTTCTCCTCCTCTTTCTTCACAGTCTTCAGGTTGGCCTTGAAGTCCACAGACTCTTTGACCTTAGAGCCCAGCAGAGCTCCCAGCATGGCGTCAGCAGACACCCTCACCCTCTTCAGGGCCGGTCTCTTCATCTTGCCCTTCAACTCAAAGATCTTCTGAGACAGGTCTTGTATCTTTTTCCAACACAAATGACAAACCAACCCTCAACATTACCTTAAAATCTTCCAAATCCCAATGAATATTGTTTACATACAGTATGCATCCCTTAAATTTGTGTAAAAAAGTATAGAACTCAAATGGTCATTCACATATGTTACATACCTCCATATTATTTTTCGTCACTTTAGAATCAATGTTGTACCGCTCTTCATCAACCACATCAATTTTCTGGTGTAGCTCTTTGCAAAGATTCTGTGGACAGAACCACAGAAGTGTATTATGCATTTAAGTACCAATTCCCGAAATTTGTTTGACTGCAACTGGTTTGGATAACTTCATTGACACACACTAAGAAACCATGCACAGAGACAGTTATATATATAATATTGATTAATATAAATACATGTTAATTTGTATGATCTGTAGATTAATCCAAGGACTTTGTTGTGGATAGTTTTCATTGGAAGTATTTTCTAATGGTTCCTATTAAAGCTGACATTTAGGTCTGCAGATTATTCTGACTGACTGAGACATTGTTCATGGCAGACTGAAGTTTTTTTTAATGTAATTTTTTTAAAGCTTTAAGCACCGCAAACTCAATTTCATTCACCTCGATTGTATATAGGTGGCAGCAGAAGTCTCAGTGACAGATATCTTAAAAATCAAAAGTAATTGCTTGTGGCCAGTACCACAAGGAGGAGGTGGGGAAAAGTAATTTGCATAAAGTGTTTAGACAGTTGTGTGATTTAATGTTGACTTCCTTTAGAGGCAAAACCAAAAAAAAAAATCCTTATGTGGATTAAAATGCTTTAATGATAAATTATGAATCTACCTGTAGATCCTGCAAAGACAGGCCTGACATTTGCAGTTGTGGGACTCTCTCAGCGAGGGTTCTCTCTCGTTCATCTTTTCTGACTTGCTTTTCATTGTCCAGCATAGTCATGGCCTTCTTTAGCAGTTTGGTCTGGTGCAGATACAGAACCAGACAAATTATTATTATTAATTTATTATCTTGAACAATATTTTTACAGTACTACCCAAGACTAACACACAGTTACACATAAAATACCTTCAGGAACAGTCTGCGCGATGCAGTGATCTTTGGCTTTGGTTTCTGGAAAAGAAGATGTTATACGTGTCAGAATACTGCCAAAACATTTAAAATATCCAACATTCATTTTTCTGTAATGTTTTGCACATTTATTGGTCATGTCATGGTATGATTCAACAAACACAAAAATGACGTAATGAGTTTTTAACTTTTTTTTCTTGTGATTATATTGTGTAAAAAATATATATATATATATATATATATATATACATTGTGTAAAATAAGTGTTAAATCCATCAATTCCACATAAAGTCAAGGCACATATTTGTGGATTTGGAGTGCAGAATATGTAGAACAATTCTAATAATCCAACTCAAGTGGAGTTTTTAGTCCTACAACTGATGCAATGAATTCATAACTGAAATTATATTTCAGACGTTTTAGTCTGTCTGTTACAGTAGAATCAACTCACCGAAGACCTATCCAGTTAGGAAAGCGGTGTCCATATTTCAAGAAGAGAAACAGAAAAGGTGCAATTACAATTCTCGAATTTCACATACTAAAATTTGAATCACTGTGCGGTGCAAGTAAATGAAACATGAGTACTTACCCTTCAGACATGGTTGCAGTTGTATGTGTCTCCCCCTGTTAAATCTATCTAAAAAAAGAAGACATTTTTTTTACATTACAATGCACATACAGAAAAAAGCTCAATTCATCACAGCTGATTGAGAAATCGTACAGTATATCCTATAGGTTGCTGCTCCATAGCAGGGGACACAAACAGTCTATGACATTGTCTAAAGGTCATTGGCTTAAAAATACTTTCTCAAACAAAGACAAAAATACTTGTTTTAAATTAGCACACATGTAATCAATCAAGACCAAAAAGGACAGGATTCATGTTGTTTTTTATCATAAATATTGTTAAATATAAAAAATATAACTTTTCATTTAATAAGCACAAACAATTTCAATTCCAGATCATTACATTGAAATGACACTACAACAGTATAAGCAATGGGAATAGGCTGCAAAGAATAAGAAGAGATAAATCAATTCCACGTGTTATTTCTAACTTGAGCCAGCTGAAAAAAATACTCTCCTCCCTGACTCACATGTAAATAGGTTCCTTTTTTAAATGAGATAGCTTTAATTTGATTTAAAAAAATGACTTTCAGTTGTATGAAATGATAACTACGTTACGATAAATGCTGTTTTGGGGTACAAAACTCAGCCTTGTTTTTTAATGCTGATAAATGTATTATGTTTTCTCAATTTTTAGCACGAGTATTGTAATTAAAAGCCTTCATTTGTTATTTTATCCCTTCGTGTTCTGTAATATTTCAAAATAATACTCCTTACCTTATGGTGACAAATAATCACAGGCGTCTTTTTCTGAGACGAGAAGGGCAGAATCAGGGTAGATATATAGATTCCACCGCTCATGTGAGTGGCTCACTAAAATAGACTCCCTGTCCTCACCATTCTTGCACTGTGCCTCTTATATCCAGTATGTATGAGGTGTGAAATCTTGCTGGGACTGTCCACCTGTGATGCTTTCTTAGTTTATCCGTCTCCTCAAGAAGGACAGGGGCAAAGTTGGAAGGCGCTTTACTCCAACATTATGTGTGTGAAATTAAAGTTGATCCCACATACAATACAAGGCAATTAATGGGGCGCCCTGGTAGCTCACCTGGTTGAGCGTGCACACATGTACCAAGGCTCAGTCCTTACCACAGTGGCTCGGGTTTGAGTAAAACCTGTGGCCCTTTTCTGCATGTTGTCCCCCCTCTCTTTCCCCCCTCTCCTGTGTCCATCTGTCCTCTCAAATAAAGGCCAATAAAAGCCCCAAAAATGATCTTTGAAATTACACAGTGGAGGAAAACAATGGCAGGATAGGGATTCTTTTTTTTTATTGAGAGAACACTTGTGGTTTCATGTTTGGATCACATCCATGAACCAAATATGAAGATAACATGCTTTCACTGCAATAACCTTAGCAAAGACTGCAATAATAGCCAATACATTTTGAATGTCTGACAAGCTGGATGGCAATAAATTACAGCACATAACACATTTGCAGTTAATTAACAAGGGACAAATAAGTATGTTTCTCCACAGTCCCCACATTAGACTGTAGGTCTGAGTATCCTGTGATTGTTTGAAATAGTTATGCTGCCATCACAAGGCTGCAGAGGAGAACTTCTGCAAACAGTCACTGCATCACTAATACAAAGCAGTTAATGACAAAAAACTGACATATATTGAATCAATATCAGTGTAATTAAAATTTTCTGAAAAATAATAATTTAAAGAGCACTATAGCCTATAGTCATATAGTCAATGTTGTCGTCCCTTTATTTCTATAAGATTACAAAAAGCAAGACTATCCTGGTTTTAAGGGTGTTTGTCCTACCTGCAATTCATAAATTGATTTAGTATAGGTAGGATTAAGGTTAAGAATTTATTATAGGAAAATCTCTTAAACAAAAGTAAACGTTTCTTTAGTTGCCGGAGGCGTCAAACAGCTTCTTCCTGCCCTCCATACCAGACATTGCCTCCACATTCTTACGCCAGTCAGTCACCTCCTCCTTCTGTTGGAAACATAGATATCACAGACAAACAGTCAAGATAAAACAGGTCATTTTGACCAAAAACAGTGGTTACCTGAAGGTTCCTGTGACCCTAAAGCAAAAGCCAGGCTTACCTTTTCCTCTTCCTTCTTGACCGTTTTGAGGTTGGCCTTGAAGTCAATGGACTGTGAGTGTTTGGAGCCCAGCAGAACGCTCAGCATGGCTTCAGCTGAGATCTTCACTCTCTTCAGGGTCGGCTTCTTGAACTTACTCTGAATCTCAATGATCTTCAGGTTCATGTTTTCAATCTGTCCGGGGGAGTCAATTGAAAGAAAGGATTGTGCTATTGCTATTCTACCATTGTGAGTCAAGTACACCTTAATATTACCCTCACTGCTATTTAGTTATTTATTTATTTTGTGTTAATTTATATGAACACAATGTAAATGAAAAATCCCAAGATTCATAAATTCTTCCCCATCAGTTCACTTTTTCAAATCCATATATGGATTTATGACACTGGAATTTATCAATAACACGTGTAAATAATCCAAAACTGTGAGCAAATGTTATGTAATGTCCATTTTTCTGGAGCTTTTAACCAAAGCTTGCAGTCTTCCTCAGCTGATGTGGTTTACTCAGATGAAGATGTGGTTAAAAGCTAATAAGTAGACTTTGTGTTAGGATTTTAAATTCTTTAGATTTTGTTGTGGATAACTGTATACTATACTTTTCTAAAATGTTTAGGTGTAGGGAACAACTGTCTGTTTGTTCTAGTAATTCCTCAAAAGATAGCAGTTCTTTTAAGATTGTACCAACCATACAAACGCTCTAGTAACACTACTGCTTTACAAAACAAAACAGAAAAGTAAAGCATGTTTTACTGGATTACTGGAGAAAAATAAATAAAATATGCAAAGAAAACAATTGTTAACAGCTACTTTAACCTATGTTTTATAATCTGTGGTTAGGAAGTACTATGTGATTGCTCAATACCCCATATATAGCCAATCTCGGCCAAATTTATTATTGGTCTAACCCTAATATAGAATATAAAGGTCGCTGTGTCTGGTTTTGTGTTTCATTATATCATTGCAATTATCAGCTCCAAACAAATTAGCACCTCATATTTCACTGCTGTGTTTAAGCCAGTTGAATAATGTGACTCCTGACTTATTATGGAGCCTGCTTGTGTGCTTAAGACAAATCTAAAATGTTCAATTCCCTCTGAGCTTACTGTTGATGTAAGACAAAAATGTGAACTGTGTTGAGTAGGGCTGTCCTCGACTAAAGAAATTCTTAGTCGACTAACGCTTACACGATTTTGTCGACTAATCGATTTGTTAATTTAATTGACAGAGCTGTGCGCTTTGAGAGGTGGTTAAGACTAGAAAATCACAATATAAATGTAGTTAATTAACCATCTGTAAAACTGAGTTTCTCCACAATTAATCCTGCAAAAGCAGCACTTTAAATTTTGTGTTTACCAAAAATGTGCTCAGAAGTTTCTTGGAAATAAGTAATTAAGCATGAATAAGCATAAAAAATTACTAATCGACTAAAGAAATCTTAGTCGACTAAGTCCAAAACGACCGATTAGTCGACTAATCGACTAAGAGGTGGCAGCCCTAGTGTTGAGTCACTGTTTAGTGCTATAACAAAGCCACAGAGTGCATCAGGCTTCATGCATAAGATTCTGTTGTATGTCTTTGTGCTGCCACTTGGAGTCAGTGTTTGTTTACTTTTCACTCTTTCATGTTGTGACCACGTCTTCATTGTAAAGACATGGGATGCAGTAACCTTACAAACATTTCCACATGCATTGATAAGCAGCTCACCTCTTTGTCGTTTTTGGACACCTTGAGGCCGATATCATACCACTCCTCATCTACGACATCAATCTTGTGGTGCAAGTCTTTGCAAAGATCCTGTAAAAAAAGTAAAAGACACCCCCTAGTGGTATCAGAATAAAATAATAAACTAAAATAGAAAAAAAATATACAGTATTAGTTAGAGAGGGTGTACTGGAAGATTTGAATAAGGTTAAATACCTGAAGCTCTTGCAAAGACAGACCAGACAGATTTAGAGGAGGAACTCGTTCTGCTAGAGCAGCTTCTCTCTCCTTCATCTTCTGCTCCTTCTCCTCCTGCAGCATCTGAGCAGCGACTGCCAACAGTCTAATCTAAGGGAAACAATCAAAATAATAGATGAACATTTTTTTTTTCTTTTTTTCAATGTATTGGAATCTCTAGACCAAATAGAGCAAAAGTCTACATACATACCAAACAATTTCATTAATTGACATGTTAACCATGAGTATGATACATCCTTTAATAAAAATATGTATTCATAAATAACACACATGTAAATGCATAATGCAATTCTGAATAGATATCAACCAGTTGTCTGTGGTTTATACAAAGAGCATACAAAGTTATGCACTCTAACATCTTAAGTCAAATTCTTCATAAAAAATAGATTCATAAAACATCTCAGACAAAGAAGAATTTACCTTCAACCCCAGCCTTCGAGAGGAGGAGATCCTAGATTTTTTCTATAAGTTTACACATAAAAAAAATCATTTAATACCACCTATATATACAATATATGGACAGCACATTTGAAAATATGATTTTTTAAATTGCATTAATAGACAAATAGTGGACTGAGAAAGGGGCGTTAAGATGATGTATGATAGGTACTCACAGATCTGTTGGGGCGTTAACAAAAGAAAGAAATTATATATTAACATAATGAATATCAATACATAGTTTTACAGTATACAGTACCTTGAAGCTACCAGTGAACACATTAAAACAAACCAGAACTGATAATACTCACTGATCAGCCATGATTGTCCCAAATTCCCGCTCTACAATTGGAAAAGTAAAAGAAAATGAAATGTCTCTTTGCAGAAAATGGAAACAGAAATCTTTCACTTTTAACACATTTTCAATTGAGCTGTACGCTGAAGACTGATGATCTTTTTAACCTCTCTGGTCAAAGTATTTCACCCACTCCAAACATTCATTGGCCCATTAAAGCTGCACAGTTATTTATGTTCACTGATTGTTCCCCTGGTGCATTTGGGTTGGATTGGAAAGCGGATTGGAATATTTTATGAACCAAACTGTTGTAGTACACATTTTGCTTTCATCATCAAATAATAATATAAATGGACTTTTTTTTTCTCCTCATTTAAATGAAATATCTGGAGAATTCAATGTAATGCTATTACAAATGTGTAACTAAATTAAATAATAGGTTAAGTTCAGACTTTGATTTGCTGTTTCATATACATGCATTAGTACAGGATCCAAACAATAAGGATCCAAACAATAATAACAAAAATTACTATAACTTTAAAAGCACTTCTGTCATATGCAAAGTTTCAAAGTGCTGGGTCAGTGGTCGTGTTAACATAACTCACAAGAGTCTCTGCATAGGTGACAAAAAAGGTGAATGGCCAGATAATCCACAGGCATGTAAACTGACAATGTTCAACTTGATCACGATATCCAAATAAAACCATAAAGTAAAGACAAGACACTAATCTGAATTAGACTTTTTTGTCAACTGTTAGTCATTGTTTTAAACTTGTAGCATGCTGAGAAGTTATTCCTTATTTACACATCTCAGTTCAATGCCTCAACATGCCTACCACACCAAGTTTACTCTTAGTACCAGAATATAAGCAACTCTGTACCTTCTTGAAGGCGAACAGCTCCTTGAGCCTCCAAACGTGTGAGGGAGTTAGCAATCGACTTTCTGAGGGAGAAAATTCTATCAGATTTATAGTGTCAGTGCAGAGTGTGAATGGCTCACTAAAATAGACTCCTGTCTGTCCACCAACAGTGACATTTACTGTTGCACATAGCATCTCCACAATATCGGACAGGAAAGGAGGTAATAAAACTTCATTTATGGGCTTAAACATTTGGGTATCTTGTGTACTTTTAACAACACCTGTTGTTGCTGGAGGTGACACTGACACTTTAAAGAGGCATTACCCACTGACCGACATTAATGTTGGGCCAGTGTCACACATTCACATTTGACCGGGGCCAACTTGTTAGAGTTTGGATCAAGTTGTTAAGGAGTCCAACTGAAGGAAGAAATCAACCTAGCGTGTCAGCATGCACTTGTTCTGATTCTTTATTTTTAGAACAAACAGCACAGTCCAAATGTGAATCTGGACCATCTGAAGATGTCCATCTATAGGCATCTAATAGTTTCACCAACTGAGACTGAAGAGGTTTTAAACAGCCATATCACACATCTGCCTTTCTAGCGACCACATGCTATTGCCATGTTCATGTCAATTTGAAAATTCATAAAAAAATACACTTTGAAAACATTGAAAATTAATGAAATTATGATTTTTTTTGGGAACTTGAGTTTTAAAAATGATTACTTTCATACCCTTGCATCAGTTCGAATGGAGTACTTTTCTTACTTTCACCAAATCGTCAGAAAAGTAAGAAGCATTTTCATGTTCAGTGCACATCTTCTATCCACCTTGCTTGCATGTGTGTGATGGCAGACTCTAATAGCCTGATAACATTGCAGGACCACCTTTGAGGAAAGAACAAACCAAAAGTTAGTCATGTTTTATTTAGGGGAGCAGAGAAACAAGAACAGGTGCTGGTCAGGACTTGATGGTTTGTAAACTGAGCCAGCCAGAGTTCAATCTGCGTCATTGTTGTAACAGGGAGTCAAATGGCTCAAAGTGCTGCAATTTATGCCTCACGTAAGGATAATATAAATATATATAATAATACCATGGGGTCAAATACTATTTTCAGATCACTTCTTATAGTACCCTGAAGAAGGCCATTTTGTGCCGATTCACGTGGGTTGCTGTCCAGTTCTATTTTCAATGTAAGATTTCGATATTAACCAGCCATTTAAATAAAGGCTTTTTATTTTTTTCACAAGAAGAGTGGCTGGGACCTTTTTTCTCTTTTGAAGTTTTGTGTTCCCTTTCCAAAGAGCACCTTCATGATTTGTTTTTAACTTTCAAGCACCCCAGACTTTTTTTCTTCTTCACTTATTGTAGTAGTTGCTTTAAAGGAGTATTTAAACAATTTAGTATTGCATTTTTACACAAGAGATAATTAGACTGGACTAGAATGGTCAAAACTGATGCAGAAGAGGCCGAGATATCCTGTTAGTCCCTATAATGGGTCAAGCTCCAAGAACACTGGAAGCCTACATTTCCCATATTGCATCTAACAGCATCTACTTATTATGTTGCATTCACACAATATCAGCAAAACCTTGGGAGTGTTCATGCTTGATTACCTCCATTGCTAGCCTTGTATTCACATCAATCAGATACTTCTGTGGTCTTATGTATTAAAATCAGTTCTTCAACAAGTGAAACGGATACAAAACAGCGTATAGCTTCTTTTAAATTCAATGAATTGATTGTATAAGGGTTTATATTGCATTTCTTTTTAGATGTAACTGCCACACATATCTGTAGTTCTTTTTACCGAGTGGGAGAAATTGATGCTGTCAGAAGTCCCCAAAATCTTCGACTCCAAGGCTGACAAACGATATGTGAACGTGTACTCAGCATTAGATCCCTGTCAAGTAAACTTCCTTATCTTTGAAACCACCAGTTTGTAATGCAGACTTTCTGTCACCAAACCCAAGCCGAGTAACCCTGATGACATCACTTTGACATCATCATAGGTTCATTTATCACACTTGACAAATCGTTGGCGGTATGTAACTTTTTAAATAGGCCAAGTAGTTCTCGCTTTGACTAGTTAACTGACTTTTATGTGTAAATCAGTGGAGTTCGCCCCATATTACTTTACATTATTATGATCATGTACTGTATGATTGACCACATTAGAAGGGTTGAGAGAGTTACTTATACTTTGGGCTCAAGACTGAAAGGGCAACAGTTACTGTAAAAGCATTTACTAAATGGCAATTCTTTTAACACACAGGATAGAGTTTATTGTTATGCCTTGGGATGCAGGTATTTTACTGAATGATCTGCTGGTTAATTTCTGGTTTAATTGATTCTTTAATGGTTTCCAGAGACTCAAGGACTTCAAATAGCATGTTTTTGATTAGTCCCAAATATAAAGATTTTAAGTTAGACAAAGAAATGCTGCAAATCTGAAACCAGCAATTCTTTTGGTATTTTTGCTTTAAAATTGTTTAAACAATTAGTTGATGGTTGCTGATTAATGAATCAACTAATTGTTTAATTTCTAATCATTGTTTCTAGCAGTAGTGTTGATTGGTACTTTGTGCTCTGACGGCTCTCTTGTTGCTTTAATGAGGGGTTTACTGCAGCCCTGAACCTGCGACCTCTCATATTTTTGGACGTTCACAGTTTTTAATTTGAATGTTACGTCTGCTTTGATTTACAGATGATGATATAACAACTTCTCAGCTGCTGCTGTCGACAACCTGGAACTATGAATACCACCTGGCTGATGTTGTGTCCCAATCTAGTGGATAATAAAGTAGATGAAAAGAAAAGTGTAGCATCAGTTTTTTGTGTTGATCAGAAGTATTTATTATGAGGACATAAACCAGGCAGACACACAGCAAATCTCACTATATCCTTATCTGTAATGTAAGTGTAGACAATTTAAAAAGTGCCAACACCACAAAACGACAACAGAATGCAACTGATTTATGTGCAAAATATACACAATTCCTTTGAATTTAAATATTTTTGCATACTGCAAATGGTCTATACAAGTACTATATATACTTATACATACTTATGCATACACTGTCAACTATTGTAAGCAGTGAGAGTAACTTTATTTCCCTCTCTATTCTTGTAAAACAGCATTTGTATTCAAAATGTCCATCAATATAAACTCTACTGCCCAGCATTAAACAGCTTCTTCCTGCCCTCCATACCAGACATGGCCTCCACGTTTTTACGCCAGTCAGTCACCTCCTCTTTCTGTTCATAAGAAGAAAATAATTCTCAGTGTTACTGTAGGCCTACTTAACACCCAAAAATAACATGAGCAATACCACAGCATTGTGAGTTTAAAACCAAGGAGTCAACTGAGCCTGACATAATTATAAAAACTTTAAAAACAGTCTGCTGTTACAGTTGCCGCACTTACCTTCTCCTCCTCTTTCTTCACAGTCTTCAGGTTGGCCTTGAAGTCCACAGACTCCTTGACCTTAGAGCCCAGCAGAGCTCCCAGCATGGCGTCAGCTGAGATCTTCACCCTCTTGAGAGCAGGTCGCTTCATTTTACCCTTCAGCTCAAAGATCTTCTGAGACAGATTATGAATCTGCAGGAACAACAAAGTAAAGTACAAAGTACACAACATAGCCGCCTTTTAAAATTCCAATAAAAAATAGTTTTAAAAATGATAAAAACCACACTCAGTAAGACAATTAACTCAAACCTTTGCTGGTAAATTATAGTGAAACTGAATATGAACAATTAATGCTGCATCTTCTCAATGTTATCAAGAAAAAACAATCAGTACATCCATAAAGTCAAAACAGAATTAAATCCACATGTACTGTAAGTCAAATGAATATGAATAAACATGTACCTCCTTGTAATTTTTAGTCACTTTGGCATCAATGTCGTAGCGCTCTTCATCTACGACATCGATCTTATGATGCAAATCTTTGCACAGAGCCTGCAGACAGAGAGATATATCATATTTTTTGAACATTTAATCACAACCCTGCAATCCTCTGGCGTGATGCACATGTCTATGTTTTTCTGTGTGTTGATGCAACACACTTACGTGTGAGCCCCAACCAACATTGGAGCCCCATTGTCTTTTATTACTACTGTGTAGATTATTGCACTCATATTAGTGGTTACTTGTTATGTATTGAATGTGAAACAATATTGTGTCTAATAGTATGCATTATTACCGCAGGCCCTTCGTTCTAGCAGCAGTCAGACTCTTTAAGCCTTGTGTTTTCCTCTGGTCAAATTTGACCCATTTTCAAAGTTTTTTACATCAGAAATATGGGTTTCTTTCAACCAAATTGCCCAAAAATAATTGTTTAAATGGTTTCAAAACAGTATCCTGACAAAACTTTGACATATACCAGTCTGTGATCCACTGAGCATCCTCTGATCTTAACTATTTGTCAAAATAATTCCATGGGGGGGTTTTAAACTAAAAAATTAGGTATAACGTCATATAAATTAGGTTTATTGACCATGAATTACATCTTTTTTTGAAAAAGCGACACAAACGTCGAAAAAACAACAAAAAGGGTAACACTTTACTTGAAGGTATCTACATAAGAGTGACATGACACTGTCATGACACAGTCATGACACATGAACCCTGACCCTAACTCTAACCCTGACCCTAACTTGTCATGACAAAAACCGAATGACACATACTAAAAGAAGCATTATGTCATAAACGTTTATGACTTGTTTATAATGTTTATGACACGTTCATGACAGTGTCCTGTCACTCTTATGTAGATATCTTCACGTAAAGTGTAACCAAAAACAGTTCATTTTCAATTTTGACCCAGAAGGACAACAAGTTAATGGTCGATGGGATGACAACACAAGGGCTAATACAACATTTTAATGTAGCACTGCTAGCTGTTTCTGCAACATGAGCCATCACTTGACAATATTCTGCACTATGCATATTTATTTATTTATTTATTACTCTGTGTGACCTCCTACTGTGCATTATGCCATTTCTATTCATCCTCACCTTATCTCATCTGTCTATGTCTGTCTGTTTATTATAAGGGTGTTTATAGTGTACATAATATTATTATTATTACTCTTATTCTATTTATTGTAAAACGTTTTGTATATTTTCCCTATGTCTATTTAATGTGTATTTGTCTTTTTCTGATGTGTGTGAATTTTTCTGTAGCTGCTGTAACAAGGGAATATCCCCCAGTGTGGGATTATTAAATCTATTTTATCTTATCTTATCTTAAAGGTTGCTCTAAATGAATGTCAGCTAAATTCCCAAAATGTAGCACCTCTCCTCTAATGCACCTACTGCATTGCATTTCATTGTAATATGATTGACCTGCCCATACCTGAAGGTCCTGCATGGACAAACCAGACAGCTGAAGTAGAGGGACTCTCTCACCCAAAGTGGCTTCTCTCTCCAGCTTCTTTTCCTCCTTCTCCTTCTCCAACATCACAGCTGCAGTTTTCAGCAGCTTGGTCTAAATTGAGAAAGAATCATTAACTTTTTGGCACAGATCACCGTTGTTTTGTGACTTAAGTAGTAAAGACGAAGAAGACAGTACCTTGAGAGCCAGTCTGCGAGATGCAGTGATCTTTGACTTTTTCTACACAAAATCAGCAGAGAAGTTTTACAGTTATACAAAAATACATACAATCACAATTAAGATTTGTTTTATATAAGCTACACTAATTATATGGATAACTAACCTGTCTATGGTGGATATGATGATGTGGATAGGAAAAGGAAAAAAAGATAAGAATTAGTATCATAACATGATAAAGATCCAAAGAATTACTCTAATTTTACAAATACTGATTTACATGAAAAATCATAACTTACCCTTCAGACATGATTGTTTTTTGTCTGTAGAAGTGAAATAATAAAAGTAAGAAAAAGTATATTACTTAGAAACAGTATAGTTGCATTAGTAGCAATACATACAGTATATGCTGTATAGTAGTATTTTTCCTGTTTAACATGTACAAGATGTGCTATAAACACTCAGCTTTTATAAATGAACTAATATTTAATTATTTATTATTTTAATGAACCAGTATTTATTAATTCTACTGTTCATATGTTTATTCACCTCTTGTTGACTGGGCCAGAGTCATCCAGACTTCGGTATGGCAACATACCAACACTAAGCCTTTCAAATTAGGAAAACTGCATGTGTCAGTGCTGCAGATTGTTGGAATGATATTCCTTTTTTTATTACCAGTTGGAGTTGATCCAATGTTCAAGGCAGCCAGAAACATAACCAAAATCAGAATTAGCTTTTGCTAATCAAGACAAATATACATTGCTAAATGTAAGTGGATCATCGTTGTAATAACAACTATTTCCAAGTATTAGAAAAGCAACACGTACACCACTTATTTTATCTCCTTTGTTGTGCTGGGAATTAATTCCCCTGAATTCCCCTTCTTGTCACCTCTCTATTGATTTATTGAATTAACATTTCGGTGGCATTTGTTAAAATTATAAAAAAAATTGTAGGTTAGTAAGTGCACATAAACATTTGAATTACTTGATGAGTGAATTGAAACATTATATGGATGTGCCTTTACATTAAATACATACAATGTACAACAAAGTAAGTAGATATAACTGTCTTGTTTTGGTCTCTTAAAGGTCAAACAGTATTAACTATTTTACGGTAAATGTGCACGTTTATGTTTTTCCATCAGCCGAATAAATTCCCTGCTGTTCTTTAAATTATTCCAGATAAATGCAACAAGTGAAATCATATAAGCAAGATATCATCATCATAAAAATCAACATACCTTTCTTATCTCTGCAGAAAACCTGTGAAGTTGAGCAGTAGCTCTCCTTAGATAACAAGAGGAAAACTCAAGTCAAATTGAATGGCTCCTATTGCCTTCTGTGAGTGGCCAACTAAAATAGCCTCCTCTATCCTGACAGCTAGCATACTCTTTATAAGTACACTTCTACATGGTATCCCCCAGCACCAGGTTAACCACCACTATTCCATTGCTCAACACCAAGGTGTTAGGGCAGCCAGTGATTAAACTGTATGAATACATCATCATGATTATCTCTGTTATTGAATAGATGGAAAATAAAAGTCTGGGATTTTAAACAAACCAAAGAAGCCAAGCAGTAAAGTAGTTATGGTCATTTAATCAATCATCACGTATTACAGACTACCTGGACAGCGCCATCATCTGTGTAACACAAATACTGCACTTTAAAAGACAAACTCATAAAGCTGATCAGCCTTTTCTTTAGCACAATTTCAATATGCAAAGGGTACTGTATACTATACAATTTACAGTATATGATTACATCCATGGCATACAGTGGCATTTTATACATACATGTTTACATTAAAGCAAGATTAAACAATTTAATACTGTATAATCTAATTGATTCTTTTACAAGTGCCGGTGGTTGATATCATTCTTTACAAAAACAAGTTTTATTTCATCTTGTAATGGAAACTTCTGGAAACAATAATTCTGAAACAAAGACAAAGGGATTATTTTTATTTTTTTTTTACTTGAACATTGCAAACTTAAGGTTTACTTTAGGAAATATGATGTGTTACTGATATAGTAGCACCTTCTTATTTTCCTGCATTAAACAGCTTCTTCCTGCCCTCCATACCAGACATGGCCTCCACATTCTTACGCCAGTCAGTCACTTCTTCCTTCTGCAAAAATAAAAGATAGATTGTGATCTGCTTTGTCATGCAGTTTTTTTTGGGGGGGGGGATTGTCTCAGCCACCAGGTTTACCTTTTCTTCCTCTTTCTTCACTGTCTTAAGTTTGGCCTTGAAGTCAGCCTTCATGAGTTTGGAGTTGTCGGAGCATGCACCCAGCATGTCATCTGTAGTTTTCTTCACCCTCTTCAAGTTGGGCCTCTTTGCCCCCTTCAGCCCAACAATCTTCTGAGACAGCATCTGGATCTGTGATACAAACATCACACACTTCAACGTCCTGACAGTAAATGTATGATCTTTTATTTGTTACTTGTGAATTTAGTTTGACTGTACCTCTGTGTCATTTTTGGCTACCTTAACCTCCATATCATAACGAACTTCATCTACAACATCAATCTTATGATGTAGGTCTTTGCAAAGATTCTGTAAAGAAAAATTAAACCAACAGTCAAGATGATGTAGAATAATAATGGCTGAATGGGCATGATTTGCTCTGTTAGTACCTGGAGCTCCTCGACTGACAGACCTGACAGCTTTAGTGGAGGGTAGCTCTCATTCAAAACTCTCTCCTTCTCGTGTTTCCTCTCTTCACTTTCAGCCACCAGCATAGACGCTGCCCTTTTCAACAGTTTGGACTGTAAGATAGTAAGGGGATAATAAGCCTTGATCAAAACTAAAGCGGTATTAGAGCATGTGGCATACCGTTAAATACTGTTCACACATGGCCTGAAGGTCTACAAGACCTACCTTTAAATGCAGCCGGCGTGTTGCTGAATATTTTGGCTTTCTCTGAGAGAAAGACAAGAATAGTTTATACATCAAATAGAGTAATTAATACAGGCTTTCAAATATATGCTTAAGCATTAAATAATAGATAGATAGATAGATAGATAGATAGATAGATAGATAGATAGATAGATAGATAGATAGATAGATAGATGGGTAGATAGACAGATGGATAGATAGATAGATGGATAGATAGAATGATTAATTGATGATTGTGAAAGAAATTTACTCACCGGTCTTTATCAACATGTGACAAGAAAAGTAGAAAAGAGGTATAAAGATATGTTATTATTTAATATGCAAATGGTGTACACAATTCTGGCTCCATTTATAGGTTGCAACTCACCCCTCAGACATGTCTGCAGCTTACAGTACCTTTGGAGCAGAAACAAAGTTTATTTACTAGTGACCTATAGATAATCATAATGAGTATTATCAAAGTCTCAGTAGTGTTTTCTCCAGATCATGTGAGTGATTAATCCAACTACAGTAGGTCGCAGTTTAATATATTGAATTGAATATACATGTCAGTATTCAGCAGAATACCTCCAGGAGCAGACACTCCTTCCTATTGTTATAAGAGCTGATGAGAAGCCTGTTGCATGGCTATATTTAGCTACATTGCCACCGTGCTTTGCTGTGTCCCAGCAGCTGCTGTGGCCTTGATGGTGCCAGAGAAATGTTTGGAAGCCAAGAGACAAAAAAAACTGTTCTCAATACGAATCCTTTAGCAACCACAACACTGCTTATTTTCTATTTTTCTAGATATTATCTTTTTGTGATTTTTTTTATCATATCTCCTCCCCTGTCTTCTCACTTTCTTTGGCCTTCTCTTTGTAGCATTATACTTTGTGTTTTCAATTTATTTAACAACAGCATTAATATTAATAAATAGATGCCACTGCCACAACACAGTAATAAATCCAATTTAGAATAAGCCAGCCTGACAGGGTGCGAAAGTCAAGGTAAACAAGCCAAGCAGCAGACAATTCCAGGAAGCCTGCAGCCTTGCCCGTCCACCCAGCAGGTTTCCAGTTTATAAGAGCGAGCCATCATCACTTATCACCAGCTTTTCGGCCACAACGATGGGTCAAGTGTGCTGTTACCAACCACCAATACATTGGCAGGCGGTTCAAGCTTCAGGTTACATTTCTTCACTTTGAGGATCAAGAGATCATCAAGAAGCTTGAGGTGTCGTCAAAGTCAAAGCTGGAAAGCCATGTTCGGAAAGTTACTTTAAGACCTTGACAAAAGTAGCGCCATAGCAGAGATTCCCTCACATAAATACCAGCCACAGTAAATGTGTCAGGGCATGCTCATATGTGGTCTTTATTATTTCCTACCTTAAAGCCGGACTCCACTTTACCTAAACAAACACATGGCTGTAGAGACTTAGATAGCTGGGCTGCTGTAACAGCAAGACAAGAAGTTAATCTTGCAATGTCAGGTTAAAGAGCCCCTTTCAATGTCTAGAATAAATATGACTGACTTTTATTTTCTTGTGATAAATATCATAGGTTGATTATTTGATTTGAAACTTACCTTAAAGGTGAGAGGAAATCAGAGAGGGCAGCGACAGTGGTCAGTCAGGAAAAGAAAAAGCACTTCATGATTATTAGTGAAAGATTTATGTATTCAAAGTCTCATGTGAATGGCTCGCTAAAATAGACTCCCTGTCCACCTGACAATTGTTGTAGTCACAGTGCAACCCTTTTTGATTTGCCCTCAACCCATGACCCATTTATCTCATGTGATGTGAAGGGCACACCTCACACATCCCTCACCTAACTGGCAGCTGACTTATCCTCTCTGCAGATATCAGGCGCCCTGAGTGTTTGCTTTTGAAGATGTGTCATGGGGTGTACTGGCAGAGGCTAACATCAGAGACCAATTGTTTGAAAGATGCCTTTTAAAGTCAGTTTTTAAAAGTTGATAATTGAAAGCTTATTAAGTTGAACTTGAAGTTTAAAGTCTTTTGCTGAAACAGTTGTTTTATTCTCTACCACTTGAAGTTGACAGCCACGTTTACTATGCAAGGCTGTACTTTGACAGGAATGCTATGCATGCAATATGTTACAGTTTTTCTCAATCGCTTTGGCATAATCGTCGAATGACTGACGTTTCATCAAACTATATGACTATTTATGTGAACATTAGGTCAGTTGTTCACATGACTATAGTCATTTGTCATTACTTGGGCACAAAATGCATTGAGTAAGCCTTGCAGATCAAAATTATTTGCATTCATTTGCTATTGAAACATTGCTCTCAAATGAAACTACAGTGTTTCCTCTATGTTAATTTGACCGTGGCAGCCCCCCACGGCAACATTTCTGCCCCCCACGGTATTAGAAATAGGGCTGCATTGTTAGAGTGCATGTCGGAGAAAATTTTTTTTTAGGTGCATTATTTACATGCTGTAGTTACACTGCATTAAGATAATGTAATTAATAGTGGGATTATTGTTATTTGCTTCGGAATGCTTAGCCTATATGTCAAGATCAAAATTGGCAGTTCAATCACAACTGAAAATATGCCTCATTGTGTGTGTGAATAGAGGTGAATAAATATATTTGTTTGTGTTGCAGCAAAGTGTCAGTTCCATTTCATGGTGGGGTGGGGGGTGGGGGTGGGGTGTTCAGACCTGGCCCCACTGCTAAAAGAAATCCTAAAGGAAACACTGAACTATACACGTTTATTGTAGAAATCCCTACATGCAAAATAGAGCACCCAACAATCACAATAACCTGTCACATATATATTAGGTACATAATAGGTGGTTTTGTTGTACAAAATTTCAGATTAATTGATTAAGGCTATATGGGAAACAATACAATTTCCTCACAATAGACAGGTAACACAGACAGGTGACAGGTGAAGACATCACATCAGATTGTGATGTCGATAAGATTTTGTGGTCAGACAGACAGGAGATTGGATGACCCTTGAGGTTGATACATTTGTAACATATTTTCTGATTATTTTGCCGTTTTTTCTGTATAAGCTTCCTTTGTGTATTCTTTGTTGGCTGGTGTGTACATACATTGAGCAAGTATAGTGTGTGCCGTGACTGACATCAATACTATTCAGCTGCCTATATACACAATGTTAGCAATTAGCAATATTACAGAGTGGTAACTATCACACTTTTAGAGTACACTGTCATTTGACAAGATGTCTTTGCATTTTGACTGTCTAGGTCTAAGCAATGATAAAGGAACCTTTTGTTTTGATGGCAATGATTTATTCATTGATTTACTTACATTTGAAACAGGAGTTAATTATTTTGATTGAGTAATCACCTTTTGCAGGTCACATAGAGTGATGTGCTCAATGTACCACCTGGTTTGAGGATTGTACTTAGAGTTTTGATACTTGTAAGTTTGTTTCAGTAAATGTGCCAAATAGGCCTGCACAATAAATCGTTATAAAATTGCAGTCTCGATTCACCCCTGTTTGCAATTTAATTTTTTAATAACTTTTTTTTTTCTTTTCCAATTAATTTATTGAAAGCATTTGACATTGACATGTTTTAATTATGTTAAGACATGTTCCAGGAGCTCTGTATCAGGGCCATATTTAGTTCAATGTGTTATATGTCACTATGTTTGGTAGTCTACTGTACTTAAATGGCCAGTATGTACTTTATTTTCTTTATTCATTGAAGCCTCTATGTTTACAGGCTTGTGTCGATACACAATGTGCTATAGGTGCCAAAACAAATCTGTTTGGTACTTGTTTTGTTTTATCATGGTTCATGTGTGCAATAAACATTACACTTCGTGAGAAAGAAATCGTGGCAGAGAATCGTGATATCAATTCTAATCTAAAAAATCTTGATTCATATTTTTCCCCGAATCGTGCAGGCCTAGTGCCAAAGCGATTGAGAAAAACTGCAAGTACGTAGGTATAATGTTTACCATGTTCACTATCTTAGCTTACTGTGTTGCACATGCTAAAAACATTTGTTTAATAGCACTAAACACAAATTACAGAGAAGGCTTAGTTTTGCAGGTATTTGGGTAAAAAACCAAAGTCTGTAGGATTTATCATCTTGGGTCCATGCATGTCTGTATAAACTGAATGGCAATTCATCAAATGGTTGTTGAGCTATTTCAGTCTGGACCAAAGTGGTGGACAGACCGATATTTTCATCTCTAGAGCCACTGGCATGGCTAACATAATTGCATTTATATGCACTATTTATACACACCTAATACATGGTTTCTAACATTATAACACACTATAAGACATGCATGTCAATCTCTCCTGGTTGAAAGTTGAGGAGAGACTATCAGCATCACTCCTGGCTTTTGTTAGAAACATTACTGAATTGAAAATGCCTAATTGTTTGTATAGTCAACTCACTTTTAGCTCTAACACACATAAATACCCCACCAGACATGCCACCAGAGGTCTTTTCACAGTTCCTAGATCCCGAACACAATCAATGCAACGTACAGTATTGTATGGAGGTATGGTTGCATGGAACTCACTTCCAGCTGAGATTCCTAAAGCGCACAATAACATATTTTGTAACTACATGTTGTATATGTATAGGAATATTTTTATGGATACAAAGATGTTGTAAGATTTAACTGTTCTATATTCAGTGCATTGTGCATTTAGTGTAATATTTATAAGAGTATATGAAGAGGAATATGTATAGTTATGTTTGCAAAAAAGAATAATGCTAGTTATACTGTTCTTACTTTTGTCTGAAAACATCTTATCTGTTGTAATGTTTTGTTTTGTGTGGACCCCAGAAAGAGTAGCAGATGTTCTGCATCAGCTAATGGGGATCCTAATAAAATCAAATCAAGGTAGTATTATTAACTTTATACAGACCTACCTGTTAAGGATGCTTCAGTAGTAGGAGTTATAATCGTCGACAAATACTCCAAACACCAAAAATGAGTTATAATGTGTTATAAACCATGTATTAGTTGTTTATCTACTGCTAAATATTCAACACATCACATCACATCACAACTGACAGTACTGAATAAAAGTGTATTTCTATTTTTATATTTGGATCAAGGACCTGGCGACTGAATCACAATTGCCATGACACCACTCTCACACAGAGCACAGATCAAATACAACCTCTGCAGTCTATTCTGGTCAGATTTCAGTGGCACAGGAATTAACACATAACCATGGCCACATTTAGTCCTGTAGTAGACTATAATCCCTGGTAACCAAGCAGTGAATAGCTGAAGGTTCAGAGGTCATAATCCTGGGTCTTCATGTGTTGATCCTCTGGACCAAGATGTTCTGGTATCTGTATATTTAAGTGATGTTGCCTGGGGGTTATGTGAGGTCAGGCTGGATGTTAAAAGATGTCCTGGTGGTCTCTGGAAGTTTACAGTAAAGACTAAAGCCCAATCCCTTTTCTATGTGGATTGTGCACTGAGTTTGCAACTATGCAAAGGTACTCATAAGGCTGCTTTCTAAAACAAATTCCTTTATACTTTATTACTTTATATGTGTATTAGTTGTCAATGTATGACATTGTACAATGTATAACATTGTCAACCAATTCTGGAAATGAACACTGAGGAAAAAAAAGAATAAAACATGTAAAATAAATAGCTAAATAAACATCAGTACTGTATGTTCAGTATCAGTCAATTGCTCTCTGCTGGACAAACTATGTAATAACACCATTTCTTAATTATCCAAAAGCATTGTTTTCTGTATTATATGTTCTGTAAGAAAGTTTTCATATTGCTGCATATTGGACAACATATATGCAGATACCGATAGATACCAATATGTCTGTGATAGGCGAATATCGCTAAATCGGCAGGGCTCTATTTAATACACTGATCTTGTAATCACAACATCCTAGGTTCAAGTCCGGCCAGGGACCCATTTTCTTGCACAGTACTTAAAATATAAATCTGTTTCCAGCCACCAAAGTGCAATTTAAACTTTGTGAACAGGAAATGTAGGCCTAACTCTTGTAAATGTGGTCACTGCTGCCCTCTAGTGTGTAGAACTCTCTGTACAAAATGTCAGATTACAGTTTTTTGTTTTTTTCGATTGCTAAACAACAGTGGGCACAGCTGAAGCCACATGTGCAAAACTCAAACCACAGTCTGCACTACCAACAGTCACCTGAGCTAAACAGTTCACATCACCTACAAAACTCATTCCAAGCAACACAACTCTTAACACACGTCTCAAAACAAACTCAGTGCAGCAAAACAGACTCAGTGCAGCAAAACACTCTGAAAAATTCTCACTGAGATAACACACACTGTCAATCAGAACACACTGAGTAGAAACACTAGCATCAAACACCAATACAGAAATTACAAACTTCTCATCTTTACAGTTTGAACAATTTGAGTGACTTCATACTACTCAAAAGATATAGATTTTATAATATACCAATTTTATGTAAGGTAAACAAGAAGGAATGAAAAGCAGCAGTTTGCTTCAATATAGTATTTTGTCTCTAGTAATTTATGGAATTACTGGAAAAAAAACAAAAGGTACTGTACATAACAGTAACAAAGAATATTGTGACTAAGTCTGCATCTCTCCAGCATCATGTGGCAAGTTTTCTTCATCATATTGGACGTCTGCATCATCTCTAAATACAAATGAATGTGGTGTTTCCATTGCTTTCACCTCCATTACTTTCTGAAAAACAGTAAGAACACAGTTTTACTATTGTAAAGATATAGTGTTTTTCACTTTTTTTTTATAGCTGTGTACATAACCTCAGACATCTTACCTGGACATATTGGTATCTTTGCTCTTTTACTTGCTTCTCTCAAATGGTACAGTGTGTAATTGTTTCATTCTTATTTAGTGTTTGTAAACAAAAAAAGGCTTTCTGAGCTTTCTCTGTATAAATACCGTATATGTTCACTAACTAGTCTAAAACAAGACACCTGTTTAGGCTTTCAGCTAAAATTCCAATCAGCATTGTTTGATAGGCACCAGACTGAAATCTATTCTGTTTTGAATGTGTGGTTAACAGTTTTGACAGCAGTGTGTTAGCATTTGAACAAAGTGCTGTAAATCTACAGTGTTGTGCACATTGTGGTTAAAGTCATGGGATAAGTGTGTAGAGTTTTAAAAACTGTATTCAAGCAATGAAAAACAAACTAGAGATTGGTTCACATGAACTGCTGCTGTGCAGACTGAAGTTAGAGTTTTGCACGTTTCTCACCCCCCGCTTTTTTTTCTTCTTTTTCCTTGTTTCCTCACAGTGACAGACGTCGCATCATAGACAGAGATAAAGTGCACGGAGTTTTTGTCGATATACGGTGTTTTTTCAACTGTTCTGTCGTCTTACAAGCTGTCAACTTATCAAACGTAAGTATTAAATTAACGTGTCTCCGTTGTATATATGGGCAAACTGTTGTTATACACTGTTAGTTGTTTTAGGATTGATTGACAGGTTCAAACTGTTGTTTACTTAGCTAAGGTAACGTTAACGTTAGCTAACAATAACGTCAGTACATTCATGTTTTTCATGTAACGTTATGTACATGTCAGCGTTTACAGTAACGTTTACTTGTAATGATGTTACGTTGCACATCTCTCTTAACTTGTAATGATGTTACGTTGCACATCTCTCTTACAAACATTGCTATTGTGCTTTCTTTGACTCTTTCATAGTGTTTATTTATTTACAAACCATTAAACACAGAGGTACTGTTAATATGTTGCTGCTACATACGTGTTTCAGAATATTTTCAATGGCTAAATACTACAGTATGTCTAAAATGGGGTTAAATTGATAATAGGTTAAACACAGACACTTTGTTCTATCTATCTATCTGTCTATCTAGTTATCTCTATGTCTGTCTAGCTGTTACCTAGTCATTAAAAAGGCTGATTTATGTTAACATGAATAACTGTTTATAGTATGACTGTCTTTTTAATTATTACTATATAATATGGATACTATTTAGCTACAGTCGTGTTTCAGGCAATTCTTGTGTATATTTTCAATAAAATAATACAGTTTATGTCTAAGATGGGGTTTATTTGCTATGGCAAACAGCATATAGAATTATTGTTAATAGATTAATATGTGAATTATACATTTTGATCGATCGATCGATCTATCTATCTATCTATCTGTTTATCTATCTATCTACCTATCTATCTATCTATCTATCTATCTATCTATCTATCTATCTATCTATCTATCTATCTATCTATCTGTGCTGTTACTTAGTCATTACAAATGCTGATTGATGTTAAAATAAATAACTGTTTATGTAACAGTATGACTATATTTTGATTATTACTATATAATATACATTGTGTTTTGCTGTGCACAGGAGATAATGAAGAAGACAACCAACTTCTTTCCCGGAAAGACTATGGTGTCTTTCAGGAAGGGTCCATCAGGTCATCTGCGGCAGGATCCCTCTGACGAGGCCATGCGGATCAAAAAGAACCCTTCTCTTTAGGACAAGTCTCCCCCTCAGAGACATGACCTTGTGAAGACCAATGCTCTCACTGTGGTCTTTGAGCGGGGAGGGGATGTGTCTGACCGACTGGAGGTAATGGGGGAGTATGTGCTGCAGTTTGGCAAGTACAAGGGTAAATTGTTTAGGTGGCTCCTGGAAAACGATGTTGGCTACACCATCTACCTGATGAAAAAGGTAGAGGAGGAGGAGAGAGATGGGACCTTCAACCCTCAGGGACACAACAAGGACAGCCTGATGTTATTTCTGGACTATGCCAGGAGCTTCCAGGAAATTAGGGACCTCAGGGAGTATCTAGCTTCCAGGCTGCCTGCTCCACCAGTGGCATCAGAGGGTGAAAATACTGTCGGCTTTGGAGCCAGGGCAAAGGACACCTGGAGGCAGATCTGGGAGAGCAGGGCAGATGGATATGCTGCCTTCATCGTAGGAGTAAAGTGCATCAAAAACAGCAAGATGTACAACCTGCAGCAGTACATCCTCAAGCAGCAGAGGGCTGAGTCTGGGGAGTCCTGTCCACCACCTGCAGGAGTCTCCACTACATCAGCTGCCCCTACACCGCCTACATCTAGCATTCTAGGTCAGTACACAAAAATATGCAAATACAGATGTTTAGTATTTTATGACCTGACACACAATAATTGTTATTGTTTAATCTTCTAGCGATGGAGGAAGACGAGGAGTTGGAGAGGGGATGCTGAATCTGTCTCCTGTAAATTTGCCACTGAACTAAGTAGGTGGAGATAGTTTAATTAACAGAGTGTTTTTAAACTCTTACTGTTTACGATAGTACTGTAGTCTAATCTAGTAGTCACCTGTGCTTTCAGGACCAGCAGCAGTCTCCAGAGCCCCGGCTGTGTCTCCACCAACAGGTTTTTCTCCATCGGTGTAGAGGGAGGATTCTGTTCTCAGCAGAATCCTCCTGCTATTACTGTTCTTCTTCAACTAGTTTGTTATTTTGGCCGTGTTCAGGCCTGTTCTGATGCTTGTGTTCTCTTACTTTCCCACTAACCTAAGGAATTAACAGGTCAGCGATGATGGTAAGTGTTTTTTTTTTTTGCATGCTTTTTCTCAGGCTGTCATTCAAGGATTTGGCATTTTCTTTTTGCCATACCACATCTTTGAATGACAGGCAGTGTGCTTACTATATATTCATATTGTTTCTGTGCTTTACCTGTTTTCTTAAAAGCATTGTGTTTTGTCATTGCAAATAAATAGCAATTCAGAATTTAAGTTTTTTTTAGTTTTCAGTCTGTACTCACAGTTTGTTAGAGAGACAACAGGTAAAGACACATTCTGAAGCATAAACAGACTTGACTGTGGGAGGAAAATGACACTGAATTGTTTTTACAGCACACAGGACGGAGCCAACAGCGACGGTTTCCAGACCTGCCGAGCCTGATGACTCCTCTGGGATTGTTGCTTCTGTGAAAGGTTATTATTTGTTTTGTCTTACTTTAAACCATCATGAATGACCTGAATGTTTTTGTGACCAAAATCTTCTTACAGCCAGGCTGGAGGCCCCGCTGCCAGCCCCTTCTACCTCCTCAGCTCAGATGATATGTGGACTTCAGCATGTGGAGCCAGGCTGTCGTCATGTTGTGTTAAATTGTGACAAGCACAGGGTACAGCCCAACATCCCAGCTGCTGTAGCTATGGAGACCGAGGATCACTGCCCTGCTGCTTTGGTGGCCACAGACTCTCAGGTAATCCAGATTACAGTTTTTCTCAATCTCTTTGGCACATTTACTGAACCAAATTTACAATTGTCAAAACTCTAAGTACAACTCTCACACCACATGGCACATTCAGCATTCCAATAATCTATGTGACCTATAAAAGGTGATTACTCAATCAAAAGAATGAAATCCTGTTTCAAATGTAAATAAATCCATCAATGAATAACTAAGTGGCATCAAAACAATCATTATTAATTTTTGCTTGGACCAACACAGTCAAAATGCAAAGACATCCTGTCTAATGACAGTGTAATCTGAAATTGTGATAGTTGCCCACTATGGAATATTGTCCGAAGTCTAACATTTTATATTGAGGCAGCTGAATACTATTGATGTCAACAAAAACATTTTCAACAGAACATGTATCTTGTCATTGTGTGTACATACCAGCCATAGGAAATATACATAAAGAAAGCTTGTACAGAAAAAAAGATATGCAAAAGGAAAACTATTAGGAACTGCTGTACAGTGCAGGTAAAAAGAAAAGAGGCTGCACTCTCCACCCAGCCTGTCATGCTCAGGCCATGGTTGATTAAAGTGTAATTGTTGCCCTTATCTAATTTGATATTTCACTGGGCCGTCGCCTTTCCCCACACTCTAATGCCCTTTCCTCACCCCCTCAGCACCCCACACTCTAATGCCCTTTCTTCTTACACGGGGAGGCTGTTGCCCCAGTCTGTCTCCTGCATGCTCCATATTCTGCTCAGTCTGACACTTGCAGTGTAAATGTGTTTAAAATTGTGAGGAAATTGAATTGTTCCTCATTTAGCTTACAACTTTTTAAAAAATGTCACATATCTATTATGTATCTAATGTGTGACAGGTTATTGTGATTGTTGGTTGCTCTATTTAGCATGTAGGGATTTACACAGTGAACATGTGTATAATTGCATTTGAGAGTAATATGACCCAATAGCAAATGAATGCAAACTATTTTGATCTGTAGGCTTAGACTGACTAAATCACTTGATGTGATGCTGTATTGCAGGAGACCAGTGAAGATCCGGTTGGAGTGGTGCTGATCACACAGCTGGAGTGGTCTTTCAGCAGGGCTCCGGTCCCAGCGGTCCCAGCACACAGCTGCTACCAGAGGCAGTCTTTCATGGATACAGGTCATTCAAATGACCTACCTACCATCCTCCTACAGACCAGGTAATGGTCAGGCTTAATAGGCTTAATAAGGTTGAATTAGTAAACAGTTACCCTATACAAAATGTCAAGACTATGGGGTAAAATAATATATAATAAATGTAACAAATTGAACTGTTTTTTTAACTGAATTTATTTCAAACAACTCTTCACACAATCCACAAACAATTTTTGATGCATGTTTTTTCCGAGTTTGGTAAGAAACTATATAATAAATATATGCTCCTGCCATTCTTAACCCCTCCACCTGTTGCTCCGCACTAGGAGGAGTCTCTGAGCCGGTCTACAGTGGAGCGGATTGGGTCAGACATCCTGGTTAAACAACAACAACAAGAACATCATCATCATCATCATCAAGCAGCAGCAGCAGAAAAAGATGACCAGGAAATGTTTAGCCTACAGTCAGCTGAAGTCGTAGATGGAGTCAGAGGAGAGGGCGAACAGGAAGTCAGCAGTGCAGCTTCCAACAGGTCGCCTGTGCAGGTTCTGTCATCAACCCCTAAAGCCCTCACATACTGTACATGACAGCTTCCCCGGGGTACCAGGGAAATACATCTACTGCCCCTCCAGAGTGTTCTCCCCCTACAAGGCACAGGGCATGGGGAAGGAGATGACCTGGGGGGAGTTCAAACTGTCGGACTTCTATGAGGCTGAGAGACACAAAGATTCAAAGAGAAGACAGACAAATGGACTGCTAACCCACCAAACGACAAATATATCCTCTCGCATGCACACACACGCACGCACTCACGCACACAAGACACACCACTGTGCATTGTCAGGACTGTTTCTTCTGTTTTCATAGCCAAGCAATTATGATCTTTAGTTTAATTTAACTGTATTCACCTTCACTGGATGTCTGGTCTGATTCATCATCATCATCATCATCATCATCCTCACATAGTCTCTCAGCACCTTTACATGCACTCTCGTGTGCCCTCCACGTGTGTAAATGTGTAATATTTTAATAATAAATTATTCCGTAAATGTATACCCATATTTAGTTGTTAATTTGTTTTATATATAACATTTGAATTATATAAATAAGCAATGTGTCAATGTCAGTTTTTATTTTGTGTTTAAGAATGATGTTGTTCTTTATGAAATATCTTGGGAGCATTACTATGACTTATTGATATTTGATATTTGATTGAGGAAGTAAAAGTGATAGAAAATGAAATAAAATTATACGTATAAATATATACATCGCTTTGGAATTTTGTATCATTATATGGTAGTATACTATTCAATTCAACTTTTACCACTAGCAGCATGTAAAAGTATTATTGTCATGACCTTAAAATCACAAGGTCTTATCATATTGTTGCCACATAATTTTTCAGAAACATATTGAATTAAATTTAACATTAAACGGTTAAAAACTTTATATATAATTGTTTTGTGTAATACAGACATGCTGTAGCATAATATTCTGAACTAAATACAGGACAATGTTTTTGGGTAAGGGGGGATTCGAACCCTGTTCTTTTGGAGAGGCTTCCCGTCAGGAAAAAATCTTTTTTTTATTTTTTTATTTTTTTATTTTTTACGAGAAAGTCTTCTACACCTATACGCGACTGGCCCCGGGGTGAAAGTCCTGTGTTTTCGCCTTATCAACTACTCGCTACCGTCAGCGTTCTGGGATCTCGAAATATGCTTTCCATTAAAATGCATTGCTTTCACTTTCGTAATCGCCACACGAAAAAAACGGCATTTACGTAACCTGTCCACGACTTAATAGATTACAATAACGTGACTATATAACGACCTGGCATGAGACTGGGCTGCGTTTCTCCAGTTGTGCCCACTGTCGTTTAGCAAACGAAAAAAACTGTAAGAGAGCAATATTTTCAGCCCATGCAATGTTCTGCAGAAGAAAGGAAATTGCAAACCACATTTGATAAGAACATCCTTCCTACGTATTTAGATGAGCGTCTGATAAACATGAAACAAATCACATTGGTTGAGTTTAGATCACAGTGAGCCTTCTCTATGTTCGTTCAAGCAAACCATTCAACCATTTTTCTAAATGGAGTTGATTATTGTTCTTGTTTACTTGATAGGTTTTCAATCTTTTCCACCAGTGTTGTGTAGCTACACCAGAATGATCCACTTTCCTTTTTTCTGTTTTTGTTTGCCTGCTGGACTCAGAGTGTCATCTACTCTTAGGATTCTGGACAAGCGTCCGGACTGCAACCAACAGGTGAGGATTCAATCTATTAATAATTAATAATTAATAAATACAAGCAATCCTATGAAAGAAAACTGAGGGAAACTTGCAGTCCTAGATTCCTCAAGTCAAACTTATCTTGTGTTTTTCCAGGGTCTTGACAACTGCAAAATTAGTAAGTATCTTATTTGTCAAATCAGTAGAATAAAGTTTAAATAGCCTACTTACTGTATATATACAAAAGACATTAATATGTTGAGGGTGGCAATAGTTTGTGCAAATAGTTAAAATCTTTCCATTTTAATTCCAAAACTTAAATATAAATTTGGTGTTAATCTAAGCATGATGCATGATGAAATGATTTGTGCAAGAAAATAACATTTTAATTTGGCATTCATGTGACTCATATGTCCCCACACATAACTACACATAAGTTGAATATATTCACAACATTATAATATATATACCATTCCCTAAATGTCAGATAACTGCTCAGACAAGCGCATTGTCGTACCTACAAGTTATGCTCCTAACTGCCCAGAATGGGATAGTGAGCATGTGGGAGTCTGGAAGGACAAACACGGGCCTGTTTCTGTTGTGAATGTGACGTGGAAAATACGGTGTGATGGTAAGTAAAGCTAAAATTATGTATTTTATTGTAGCTCACATTTTAAAATGCATCAAATGCAAATTGTAAACTAACCAGTCTTTAATCAACGGTGAATTCAGACATTAGAGATAGCATTCAAATCAAATCTACATTCTCTTCTCTTTACAGCAAGTGTAGTGGCCCTTACTGGATCAGAAATAAATATTGTGGATGAAAGTACAAATCAAAGTATCTGTGTGCAGTATTCTTACAAACTCAGCCAACAGCAGAATCCAAACAATAATATGGTAAGATTGTGACACACTTGTTTATGTATCCATTGATATAGTAACTGAGCAAGCAGTATAGACGTTACAGACATGTTTTTCTTTATTAGTGGACATTTTCCTTGGACAAAGTCGTGGTAGAGCCTGGGCATACATATATGGTGTCAGTTATAAATCTGCCAGAACGTGATATTGAGGACAACTCAAATAAAACAAAAAAGAAAATCACCATCCCAGGTAAGTTACCTCCAGATCCCTGAAATCTGCATTATGAAGCAGGGAGGCATTTATTATGAATTATGCAAGTTTACTGTACAAACAATGTGAAAAGATGTGTGCTCTTGTATCACGAAGTAGTAGCAACATAAACCATCCCAAAAATGAATCATTTTAATACATATTGTGACAATGGCGCTTACCAAAACTATAATTTGTCTTTCACATTTTTTACACTTTGTTAAATGTAAAAAAAAAAAATTGTTGCCTCTGAAGAGCTTCCTCATGTGTCTTGTCAGAGTGGGGCGGGGCAAAATATCGATATCAAGATGTCAATTGTATATTTTATTTCTACATCATTTCTATCGCAGTGTTGAAAAAACAGTGGCCAAACTGTTACGGAAATATTTACATAATTTGGGCGTCGCTTTTTGTTTTGATCCTTGCACAATGCACATGGGAACAAAGCTTAAGCGAACCATAGAGCTGCTGTTTTGCTAACATGGTGTATACACAATATACAATACAATAGACTTTACGATGTAGTTGTTTCATGTAAACTATATTGAATTGTCAGAAAACATGTTACAGTATATCATGATATATATATCGTTTTCAGATATGAAATTACCTATATCAGGATAGAAGATATTGGCCATATCGCCCAGCCCTAGTTCATAATGATTACCACAATTCACTGAGTGATTTGATACATTACATTACATTACATGTCATTTAGCTGACGCTTTTATCCAAAGCGACTTACAATTGCTATATATCAGAGGCCGCACACCTCAGGAGCAACTAGGGGTTAAGTGTCTTGCTCAGGGACACATTGGTTGATGTATTGCAATGGGAATCTAACCCGGAGCTCTCACACACCGAAGGCATGTGTCATATCCACTGCGCCACCACCACCCTGCTAGTAACACATCATCACAATACTTCTCGTAAATCCAATACAAAACCATCTTTAAAATGCTCTAATCATAATATTTACTGTCATGGCCAGGGTGCGGGGACAAGAAAATCGAAAAGGCCCAAATATGTCTGGAAAATGGTAAATATTACATCATTAACATCCCACAGGTTTGAATGGACCGAAGTGCTCCAGGACCATCTAAGCATTGTGCTCTGCATGTTTTGTTATTTCAGGAAGTCTATGGGATCCTAACATGACCACTACTGTGTCTCTTAATAAAGAACGTAAAAGGTTTTCCATTGTTGTGGGTTTTGAGGCAGCACCATATTCTGAGAGATACCAAGTCTCCATACAGAGTCATGGTTTCTATTACTCAACTAATGTCTCGAAGGTAATTACACTGAATACAACTACAACTCACTTATTATCAATGATGACAAGAGATGTGTTGTCCCATTGTGTGATTTACAGCTTGTTTAGGATTAAATATTGAAGAGTGTGCACACATATCTTTGTCATATCTTCCTCCATAGGAAAACAGATCATCACTGAATGTGACATTTGAGTTTGGTTGGTGGCAGCTCTCACAATGTAAAATGTTTTTAATGGTGAGTTCAATTTTTATATTTAATGTCCCATCCCTGATAGTTAATAAAGTAATCTTACATGTAGAGATATAACATCAGCTCACTTTACTCTGCTTGTCTTTAAGATTCAGCCATTCTTTATTCAATGCAAGAATGACTGTAAGATCAAAAATAAAACAATCGATTTATGCCCAAGTAAGTACGATTTATGACATAAATACAGTATAATGTATTTTCAACAGCCATAATGGCGCAGAGCATAAATCAGTGGTTCCCATCCTTTTTGGCTTGTGACCCCTCAAAATAAAGCAGGACTCACTTGCTGTCCCTTGTTGAAGGTGTCAGAAGCCTTTCAGTTTTTACCTCTAATTAGAAAATACTAAAAGAAGGTTATTTATATATTTAAACAACAAATATTTATCTATCCCGTTAAACATTTCGCAAACCCTTCAGATTTATCTTGTGACCCACTGGAAGGGGTCACAAGATATCGCCCAGGTTGGGAATCACTGGTGTAATATTATTTGAATTTATTTTTTGTATTTGTAGAGGTATTTAGCAAAAATATATGTATTTGTTTTTGTTTTTTAGATTATCTACCACGGACCTTCATTATAAAAGCAACTGTGGGGCTGCTTTTCATTGGTGCTTGTCTTGCTTGTTTACTGTGGCGTGCCTCTCAGAAAGGTTTGCCTTCTTGTAAATGCACAGTATTGGATAGAAAACACAGCTTGAATTGATAATTAATCAACAGACTTCACTCTTCTCACAGATCCTGTGAACACAGCGTTATCTGCTGCCAAACAACAACCAGAAGGTTTTCAAGTGCAAGCGAGAAAAAGAGTCCTCGTCATCTACTCCCTTGATCACCCTTTATACAAAACCATTGTCCTGAAGCTGTGTGCCTTCCTGGTGACCAAATGTGGTACTGAAGTGGTCCTGGATATGTTTGACTCAACAAGACTGGGAGTGTTGGGAAGCATCCAGTGGTTGGACTGGCACAGAGAACAAATAGAAAGCTCTTCAGATAAGATACTTATTCTGTGCTCACGAGGAGTGCAAGCCAAATGGAGAGCCATGTGTGGTGACAAACAGGTTTTTCTGAGAGAGGACGCCCGTTCACCTGTAGGTGACATGCTCAGTCCAGCCCTCTTCCTCATGATCCCCCATTTTATCCGATCTGCGTCATTTGAAAAGTACATAGTGGCTTACTTTGGTGATGTTTGTTCTGAAGAAGATGTTCCTTCACCTTTCAACATTACAGTAAGATACAAGCTGATGAAACAGTTTGAGGAGCTCTTTTTCAGAATCTTGGACACTGAGAAGCACGAGCCCGGCAAAGTAAATCACATTGAAGGGCTTTCAGAGGACGAGTACCATCATTGTCCCTCAGGCGGAGCCCTGCGAGATGCCATAGAGGCTTTTCATGCACACCAGCTGGAGAATCCCCAGTGGTTTGAAGATGAATTACTGGAAAGCTCAAATACCTCAGCTGAAATCTGTTACGATGCAGAAATAACCACAAACCTCATTACATATTCTGTCCCCGACTCGACCCATGTCGTCAGTCATTTAAAGACACAAAAAAGTGATTTCAATGCAGACAAAACAGGACCTTATGTGACTGAAGAGTTTCAAATGTGCACCTCAGTTGAGTTCAACCCTCTTATTGCAGAGAACATGCAGCCAGCTTGATATGATTGCATTTTTGAGACATCAATGGAGATCCTCCCAACACTTTGATGAAACTATCAAAAGCAATCCATCAGTTATTCAATTTGATGTGACTCATGTTCTACAATCGTAGGAGCAACAGAAATCTGCTGAGAGAAATAACCAATGGATACAAACAGATATTAAACTCATATTGGAGCAAGTAATCAGCAGATATGTGGACAATGAATGTAAAGACTTGGATGAATCTGTTTAACTTTTCTCCAACCAGTTACCAGATGTGAATAAAAAAGAAAATATGTGGAGGTTTTGTGCAAATTTAGCTTGGTGTTTTTTTATATTATTTCATTTATTTTGTATCTACTTGTCTTTATGTCAGTTCTGCAGTATTTTTGCATATTGCGTTAATGTTAAATATCTCTTGCTTTCATTCAGCCAAATGCAGAGGTAGTTTAGACCACAGGGATCTGTGGTTGATGCTTTTGGTCTGTGTAAACAGACTTTGGGTCGAAGTTCAGCCTTCTGGGCAAAGTTTCTAGCATTTTGTTGCACTGGAGAAGGTAAGCAGTAAACCATGTTTGTGGGACGCTGTTTTGTATGATAATGAGCTGATTGAATGTAATGTGGTTTGGACTTTAATATTGCAAAGCATTGGCTTTTTGATTAAACAATTGTAACACAGGTATATGGTCTCACTCCTACTGCAAAGATAGAGCATGTGAGCAGAAATGAATATTTGTTTTTAACTCGTTTAGACTGATGAAGCTTTTCAGATATTTTCATTGTGATTTGAATTGTTTGTTGACGTGTCTCTGATCCTCTCAGTGTCATTGATGAGATAATAGATTAAATAGTGTTACATTTCAATAAACAAAATCAGTTGTAAAGTATTAACTAAAGTGTTTTTTGTCTCAGATAAGTTACTGACAATGTAGTAGGCTACATTTCAGCTAACAATCTTTAGTACAGAAATCAGACTATGTATAAAGAATGGACATAGCATCGGTGACGTCACCCATTGGTTTTTAGACTGCCGCTTTGAAGCCAGTGGAGTCGGCCACTGCTGGAAATAAGTTCAATCAGGAGAGACTTCGTTTGCAGATATGCAAATATATTTATTGTACAACTGTATGATATTGAACGTACAAAGTCTTTTGGAGATTGGACTCCTTCGAATTAATCTTCTTAAAGGGGTAGGGAATAGGAACACCCCCCGATGGAGTCCAGACACTGGTGGCGGCGGAGAAGAGACCAGAAACCGGACCGAAGAGGCAAAGGAGCGGTCAGCCGGGAGAAACACAATGACCGGAGGCGGCAGGGGAGGAGGAGGGTCGAGTGCTTTGCCTGAAATGACAGCTGACAGCACAAGGAGAGAACAGATTTAAACCAGAGTTGTAAGGCTGTGATTGGCCCTTGAATCTCGTGGCCGAGTCTGATTGGTTTAACTGACAGCGTCACTTCTTGAACAGCTGATTTGATTTAAGAATGAGTAGTGATTGGGTTAATGACGTCTTCCTGAAAGAATTTGCGCTGAGCTTCATTAGAATGCAGGTTTAAAGGTGCAATATGTAATATTGTGTGTAATACTGGCAGCTAGCGGTTAAAATAGTTACTGCACTACCAATTCAAAATACTGGAGAGTCGTCTCCCCCGCCCCCTCCTGCCCAGACTCGAAGTTCACGGGGGTTGCCAGGCTGAGACCGCAGCATTCACAACAATGTTGCCAGACGCTTTTCTCACATAGCCAGACATTACTCCACAGCACAGCGGAGTAGCTAACGTTAGATGCTAGTCTCACATAGCCAGACATTACTCCACAGCACAGCGGAGTAGCTAACGTTAGATGCTAGTCTCACATAGCCAGACATTACTCCACAGCACAGCGGAGTAGCTAACGTTAGATGCTGGTTGACAGTTATAAAAGCCCGTGCTCACGCGGAGCTCTGTAACCAACTGACAGACACACTTTTTCGGCTTAAAATTACAGTATGAACCGCTAAAAACACAACAACCTTACTGTCCTCTCCACACGCCAGTCAGGCACACTTCCTCGGCTTAGAATTACAATACGAAACGCTAAAAATACCACTACGTTGCCGACGGAACACACTTCATTGGCTTAGAATTACGGCAACAATCTCTAAACACACTGCAAACTCACAGTCCTCTCTTTCCGATTTACACCCCCCCTTTCGTGGTTTAAAATAACTCACCGTTGTCGGCTCCAGCCGCTGAAGAGGCTACACGCTGTAAACAGCCATGGGCTGCTTGCCTGGTCCTCCCGTTAACGTTAACAGTTAGCAGGGTTAGCATGGCGGCGTTAGCCAGGACCAGTTGGGATCACTTTACTGGCTATGTCTCAATTGTTTTTTATGGTAACCAACTCGGTTACTCTAGCTATATAATTCAATGTGAGTACACAAATGTTGAAATGACAAAAAATGCCCGTCCCTAGTAGCTGTGATAAATTAGCCTGAAGCTAATGCTTACCTGTTCAGGAGAAAATAAGCCAACTCTGCGTCCTTTTGGGCTCTAAGCTGTCTCCATCTTTAAAATACATCTCCAATATTTACCAGGGGGTTGTTACGTCTCTGGTCACGCAACTGTTAGAAACATGCTGTTTTCTTTTTTTTATGTCATGTAGAATCTATCTCCGTTGATCCTGTTCGTTTGTTTGCTGCTTTCATGGCTGTACTACCGTTACAGCTCTAGCGTGCTGGGTTTACGTTTTTACAGGTATATCCGGCAACCCGGCCTGCCTGTCAAACTGGGCCGTTGATAACAACACACAGACCAAAACATAAACATAAATTCCGTCACGGAATGTAAATTTCAAAAAGAAAAAATACTGAAATTAGCATTGTTGTCAGAAAAGATAGTATTTCAGTTTAACATGTTTCCTTAATATTTGATGAGGCATTGGTGTCATTTTTGGATTTATTACAGTACAAATATTACATATTGGACCTTTAAGGCACTTCCACATTGAAAGTGCCTTAAACTTCACTTTTCAGGCAAGGAATTTGCCGCTTGGTATAAATTTGTGGTTTGGTAGGAAAGAAAGATAACAATACTGACCCCAGCTCTGGAATTTGGTTTTCTGTTTCTGAGAGTGGCCCCAAAGAGGGGGGATGGGGGTGGGAACTTGTCCTAACCAGTCCCAACTAACTGGAGCAAAGAAAATCCTCACAATGGCTGAGTTGGACTTGGAGTGACAGAGAACACACTGCAGGGTGTGATGCAACTGGGTAGCCTATTTGTTTGGTACTTAAAGAAGCTGAGGTAATGTTCATTGATTTGACATTGTGGGTTACTTCAACAGTTCTTTTTTTGAAGAGATTAGTCTACATATAATTTAAGTTAGACACACCGTATATATATGTTTTACATCAAATAAAGTAGTCTAAAGGAAGTCAATTTTGCAATAAAATCAATCCACCAGACATATGGGGATGTTTATTTTTGTAATTTAATGTGGGACTGTAATTTTTGAATGTAGGTTGGAAAGAAGATGTGTAAGGGGTTTGTTTTTTTTCCTCCTTACGTATCAACCAATCAGAAAGTACATTTTCATTCTCTTGATGCCCAGTCCACTCTTGATTTTTTTTAGACTAACACAGTCTCCTCACAGTCGTTTAAACATAAAAAACTGAAGAAAATGACATCCCTAATATCAATGCAAATAACTACAGAGGATGAGGGGGAACCCTGGATGGAAGACCATAGCCTTTGGTGCATCCGTCTGCAACAGTCAAAGAAACTTGAACGGCATGTTTATTGGGAGAAAAGCGTCAGCTGACACAATTTTTCTCATTTTGATTTAAAAACTCTTCATGTTTTCAGGGTTTCCCTCAAAATCTGAACAGAATGAGGATGCTAAAGAGAGCCTCTGCACTCATCCTGAGACGAGGGATCACAACTTATCAGAGCAGATTGTGCAAAAATGGTAAATGCATCCAAAAGTATAATGTAGGCTATGCACAGTTCATAACAGATTGATAATAATGATGATTTATGTAAATGGCACTTCTTCTCTTAGACAGCCTCTTCAGAGTTCATCCATCTGTATCTCAGGCGCTGGCAGAAAACAAACCAGTGGTGGCACTTGAGAGTACTATTATCACACATGGCATGCCCTATCCACACAACCTGAGGTACCCTGTTTTAAGTGTCAGTAAACTCTGATCCCAGTTGCTTTAATCCTTGATAATGAATGCCATTAATGTTTTAATGCAGCACAGCGAAGGAGGTGGAAGCAATAGTGAGAGCTGAAGGAGCCACCCCAGCCACGGTCGGAGTGATCAAGGGTGAAGTCCATGTTGGTCTGTCCTCAGAGGTGCTCGACCACCTCGCCCGCTGCAAGAGCTCCCTGAAGGTGTCCCGTCGTGATCTGCCCTACGTCATCAGCAAAGTGAGACAGATTTGTGTATTTGGATGTATGCACCAATCACCAAGGCAAATTCCACGTAGGGTAACTACTGTGGCAATAAACTCCTTTCTGTTTCCGAAACCCACTCATCTCAAAATAATCTGAACATGAAGGCCGACCCAGTGGCACCCACTTTGATTACCTGAGTCTGTCACTTATGGTGGTGTTTTGTTATTTTATTTTCTCAGGGGCTCTCTGGGGGAACAACAGTGTCAGCCACTATGATAGCAGCACACCGAGCTGGCATCCCTGTGTTTGTCACAGGGGGCATCGGAGGAGTTCACAGAGACGGAGAGAACAGTAAGTAGACTAATTAATACTTTACACATACTCACACTAACTTATTACTCTTAACAAACCATGAAAACAGACTCACTGACTGAATGGTTTTGGCTTCCTTTCACATGGAGACTGAACAATCGTGTCATCAGGTGAAATATATATATTTTATGTCAATCTGGATTTGATTACAAAGACAGTAAAAAGAGATGAGGGTGCTTATGGAGTCACCAATAGGACCCAGAGGAGTCCATATATAAAGGCCTGGCGACAGGATAGTTTACTCTGAGGAAGACCTCAACGTGTCACCAAGGACACCAAAACTGTCGGGACAGTAAGTTTGTCTTCTCGGTATGTTACAGTAAGAAGAATAAGTTAGTGTCATGCTGTGAAGACTTACTTATGACATCATCATTCCTCCAGGTCTGGACATCAGTGCAGATCTGACCGAGCTCGGCAGGACTCCCATTGCAGTGGTCTCTGCTGGTGTGAAGTCTATTCTGGACATTGGTCGGACCCTGGAGTTCCTTGTAAGAATATTGAGATAATGTTGTCACTGTAAAATTATACTGTGTTTTCCATTTGAGTGTGTACAATTAGTCAGCCAAATGTGTATTAGCAATATTTTATGTATCATGTTGGCTTGTAGTGACTTTAGTTCAAATGTGATTTAACAGTAGATAGGGGTGTTAGAAGATGCATACAATAAGACAAGCTTTACATCACAAATACTTAGACAGAGGTGCAAGGTGGGGTGGACATTGTGCAGTCTTTTCATTCTGTGTTTATCCATGTTTGTGTGTGTGTGGGTGTCGGCGTGGGTGTCGGTGTCTGTGTGTGAGAATAATGAATATAATAAATAGACGGAAAGAGAGAAGAAAGTGGATAAATAAATGTTGTCGGTGCAAAATTCATTAATTAAATAAATAAAGCAGACAGATGGGCGGAGTGGTGTTTAAAGGGCACTCAATGGGGACTGTTATTTATTTCTATGTATTTCTGTTATTGTATCTTTTATTAGGAGACACAGGGTGTCTGTGTAGCCACTTATGGAGCGTCGAAGAATTTCCCAGCCTTCTTCGCTCCACGAAGTGGATTCACTTCTCCATACCAAGTCTGCAATCCTGAGGAAGCTGCAGAACTCATTGGTATATCAACATTTTATAATCTTGACTCTTAACACACATAGGTCAAGATTCAATATCTACCAGCACTTGTTTTCTACTCAAACCTGTTATGAATGTGAATGTTTTTGCATCATTTAGCAAGCACTCTGTCACTGGGTCTCCAAAGTGGTGTACTGTTAGCGGTCCCCATCGCAGAGGAGCATGCAGCAACCGGTCAGCAGATAGAGGAAGCCATACAGGCAGCGGTAACGGAGGCAAGGTACAGAAAGTCTCTGTGGCTTGTAATCTGTTTCCTTACTTGAAATGCTAGTTCAATAACATCAGAGGATTTTTTTATTTTTTTCATGACAAAGCAAATCAAATGGACTGTTTATCTCAGCTGGAAAAATGATCCCTTTCTGTTCTCTTTTTTTATTTACTCAGTGCTAAAGGAATAACAGGAAGAGACGTGACGCCATTCATTCTTCAAAAGGTCAATGAGCTGACTGAAGGAAAGTCCCTTCAGGCCAGTATCCTTCTGAAAATCTGAATTATTGAGAACTCAAGCAGACAACATGATCATATCAAATTCTTTGGAAAGGAAAAGGCACAGAGAAGATTGATAAAGTTGTTTTCTCATAGGCCAGACAATGTTACAGTGCAGTATATTACAACTAAAATCTCCTAAACCTGTTATGTTCTCAGACATTGCTCTCATTCATAACAATGCTAAAGTTGGCAGTCAGATAGCATGTGCACTGTCAAAACAAATGACTGAAAGAAAGTTAAAAACAAAGACTCATCATCATGGAAAACACTCAGAATCAGATATTGTGAGTATAAACACTTATGATGATCTTGTTTAGTCAAAGATTGGCACAATACAGTACCCACAAAGCTGTTCTTTTACAGGTTGTCATCGGAGGAATAAATGTTGATTTTATTGCTAAAGGGAAGACAAAAACACTTCATGTAAGTATAATTTATCCACACTGCAGGCTATGTAAGGTCATATTACATAGGTTACTTCTGAGAAAAAAACATGTTGTCTCTTTCAGTTTGGACAGACCAACCCAGGAAGTGTCTGTCAGTCATTTGGTGGTGTAGGACGGAACATTGCTGGTGGGTTTTTATCTGATTATGTACATGCACACGTTTTTATCAGTACTTCAAATCTGATTGTCTCCCTCTCACTTCTTCTGTGCTTTCATCTCAGACTCTCTGAGTCGATTAGGCATTAGCCTCCTGTTAATCTCAGCTACTGGAGCTGATTCACACAGCGAAGCAGTGTTGAACTATTGTAAACATATGGTATGTAGACATCAACAGTTGTTTCTTACATAAGCAAGGTTATAATTCCTTTTACTCATCTATGTAAATGTTACATTCTTGACTTCTTTTTCTTATTTCTGTAAGAACACAAGTGGTGTGGCCAGGCTTGAAGAGCAAAGCACAGCAACTTACTGTGCTGTTATCACTGAGAGTGGAGAACTGAGTCTTGGATTGGGAGACATGGACATTCATCAGCAGATCACAGAGCAATATGTAAGAATTACTGACAAAGTTATAAATGTTTAGCAAGGCTAGCCCAGGATTTGTGTTCCAATACCATTTTCACCGACATCCACCTTTCCCCCCCTGGAATGGACAGAAAATTACACGTGCATGTACTGGATCAAATTCAAAAGACAAGAGCTGCCATGCAGCCATCGCAAATGATGTGTGTGCATACTCATATGTCACATAATGACGTAATGCCTTTATCATTCACCCACCACAAATGGGGATCATCTTTTAGTTTTTCAGCTCCCACACTGTCCAACAAAAAGTCTTTTTTCAAGTAAAAATGCCAAATATTTTCCAGTTGCACCTTCTCAAATGTGTACATTTGCTGTTTCTCTATTTGACCATTCCCGGACATTCTTGTTGCACCACTTGTTTTGAAAGGTGCTAGAGAAATAAATGTCCTTACTTAATTTATTTATTCTATCTTTGGATATCTTTTTGTAGGTGTCACAGTTTGAGAAGCAGCTTTCATCAGCCACTCTTGTGTGTCTCGACGGAAACATTCCCCTCTCCACCATCGACTATGTTTGCTCTATTGCAAAAAAACACAACATAAATGGTAAGCATGGGGAGATAGACACTATGAACAATCAGTGGTCAGAAGCTTTCATTGATTTTGATGCAATACAATCAATGTGTGTCACAGTTTGGTATGAGCCAACGGATTCAGAAAAGGCTTGTAAGCCTTTCCTGTCAGACGCCTGGAAGTCTCTGTCCTATTCATCTCCAAACCTGGCAGAGTTGTGCACCATGAACAAAACACTGGGTATCCCAACACCTGAAGGTAAACTGTATTCCTAAATGAGAATTTTGTGGTTCAATTGTTTTTTTACTCCCTCATGCTTTTTTGTTTTTGTGAAAAATGCAAATAGTGTAACAGTGATTGACGATGTGGTTTTGACTTGTGGGGCGGCAGTGCTGCCGAGCTCTCTGGAGGAGGTGCTGAGTCTTGCTGTGGCTCTCTCACGCCCCCTACTGGAGCATCTCCACTGCCTGGTGGTGACTCTGGGGGCTAGTGGAGTGCTGGTGTGCGGAGAGTATGATGCAGGCTCGGTCAACCTGCAGCCAAGAAAACAGAAGAGGGTAAGGGCATCTTATATTTAAACTGATAATGATGATGAAGGTTATAGCAGTGAAAGTGAAGATGTTTTCTGCATCTGTGTTTGCAGAGGAGGCAGCTTTGTGCTGTCCACTACCCAGCACTGACTGTGACAGCAGAGGAGACAATGAATGTGTCTGGAGCAGGAGATAGGTGCTAACATTTTACTTGACCTACTTTCTCTTCCTTATAGTTATTTAAATTCAAAAATTCCTCTTCAGTTTCTTCCACTTTTCCTTTTCCTTGACCTCTTTTTCTTCCTGTCCCTGTCACACTTTCTCTTACTTAAAAAATTTAATTATTTGTGACTCAGCAACATTCACTCATCTCCGCTCTGTCTGAAGTCTGGCAGGTGCTTTAATGGCTGGGATTCTCCAGCGGCGAGACACAGACAGCTGTGTTCGGATGGGGCTCCTGGCTGCACGGTTGTCCCTGGCGTCACCGCACCCCATCGCCCCCACACTCACCTTAGACTCTGTGGATCCCAACAAAGTCCAGACTCACTGGCCCGAACCCAGCTTCATGTGGATAGCCTAAACATATTTTCAAATAATTTTGAAGCATTGGTTCTATTATGCATTGGCTTGTTTACTTTATCATTTTTTTGTGATTGGATTCTTGAAAAAAACAGCATGTAAAAAAGTGAGTGAGTAAATGAATGTAAGCAGATGACACGGTTTTAATAAAATCATTTAATCCAAATTTTATTTCATAATGAAATTAATATCCATAATAATTGATAAATAAATTAACTATACCTTTCTTAAGTTCATGATTGCAACTCCTTGATTGCAAGATGTTTTGATTTCTCATAATAAAAGAAGGTACATTATAACAGCAGTGGTGGAGGAAGTACTCGGGTCCTTTTCTAGTAAAATACTCCATTACAAAATTGTATAGGATTATTCTGGTCAAGGTGGGGCTCATTTTAACTACTTATTGTTTCTTATTGCTACTTATTAATTACTAAACAATATTTCCAACTGAAATGCAGTGGAGTAAGTGCATAGTCACTATTTATCACTAAAGGAGGTAACACGATGGAGATTGAGCCCTTATGATCCACTGCGGAAAGTATTGCAATATTTATATATTTGTAGTATTAGTAGTAGTATATTATTATGTGAACTGCGTCTCTGGCGTGACATCTGCTGTATAGCAGTTTTTCTCCGTTGTATACACACACACATAAGTGAACTATGCACGCAATTCTGAAAACCTGAAGCTTATGTATCAACAACAAGACTCTGCTGGACCATAGAAAAAGAAATAGATTAATTCTATTTCTACTCCAGACTGAATAACTCTCATCACAATTCCATTGTTTACACTCAAATAAATTATTCTAAATCAACTAGGACTGAAATATTACGGACTGCCACATTAGATTAAATACAAGTAGGCCCTATCTCAAATATGTATTTAAGTACGATACATTTTGATATTTTATTTTAAATGCACCATTACACGTTTGTAGGTAATGTGTCCAATGTGTCCCTGGTCCTAGTTTATAGTCGTCCAAAACTCCTTTTCCCACAAAGCATCTGTCTATCTGCGCAGACTCAGTCGCACTGAACACTTGCCCCACTCCCTCCTCCCTACTTTAATGCTAGCTAAGATGGTGGTTAGAGCGTAAATTGTCTCCACAATACCAAGAAAAGAAAGGGGCAAACCATCTTTATAGCCTTTTAATCACAACAGAACAACACAACTACGGTTATCTTAAGTGACCGGTGATATAAATTTTGGCATTTCAAATACATTGGCTCGCAGTCCCCGCCCAATTTGGTGTGACTCCCTCGGAGTGGAATCCTAAGCTAAATACGGACAGGGTAAGTAACGCTAACGTTAGCAAGTTTGCTAGTTGGGCTAGCCAGCTTCCATCCTCCCTTAATAAATAAAGGGCAGTTGTGTCTGGCACGATTTCACAGACTGACAGTAGAGTATTCTTGAGTTTATTTGATCACTGTCCAGGTAATCTCATTGTCGTGAAAACAATGTCAGTTGTTGATACTGACAACAACTTGCTCCCAGTCAGCGTTAGCTTGTGTAGGCCGCATCGTAAGCTTAGCTCCTAAACCCCGTACATTTTGATGATAATGTAGCATGCTAGCTACACCGATGCTAGCGGTTAGCATAAAGCAAGCTGTCAGATAATATGTGAGAGAAGGCGTACCGTTGTGGCATACGTATTTTAAAACATTTAATGTCAATATCAAGTTAATATTGACCTCAGTATGTTTTGTGATTTCCCTTGCAATTGCTCCTGGATACTTGCTATTAGTTAGACCGGCTGCTAGTGTTAGCTTAGCCTAACGTTAGTCAACTAACATCTGTCATAATGTACGATCCAGAAGACCGAGCAGCTAAAGTTACCAGCTTGGCTAACTAGGTATCCTGGCTTCATACACGACTTTACCAATCAGTTGATATATGTAACGTTAGGTAAATCTGCAAAACTGTGATCCTCCTGTACACGTTAAGTATATTTTAAGTATTTGCAATCTCGGCATTTCTCTGTAATCGTTTAATTCAACTTAACAATGTCAGTTTTTTTCAACGAATTCGTATTATGGCAGCAGTGTTGTCGCGTAGAAAGAAAGCAGGCCGGAGTTAAACTGCCAACAACAGAAGGTTTCATTTGTAAATAAACGCAGTTTGTTCCATTTCCCTTTAACGTCAGTCTACTACTGTCAACCCCTGAAAGACACCACAACATCCGCATTATCGCTGATGATAACAGCTGCTTTTTTCTTAATATATTTTCTTTGTTTTTTTTACAACTCAAAAAACAGAAACAAAGAATTAGACATGACAATAACTCCACGTTCACAGAAAAAAGTGCACATATGCATGTCAATCTGTAAAATGACTTAAATGTCCACGAGTGGATTGACAGTTAGAAATAGAGTCCATAGAGCCAAGACCAAGTGAGGTGGAGAAAGGCTCAAGATGAAGGCTGGAAATCTGAAATCCTGGCAAATCAAAAATAATACAATACAGGTGCAAAAAAAAAGTTGTTCTCTCCTAATATGTTCAATAAAGTCCCGCCAGATCTTAAGAAACTTAGGATGGGCATTGGAGCGAGTATACAGATTTTTTTTCGCGGTATAAGCAAAAAAACATGTAATTTAGCCATTTTTAAAGCAAGGAGGGGAAACTGAATTCCATTTTCACAGGATGACTCTTTTTGCAATGACCATACCAAACATGAGGGCTTATTGTAATGCAGGGGGGAGAGTGAAAGAGTAGTTGGAGCAACCCAATATTGCAGAGATACTGTCGGGGATTAGCTGCCTGCTGTATATGTCGCTGTAAAAAATTGTATCCCAGAAAATCCTGAGCTTGAGACAAGACCAGAAAAGATGACCTAGGGTCCCGTCACCCGACTTACATCTATTCCAGGTAGCAGAGAAAGAAGGACAGATTCAGTTCAGTTTGGTCTTGGATAAGTGCAGGTGATGGATGACTTCAAACTCAATGAGTTGAAGTCTAGCGTTGATAGAACATGTTTTTTATTCTAGCTAACCCTTTCGCCAACAAGATGACAATGTTTTTGACTTGTTTTCTAAAATATAAGTCCGTTGTCTTTTGTACATCTAGCTTAAACTAATGCACTCTAACACAAAGTCCAGCAATAACTCAAACCTTGTTCAGTTTTTGTTGAAGCTGTTTAAGAGATGTGTTGATTCAACTTTATGATAATTTTTGGAGGCTGTAGTTTGCGACTCATCAGTTTCCCCGAGCCCAAAGTGACTACTTCAAATTTTTTGTTGTTTGACCAACAGTCAATAACAAAAGATATTCAATTTACTATCAAACCGGAAAAACACCAAATATTCCCATTTAAGAATGTCGAAACCAGTACATTTGTAACACTTTTGTTTTAAAATGACAGGAGACAAATTGGTTTTCAAAATGTATCTTTCATTTCTGTCAATCTTCTAATTGTTTCAGCTCCAAAATGTACTGAAAGCAGTTTATGATATTTAATCTTCCCTCAATGGTATAAATACAGTAGATCAGAGATCTTCAACAGGGGTCCTCAGATTTAGTGCAGGGGGGCCACCAATGTTACAAAAATGTTGTTTTTTTTTAAAGTAATTTTAAATATGTCTAAAAATATTCAGTACATTATTATGAATCCAACATATTAGGGCTGCAGCTAACGATTATTTTAATAATCAATTAATCTGTCGATTATTTTTTCGATTAATCGATGAATCGGATAAAAAAAAAGCATTAATTTACATCAACTCAATACATGCATACTTATTGTTTTAGTTAATAGTTGTGTAAAGGTAAGTAACCCAAATAGCAGATACAGACCAGACAGACAGACAGACACACACACACACACTTATTCATTAAATTATTACCATCATTGTAGTAAGTGCAAGTTAAGTTAGTTTATACACCACACACTATTATATTTGTCAACAATAACTGACAAAGCACATAATATATGCATAACAGATTGAAAAATGAATGGGCCAAAAAAGGCGAGTGAATAAAACAGTGTCTTTAGTCTTGCAAAGTATACCACCCCTGCTTTATTACTGTTATTACCGAGCTAACGCTAGCTTGTCATGCTAGTCAGCTGGATAACGAGTAAACAGCAGCACCAGAAGAGCTACTGGAGGGACGGTACGTTCCTCACTTCAGAACGGAACAGAAGTAGGATAGTGTAGAGACTTTACCCTGCTGTTGAACTCCCTTCCTCCTCATCAAGGACTCCAACATGTTTACGTTTTAGGTGCTGACTCATCACCGTGGTGCGCCCGTGCCATGCCGTGTCGCTTTTGCTTATCTTACAATTAACACGTTTCTGATTTATTTAGTGTGAAATGCTCCCACACCTTGGATGACTTGGGTCGTACTGATTTCTCAGCCTCCGCCGTGTGTTTCAGAACAACGTTACGGGTCTCTCCGGTCTCTCTCCGTATTTCCTCTACCCCCCGCTCTGCTCTTTTTTTCTTTTGCTCCGCTCTGCGCTCAACTCAATTTTTTTTTTATCTCCGCGACTAAGTGGCCTAATAGTTGCGCGACACAACGAATCGATAATTAAATTCGTTGCCAACTTTTTTAGTAATCAAATTTTATCGATTTTATCGATTCGTTGTTGCAGCCCTACAACATATTAATATCAAATATAAATTAGCCTAATTGTGAAAACATGATTTACACATTGAAGATAACCTTACTGTAGGTAACTATGGTAGCCATACAGTTGAGTTTAATGATTCACTGTGCCTTCCAAATGTAGGTTTATCATTAAAACATGATGTATGAATGATAACCATTTATTTTCATCCTTTCGGGGGGGGGGGGTTCCTACTCGGTCTCTCTCTCAGCTAAGGGGTCCCTGGAAAAAAAGCGTTGAAGCCCCCTGCAGTAGATGACAAATTAAAAACCTCTCTGCCTACAGCACAATGCAGCTCACCAGCACCACAAACTACAGCCTCCAAAAGGACCATACACTTGAGTCAACTCCTCCCTAAAAGGTTTATTGAAAAAATGAACATTATATTCATCATCATCAAGTAAGATGTATTGCATTAGATTGCAGTATTTTGGTTGGTGGACCTAAAAAAACTGGCAACTGAGTGGAGTGCTTCCTCTGCTGCTAAATAAGTAAAACTAAAATATTATGTAAATACATTTTCATGTGCCCAGCCTCAGTTTGATGTTGTGACCTTGGTAGTCAGAAATGAAGTTTCAGAGGCTATACCATGCCGCTATAAAGTGTGTGGGAGAAACATTGACATTGAATGATATTATTTTGAATTATGTCAGGATGAAACTCTAAAACGTAGCCTTTGTGTGTTTTCTTAGCCCTGTGCTCTGTGACCCGCCTCAACACTCACCTTCGCCGCGCCATAGGATGTCCAACAGCCCTGAAATGAAGGACGACCCCATGGAGTGCCCTCTGTGCATGGAGCCGCTGGAGATTGATGACGTCAACTTCTTCCCCTGCACTTGCGGCTATCAGATCTGCCGCTTCTGTTGGCATCGCATCCGCACAGACGAGAACGGCCTGTGCCCCGCCTGCAGAAAGGTGAGATGGACACGTTGGCAGAGAAACTCCTCACAACTGAGGGGCAATTTCTCCGTCTTGACAAACCAAAGGGATGATGTTGAGTGTCCAAATATTAATACGGGGTTAGATCAACTTTGATCCCCCTTCTAAAGTAGCCTGTTAGTTAAGACATCCGCTCATCATCATTTACAATTTACAGCTTCAGCAGTTTGGCATGAGATGCCTGTTGAACTATTGACAACTAAAGCCCTCCATTACCCACTGTCCTTTACAAAGCCAAACAGTGGATAATACTATCATAATTCTTTTGTGTTTATTTTGTAGCCGTACCCAGAGGACCCTGCTGTGTACAAGCCTCTGTCACAGGAGGAGATCCAAAGGATAAAGAACGAAAAGAAGCAGAAACAGAATGAGAAGAAGCAGAAGGTGACAGAAAACCGAAAGCATCTGGCCAGTGTCAGAGTGGTCCAGAGAAACCTGGTGTTTGTGGTGGGGCTCTCACAGCGACTCGCCGACCCAGAGGTGAGTGTAGTGTCTACGCCAGAAAGCTTGGTGACGTATGCTACCTGTGACATTGGAGCGCTGGAACTGTTTTAGCCTGATGTGAATAAGGCTGTGACAAACTGAAGGCACAAGCTCCTAGATATATTTTGGACTTTTCTGACATATGAAAATCATAAATTACTTTAAACGGTAAAACCTCTCTCTGAAGCCTCAAGTGTAAAGTTCATGTTGAATATTGTGTATAAGAGTTCACAGTGCACCCAAACATTGTGACAAGTGATATGAATATGTTTTTATATTGTGCCCACAGGTCCTGAAACGACCAGAATATTTTGGGAGGTTTGGGAAAATCCATAAAGTGGTCATCAACAATAGCACATCCTACGCAGGTTCACAGGTGAGAGTTTGGATGAAAAGAGGACAGGATGTACTTGCAATTGATATGTTTATAAACATTATCAGAACTTAATCTATTTTAGTTTTTCTAATAGAAGAACCATTTATCTCTTAAAGGTCCCATGGCATGACAATTTCACTTTATGAGGTTTTTTTAACATTAATATGCATTCCCCCAGCCTGCCTATGGTCCCCCAGTGGCTAGAAATGATGATAGGTGTAAACCGAGCCCTGGGTATCCTGCTCTGCCTTTGAGAAAATGAAAGCTCAGATGAGCCGATCTGGAATCTTGCTCCTTATGAGGTCATAAGGAGCAAAGTTACCTCCCCTTTCTCCGCTTTGCCCGCCCAGAGAATTTGGCCCACCCATGAGAGAGAGACATCATGGCTTTCAAACGAGCAAAGTGGCAGTTGGTCAAGGCCACACCCCCACCCTCCACCTTGCCCCCCCTCTCTCCTCCTCAATAGCTACAGACACAGAAATGGCACATACTAAGGAAAGCTCACTGTGGGGCTGGCTCTAGTGGCTGTAATTCTGCACCAAGGCTGAATTTCGGGAAAGAGACTTCAGATACAGTATTAGAGGACATAATAATAATAATAATAATAATAAGGCCTATATAAAAGCATCCAAAGAGCACCATGTCATGGGACCTTTAACAAGCAAACATGTGAAACCTTGTGAAACCTGGTATTACAAATACCAAGATTTGTTTTTCTTTTGAGTTACATCTATTGTTTTCTCATCAAAATTGCAATGTAAGCAATCTGTAATGGAAATAATTGTTTATTGCTGCTCTAGAACAACACTGTAAGATGTAAACCGCTACAGTAGATGTGTTTGACTTTTATGTTTACTTTAATTTTGTGGTTCTTCAGGGGCCCAGTGCCAGCGCTTATGTCACTTACATCCGCTCTGAAGATGCTTTAAGAGCAATACAGTGTGTGAACAATGTGGTTGTTGATGGAAGAACTCTCAAGGTGAGAAGTTGACAACTGCTGTTCTCATATGTGTCTATGATTAGTCGTTAAGTTGTATTTGCATAAAAGCCCCATGATAACTTTATTCTATATTTTCTACCTGTCTGTAAAACCGAAACATCCTTTTTATAAAACAACCAATGTTTCAATGTATAATAGTAGGATTAAACTAAAAGTGCTTGAAAGAGAAGTCCTTAACTATAATTTTCTTCTCTTTCTGTCTCTCTGTAACAGGCTTCTTTAGGCACAACAAAGTACTGCAGTTACTTCCTTAAAAGTATGCAGTGTCCCAAACCTGATTGTATGTATCTACATGAGCTGGGGGATGAAGCCGCTAGTTTTACTAAAGAGGAGATGCAGGTAAGATAGTTGTTTCTCTTTCTGAAACGTAAATGAAATTGGCGCTCTTTGCTTTGTGTCTTGATCGCGGGTTCATGCTTTGTGTATTAACAAAAGGATTGATGTTGACTCATGTTGTGTCCATTTCTTTCTAGGCGGGCAAACATCAAGAGTATGAGCAGAAACTCCTCCAAGACCTCTATAAAATTAACCCTAGCTTTCTACAACCTCCAACATGTGGCACAGAGAAGTTAAAGAGTAAATCCAGCTCCACACAGAGGTTGGCGTTTTATTCATTTTCTTTTGTTCTTCCTCGTATTACTTCCACTTGTGCCAAACCAGCTAAGCAAAGATTTTTCTGCTCCTTACAGAACCAACGGTAGCAACGGTAAAGATGGGTGGCCGACGCTGTCAGGACACAACAAACTGGCCAACGGGCTTTCAGAGGACCGCAAGTCTCCTCCGCTGCTAGACTACCTAGACCAAGAAGTTCTTACTTCAGATGGGCTAGAAACAGACCTGGGTCCTGGTCAACATACTGTGCTGTCTCCTTTCTCCTCTAACTGTGACAGTAACAGGTTATAAAGACTACTATACTATAGCACCAACGTATCCTTAAAGAAAATTGTTTTATTTCTTTTTCTGTAAGCATTTTAATGTTAATGTGTATCTACATTCTATTTTCAGTCCCAGTTATAAACCTCCAGATTCAATTGGTATGGTGAATGGAGAGACTTTACAACAGGTGACAAGACCTCAAGGTTTTATTTCAGTTGCATGAAGGTGAATCAGGGCTGAGAAGGACAATCTCACAAGTGTTTTCCCTTCTTCTCTCTCCTCTCTCTTCTTCCAGATCCCCACCAGTGACTCCCCTTCTCCCCCCCCGGGTTTAACCAAGCCCAGCTTGGTGGTGCCTATCAGCGTGTCAGACCTCACAGCCCGTTCACCCTTCGAGGGAGCGGCAGCGGAGTCCCAGTCGCTCTTTTCAGACAACAGTAACTTCAGACACCCTAACCCTCTCCCCGCTGGCCTGCCGCCCTTCCCCAGCTCCCCCCGCAGCAATTCTGACTGGCCCATGACCCCTGAACCACAGAGCCTCTTCACGTCAGGTACAATGGAGATTTACTTACACGTTTTGCATGTCTACAGTGCTTGATTGGTTGTGCTTTTTGTCTAATTTTCAAATATTGGGTTGACCTGCAAACCCACATTGTTTTTATGAAACTGTGTAGCGTTGTACACCAAAACATTGATTGTAATAGTGGTGTCTCGCTAATTTAGTTTTTTCTGCCGTTGCATTTCGCTGGATATTACAATCGTCATCTTTAGAAAGAACAACTAGATCAGAGAGACAGTTTGAGTGTTTATTTAAATCAACTATATAATAATACATTTATTTGTATAGCATGTGTGTTGACGTTACATAGTGCTTTACAGGGAAAAGAAAAAGCAAAGCAAATATAAATCAACAATGACATAATCAAACACAGCAGAATTAAATCAAAGTTGATAGGTGATGACAGTTTATAATTGCAAGAATGGAAAGGTAAAACCATAAGAAACAAAGGCCCGACTAACTAGACTAAGAGTTGCTCACATGGAGGACAACTCCAGTAACGTGTCTTTGTTCTTTCCTCACAGACACAATACCAGTGTCTTCTTCAACAGACTGGCAGGCGGCCTTTGGCTTCGGCTCGTCCAGCAAACAGCAGGACGACGATCTGGGCTTCGATCCTTTCGACGTCACTCGCAAGGCCTTGGCCGACCTGATAGAGAAGGAGCTGTCAGTGCAGGACCAGAGCCCCTTGTCCCCGGGGCTCCTCTCCCATGGTGGGATCAACCATGGTCCCGGCCTGCCTCCTCTCAACCCCAGCTCCTCTCACCACTTCCCCAGCGGCCTGCCGCGCCTCCCCCAGCTCCACCACAGAGCTATCTACAGCTCCTTCAGTTTTCCCGGCAGTCAGAACAGCCAGGCCAATCAGCAGCAGCCATCCGCCAGACACCCCTGGATGGGTGTCCCGACACGAAATAACCTCACACACTTGAACCACTCAGCCAGTGCTGCCTCACACAGTAATTTCCTAGACCTGAATCTGCCCCCTCAGCACAATACAGGGCTGGGAGGGATCCCCATCTCAGGTACCAGACACCTGAATCACTGTGGCACCTTTCTGTGTGTTGTGGAAGCAGTGCATGTTAAAACAGAGAGCAGATGTGTTGCACAGTGATGTTATTTAATATCTTAATGTATGTACACTGCCACATAGCATTGTGATACTTGTTTTGATTAGCGTTTATTGACCTTGGTAGATGCAGTTCTGCAGCTGACCACTAGTCGGTGATCAAAACACCTGAGGAACTGACGTACCTGTTTTTCTTCTCTCCTGCAGAAAACAGTGGCTCTATAGATGGCTTAAATGTGAAAGAGTGGCAGGATGGCCTGAGAGCTCTCCTGCCCAACATCAATATCAACTTCGGGGGCCTCCCAAACTCCTCTTCCTCTTCATCCTCCTCATCCTCCAACAGTGTTAACCACATCGGTGGGCCGGTGGGGCCCGCAGGCCTCTCACACAGCCTGAGCTGGGACGGCACAGCCAGTTGGATGGACCCTGCTATCATCACAGGTAGAAATTGTTACTTAAATGGTTAAGCAATTAGTTAGGTGATCGAGAAAATCGATCAGCAATCATTTTGATTTTCATTTAATTGCTTAATTCATTTATAAAGCATAAATGCCAAACTTTTGCTGCTGTTTAATACCATTGTAAATTTAAATTAGAGCTGCAACAATTTTCGTTTTCAATTATTCTCCTGCTTATTTTCTCAATTAATCGTTTGGTCTATAAAGATTTAACACTAGAAGTGCCAGAATTCCATAACTACTAGAACTGTCGTGAGTGGTCATTTTGACCGCCAGATTCCAAACTCTATAATCTCTCATGATAAATACCTAATTGCAATATTGTATTATGTATTGTGTTAGGATATCTTTAGAAAAATGTAATAACACCGAAATGTACATTTTAACAAGTTTAATTATACATTTACATTAAACATACACGATTCCAGCCAGCTCGAGGATGTATAAAGTTATATGAACATGTAAACAGCCACCGGCCATCTACGTGTACCGCGCCTTTAACAGAGCGAGCGCCCGGTGTTTGCATTCTGATTCAGAACCGAGTCCATCCACGCCGTAGTAGCCTACGATACCGACTCTGGCTTTGCCTTCGGCCCATCGGTGATGGCCACACTTGTTACTCGAGACCGGTAGTTATGTTTCTCTGATAAAGACTGTGGTAGTTACTAAGCAAACAAGATGCATTTTCAACCCCGCAAAAGATTAAAAACAATACCGCGAAAATCCGAGCGGTCAATATGAGCGTCTCTGGCTGAAATAGGTAAAAGTGATTGTATTTTCTTTGCCTTTTGTGTAGTGTATGTAAAAACAATTTTAAATTAAAATAGAGACTCTTTTAGGAAAAGTCAGGCAGCAGCAGGATTGTATTTTTTTAATAACATAAATTTCAAAACGGCCAAAATGACCGTCATGGCCGCTCTAGTATTAAGAACATTTGTGAAAAATGGCCATCATTTCTTAAAGCCCTTTAAAGTTGGACATTCATTATACTGAAATGTAAGACAAAGAATGAAGTCAGTGAAGAATGACTTAAACAATTAGTCAATTCTTTAAAATAGTTGTTAATCCTAATTAATAAATACAATGTTGTGTTTTGGAATTGATCGAACAAAACAAATAATTATAAAATGTCACACTGGACTCTGGGTAATTGTGATGAATGTTTTTCCAATATTTTCTGACCCTTTTGTTGACTTCTATAGAACAATAAATCAAAACAAAATGAAGGAATCACTGAAAGAATTACTAGTTGCAGCTTCATTTGCATGAGAAAACGGCCGAGTTATTCATTAATGAGGATATCAGGAAGCTGATAGAGAAGGTGTTTTACCGGAAACCTCATCCAATACAAAAGCAAGAATAATATCCACATCATTTTTGATGTTCTTCTCTTTGCTGCATTATACAATGCAGTTTCTGCAAATAGTGCTCCTTCAGTCAAAGTAAATAGTTTGATTCCTTATTCATTTTCTGTGGAGCCTGACCGATAAAGGATTTTTAAGGCCGATATCGATACAACTATTTGGTGATTTAAAAAATCCGATATTACGATAAATCGGCCGATATTTATTTTTTTTTATATCCAGAAACGCGTAACAAAACAGATTTCCCTAACATTAGTTATTTGTAGTTTTTTGAGTCCTCACTAAAATAATATGATAATGCAGTTTAAAAATAAACTTTTATTGTCACAACAGAACAGAGGAACATCAAAATATATTAAAGTTCTGATAAATTAAAAAAAAAAAATACAAACTTAAGATATGAAAGTCCTTTTGAACAAAAGCAATAATTACAAAAATCAAAGAGTGTTGCCAACAGGGACGATGTAGGTCCGTGTACGTTTTGATAGTTTGTTTTTTCGTTTGAACCACAAAACAAAATAACGAGAAACCAGCTGTTTTCTCGTTTCAAACCAAAAACAAAGAAACGGTAAAAAAAAGAGCCGTTCTCCGTTTTTGGTTTCTGTATCCAAAAAACAAAAAACGACTAAACCATATTCAAATAACGGTCCGATTTTGGTTTTTTGAAATTCCTTTTTTTTATTTCTCCGTTTGAATATCTACATTAAAAAGACAGGCTGGCCATGTGACCCGGAAGTAGGGCTTTGACTTTTGCCCAAAAATCATATTCGAAGTTCGTTTGTTTATTAATATTCGAATATATTCGAATATTTATTAATAATATTTTGACCATTAAATGTCTTCAGTTTAAAAAAAATAATTAAAAGTCAGACCCTGGATACAAATAAGTGCTGTTAAGGGCACTTATTTGGATGTGCAGTGACCTAACCCACGTAAAAACCTAGTGAAACGACATTTTCCACAATAGAAACATGATATAAATGGGAAAGCGTAGGCTACTGTTCTAGCTATAAAAATGGCAGAATCATCATGATATTTAAAAAAACGCGCTTCATAGGTGACGGCAATGAGTTAAGAGATATTCACGAAGACATTGTTTCTATTGTGGAAAATGTCGTTTCACTAGGTTTTTACGTGGCTTAGGTCACTGCACATCCAAATGTGCCCTTAACAGCCCATCAGTCTAGGATAACGGTACTAGGATAACGGGAAAACTCACCGACGTATAGCCCAGCAACAATCTGTCTTAAATAACACCTTTTGTGAGTAGGCTACCATTCATGATATGTAGTAAAATATGGAAGTTGTGGGAAGTTTATATGGCTTAAATTGTATGTTTCATTCGTCCCCCTGTGCTGTTTCAATCGTCCCGACCAGGGACGAATGAAACATTACGCACGCCCCACTTCTGCTGTAATAATTCCTGAACGGTTTTGTTCAAAGCTGAAAATCCAACTGTATTTGACAGAGGACAGGTGTAGGTTGATAGTGACAAAATATTTAGCTTTCAGTGCGATATGATCGCTTTGTAAATTACGTTTAATTAAAAAGTATTTAAACTGTCCCGGCTCTCCCCTATATAATATAGTGCTAACAGTAACCACTATATAAATAAGTTCTAGGTTAACTATTACCAACTGTATTGAACCAATGCATGCGCTTATTAAACGTGACTGGTGATGTGTACGTGGATAGGCACGATATTAAATCACTGTAATAAACTACTGTTGCTAACATATTTCTTTCAGTCCAGGTTTATATAAGCATATTTATTGATTGATTTTTTTTCTTCTAACGTTACTCTGGTATAACGTTATGCTGCATGACCGTTCTAAAAGCTTGGATTTTATTTTTATAGGCTTTATTTACTATTACTTCCGGGTCAGGTGGCCAGCCTGTCTTTCTTTTAATGTAGATATTCAAACGGAGAAATAAAAAAAGGAATTTCAAAAAACCAAAATCGGACCGTTATTTGAATATGGTTTAGTCGTTTTTCGTTTTTGGATTCAGAAACCAAAAACGGAGAACGGCTCTTTTTTTACCGTTTCTTTGTTTTTGGTTTGAATCGACAAACGAAAAACAGCTGGTTTCTCGTTATTTTGTTAAAGTGGTTCAAACGAAAAAACAAACTATCAAAACGTACACGGACCGTTGTAGAGCGCCCTCTGGTGTACAAACTATGCAACGCCAACACTCATAACATGGTTTGAATGGTGTTTCTTCCGTTTTTTTTATTTTATTTTTTAAATATTCATTTATCGGCCATTATAAATGCTGATACCTGTAGTTTGGAAAATGCCTAATATCGGCAATTTACTGCAGTGTTGTTGTGTTGAAACATGTTTATTTGTCTCCACCCTGTTTGTCATTACTCATCTGTTCTGTGACCCCCCCCAGGCATCCCGGCCTCAGCAGGCAACAGTTTAGACTGTCTCCAGGACGACAACCCACCCCACTGGCTCAAGTCCCTGCAGGCGCTCACAGAGATGGACGGCCCGGCCAGCTCAGCGGTGCCCACTCCTCCCCAGCCCCTCCACAGCGGCCTTCTCGACGCCCACCTCCCCCTACACCACAGAGCCGCCGGCGGCTGGGCTCCCTACCTGCCCCCTCCCACAGCCAACCCCGCCAGCCAGTTCCACTCCCCTCCCCCAGGCTTCCAGACAACCTTCAGACCCCCGGGACAGCCCGCCACAGAGCTGCTACAGAGTGCCGCTGTGGACCGCCACTGAACACAGACTACAGCAGACACCCATCCATTCCCCCACTACCACTTTATACCCACTCATCCTGTACCCCGCCCCCCCCCTCCCCTCAATGCAATACACACCAATCTGCAGAGTATGAAAAATTATTAACAAAGTAACAAACATGCTTTCTTCTTTTTCTCTTCCTCCTTCCTTTTTGTCTAAACCGAAGGCCTCTTTGTTTTTGTTTGTGGCACACAAGTTATCGGTACCCTTCATCTGCTCCCATCACCACTCCTTAGAACTAGTTCTGGGCGTAACATGGGATTCATCGGTGTTCTCACTGTTAACGGAGAGCACAAGAAACAGAATAGCATTGAGCCCCCAGTGGTGACACTAAGTAATAACTCCACAACTGCCGACGAAACAAATTAGCTGAAGGGAGATCTTTTTTTTAAAAGTAACTAATGATTAAGCATGAACAACATTGTGTTTTTGAAAGTTGAAGTCACGATTAGTATTGTTGAGGAATGAAGCAAGCTGTGAATCTGCTCTTGAAGCTTTGCCCCAAAGACCCTCATCCTCCCCACTTTAACAGGAGACTGTGAAGCGGTTAACCCTTACAGCTAAGTTGTGAACACGGCGAGCTGAGAGAGAGAGAGCGAAAAAGGGGTTGGCACTTAACTTTTTTTGAGAGTGGTTTTAAAAAAAAAAAAAAAAAGTTAAAAAAGGGGCTGAGATTTGGTTATCAGCGAGTGAATGCAGATGACACAGGGGAGTTGAGGGCACAGGCTATGCATGGGCTCCCTGTTAGGTAGGGACACAGATGGCCTGCTTGAGAGGCCGCTTGGCCCACATTCCCTTTAGTGGAGGGCTCCCTGGACTGGCCCCATCCTGCTGGAGGGAAAATTTTGCTGAACCTCTGTATCAGAGGGTAGAGCACTGCCTAACCGCGGGGCGCCAGGGCTTTGGGAGATTGTGGCCAACATCCTGAGAACTAGGGTTAGACTCTTACTCACAGTGCCACTGTGTGGTACCTACAGTAGCTAGCCCTAACACGGACAGCCACCAAGTAGATACAACAATGACTGGATGGATGAGGATATGTCAAAAAACTAAAGAGGGTAGCAACAGGGTTAAAAGGTCCCTTTGTTCGACCCACGAGGGCTTAAACGAGGCCTTAACATGGACAGATGAGAGAAAAGAGCTCAAGTGAGTGGAGGGGGAGTCTAGCGTCAGTGATTGCTAAAAAATATGCAATATTGCATATGACTTGAACCACTGTATGTGATTGCGTGTCCCAAAGGAAGGTGCTGCAAGACAGTACCAAGTACTGTAGTAGTGATTTAAGGGGCTCTCAGCCTTTAGGGTATGAGATGGACCTCCGACCACCGCCTTTATTCTTTTTGAAGTCTTAATTCTGATCCATGTTCGCTCTGTCTTTCTCTCTCTCTTACCCACCCCACCCCTCCTGCTGTTCCCTATTTAACAGTATTTCACAAAAATGAACAAACTCATCCAGGAGAAACCAACACCGAGTCATACAGTGGGTTTTAACATGATGTTGCGCGAAAAAAACAAAACAAAATTGAGGCGCTTAAAGGAAGTGAACTGTCCTCTGCAGGTCTGGAAAAATGAACCTTAAATAAAACTGAAAACTCAGAGCTGGTGTTTTGTCTGCTGTTGTGTTCTCAGCACCCTAATTCAAACATGTGCACTTATAAATATTTAAACTTTAAAGTACTCACCACCGTACTGTGTATAACTCCTCAGGAAGGTCACTTTAAATCACTCTTGCTTGTTGTTCCAATGTCTTCCACTAGGGGGCAGATCACTTTTTGTCAGTGAGGAAGCTCTGCAGTCAAACTTCAGTTTAGCATACGCACACAAGGTTACACAGAATGACTCCGATACTACAGTTTTGTCACATATACCATGGTTGTTATCACTAACTAATTTTAACATTTCGGTAACACTTGAAGGTATCTACATAAGTGTGTCATGACACTGTCATGACACATGAACCCTAACCCTAACCATAACTTGTCACGACAAAAACCGAGTGACGCTTACTAAAAGAAGTGTTATGTCATCAACGTTTATGACAGTGTCATGTCACTCTTATGTAGATACCTTCAAGTAAAGTGTAACCAACATTTCAACGTATTTACTAGGTACATGATTAAATGCAACTATAATGCAGATAAGAATGAGGCGTTCTATTTTTTAGTGCCATGTTTGTCTTTTCAGTGGGAGCAGAGCATGTGTTTCAGTTTGTAGCTCTGCTCTTTCCCCCGCCAATGCAGCAGTAGATACCTGCAGCAGACACTGCTTTTTTTCCGTCCTGTAGGTCTTCTGACAGACACAGGGAGGAGCACTGTCGATACTCATACAGTGGCTTCACTATTTCTACTGTTAATCGGAATCAGGTGACTCAATGTACACGATTTAAAATGTAATTATTTTTGTTTTTTGCAGTCCCCAGGGAGCAAGCCCAAAGTTGTTCCTGTTTAGAGATGCAATTTAAGATGATTTTCCATTAAATCTTGAGGTTATTTTTCTGATTAATCATTTAGTCAAGTCTGAGACTGTGCCAGACCAAATTAAGACTGGCAACAATTATAACTTCTCCTATGAAGAAATATGTTATGTGATTACAGCTGTGTTATAACAAGATAATATCTCCACCTACGGGTGCCCAGCTATTGACAAATACATTAATAAACACTTAAACTGCTTACAACTACATTATAGTGTGTTATAAATGTTTATTAAATGTTTATATACTGATTATAAATGATTAATAGGAGGGCTTAAGGTGGTGTTAACTAAAACCCAATGATATAAAAAAGCAATTCCTCACATTGGAGAAGCCGCAACCAAACATTTTTGGGCCTGCTGTCACTATTTTTGCTTATTAACCATACTGATCCCTAGCCTCGTGAGAACGTCCTGATCTCGCGAGCTCCAGTTTTCCACTCGCAGATCAGTCTGGCATCTTGAGGCAGAGAAAATTTGGAGCCGTTAGCCAAACGACCGGGCCAATCAGCGTTTGTTTTGAGGTGGGTTAGGTGGTGATAGACAGATGATTTATCCGATCAGCTAACCAGTATTTTCAGACAGCGGTAGCCGCTCGCTAATGCTTTTTTTCTCTTGGATCCTTCTTTTGGAATATGGTCCGGGAACCCGAAATAGTGACTTTTATTCCTAAATTCTCGTTACACAAACGGCAAATATCCTTTACCGACATGTTTGCATGCTGAGCTAACGAGCTATGCTTTGCCTGCAGCAGCAGGGGCAGGCTTGTGGTTGTATTTTCATACGCTTCGTGGATCTGATTGGTTGATTTGGCCCGTCTATCACCAACATAGGTGATAGACAGATGGTTCATCCAATCAGCTAACCAGTATTTCCGCCCCTTCCCAAAAGTTCTCCAACGGAAAGTTCCCAGATGGATATGCCGAGCAAATGTGAAGCAATCCATCTGGCGGAGTCAGGTTAACTGATCCCAGGATCATTCTGGAATATTCTTGCCGACTTTTATTTTTGTCTTTGCTTAGCATCTTTTAAACTGTCCTTACCCCACATGCATGGTGTCCCTTTTTCAGCACAAACTCAGTTATAAGTCGGATTTTACATTTTGTCAATTTAACAAAGTGTAAAGCTGCCAGGAGCTCAAAATACAAGACAAACAACACAAGTTTATACTTCTTTATATACATATTATTATAGAACAGTTTTAGGTTATACAAATATTGTTTAAGTATTTATAAACACAATACAGCAGCCAAATCTAAGAAATAAAACTATGAACCAGTATATTATATACTGTATGTCCCAAATCATTTTGGGACTTTTTCAAGTATGTATGTCTGTTAATCATTGAAAATATTAACAATTCACAGTTTTAAGTGTTTTTTATTTCAGACATAAATGATACTGTGTTAAAAACTCCACATCAGCACTCAACTCAGCATGTCTCAACATTATACATAAATAAATATATGTTACTATGAATAAAACATGTTCGCTGATAAATAGGCAGACTCTAAACAATTATTCTATTAAAATAATCCAAAAAATAGTTTTAAAGGTCCTATGACATGGTGCTTTTTGGATGCTTTTATATAGGCCTTAGTGGTCCCCTAATACGGTATCTGAAGTCTCTTTCCCGAAATTCAGCCTTGGTGCAGAATTACAGCCACTAGAGCCAGTCCCACAATGAGCTTTCCTTAGTATGTGCCATTTCTGTGTCTGTAGCTTTAAATGCTATTGAGGGGGACAGAGGGGGGCAAGGTGGAGGGTGGGGGTGTGGCCTTGACCAACTGGCGGGCCAAATTCTTTGGGTGGGCAAAGCAGAGAAAGGGGAGGTAACCTTGCTCCTTATGACCTCATAAGGAGCAAGATTCCAGATCGGCCCATCTGAGCTTTCATTTTCTCAAAGGCGGAGCAGGATACCCAGGGCTCGGTTTACACCTATCATCATTTCTAGCTGCTGGGGGAACGCATATTAATGTTAAAAACCTCATAAAGTGAAATTGTCATGCCATGGGACCTTTACATGTTTTCTGTTGATCGACTAATCAGTTAATTGTTAATAGTTTCATTGGTTCTGGTGTAACAAGGCATGTGGGTAAAACAGACACCCCGGGACGGCTGGAGCAGCCCCTTCTGGTTTCAGCCCTTCTAGTTTTTAGGTCCTCTAGTTTGAGCCCCCTCTTTTTTTAAGCCCCCTCTAGTTTCATGCTCCAGGTGCTGAGGGGGCTCTAGCAGAGAAAGGTGAGTGTGTATGTGAATAATGCAAGCAGGCAGCAGATTCAGAAGCTGTGACAATGAGTCAGCAGCAACACAGATGGGGAGGAAAGCTCTGCTGAGAGTGTTCCCGGCCAACACACACTCATGCAGACACTGCACTGAAACATAATGGAGGTGTCTTTGTGATGATGCATACCTGACAAGAATAGCATCTGTTTATTTTCTACAGCTACAGAAAATAACTCGTGTTTGGGCCTTATTTTTTTGCTCCAGTGCAAAAAGACCGGCACAGAATTTGCTTAAAAGCATGCCCGACTTAATTATTAAGTGCTCTGTGACTGACAGTGTTGCCAAAAAGGAATAATTAGTTTATTGATTTGCATGCTGAAACTGCATATTCATGCTCATTGTCTTAAGGGGAAGGGGAGGATTGGGGATGAATGATGAAGCAAAAGAGGTTAGAGGTAACTGATTGAGACAAATCACCTTTTAGTTGCATATTGCAGTGTTGTAGTGTTGTTAATTTGAAAGCACCAGAATTGGGATTTTTACATCACTGGGACTTCAAATTCCAGCCTGTAAATGTCTAACTGAGGTTTTGCAAATAAATGTGTGCAAACAGCATTTAATTATGGCCAGGTGTTTCATCAGGATAAGCAGGAAAAGCCCAGATTTTTCACTCTGTCCTCTGCGGGGGTTCAGTCTGTTAAACTGCTGAAATCTCACTTTTCTCGAGGACTGCAGCTATGAGGGCATGTGGAGAGGGCACAGTAGCTGCAGTGGCTGGCGGTAAGAGAGAGCTGCCTGTGCTGAGAGGTGTCGATGGATTAGGAGACAATATACAATAACACGTTGTTTGTAGTTTTTTGCCTCTCTTTCAGTGACATTTTACGGGTGAATCAGAACTCAGGTGCTGCTGTTGTATCTGTACTTCAGTATTTTGTTCAAAATGGAGGTGAAGAAAGGCTACTTTAAGCTTCCTGCTACAACACATCCACACTGACACTCCTCTGCACAGATATCATACTGAATACTACAGCATAGGCTACTATGTTTTCCTAAGTTAGTGTATGAAAATTATTTCGGGAGGGGGAAGCAAGCCTTATTAATATTTTCTTTGGACTCTCCCCTTCACTTAAAAAACTACAATACATGTGGCAGGTTTGGCTCATTGGGTAGAGCAGGCGCACATATACTTGGAGGTTTATACCTCAATGCAGAGGTCCAGGGTTCAAATCCAACCTGTGATTTTCTGCATGTCTTACCTCTCTCTTTCACCTAGCTGTCCTATCAAAATAAAGATGGAAAAGCCCTCCCCCCCCCAAAAAAAAAATGCAAAACTGAAATACAGCAGTGTTGCTATCTCATTCAATTAATTTGATGGGACCTGACCTTGTGTGTATTTGTTATTTTAAGATATGCAGCCTGCTTAAGGACTTTCCATCTTGCTTATGAATATGGACATTGGACATATGGACATACAGCCATGTTTTGATGCTTTGAGCTAAATGCTAACATCAGCATGCTAACATGCTCAGGGTAAGTAGATATTATTATTACCAGCTTAGTTTAGCGTGTTAGCATGGTAACATTTGCTAATTTGCGCTAAACACAAAGTACAGATGGGCACGGGATCGTCAAAAATATTACAATTTATCCTGAGGGGAACATGAATGTCTCTACCAACTATTATGGCAATCCATCCAATAGTTGTCGAGATCACAAAAGTCAATTGGATTCATTCTCTGCGGGACATGAATGTTGCTACAATTTTATGCCAGCCCATTCAATACTTGTTGAGATATTTAAGTCTGGACCAAAGTGGTGGACTGGTCATTGTTGCATCCTTGGAGCCACATTACTAGCATAGCTCAGTACTTTTAACTATGCTCTGTGACTTTACAACAAGTAATGTTAACAGTCACTTCAAACAAAGGCAGAGGCCTAAGGGCCCCCTGACCTCTTGGGCCCCTGGGCCTCTGCCTGATAGGCCCGTTCAGTAATTCATTAAGATCTGTACAGCTGTTTTGCTTTGTCTTACTCATAGACTGTAAAAAATAACCTTCATGTGCGTTACAATCTGAACTTACATTTAGAGGTTATGTGGTTTTCATATGACATTATGATGGTCGATGATATATATAAATAATTTCCTGACCCTGGTCTGGCTGCCTGCATGGGAAACCTGTACGGACGGCTCTCATCAGAAAGCACTCTCTCCATTTGTCAGCCTTTGACAGGCTCTCTCTCACCACTGGAGCTGCATGCACTGCAAGAAATTTCCATTTTGACAGGTTATGTAGTCTTATATGAAGCTATTAAAACTACAGCTGAACGTTTCGTCACTTAATTGATTAGTTGGTCAATTTTACCACCTTTCATCCTCTTACGATCTTATTAAGTTTTCTTATGTTTTATAAACCCAACTGTTCAATCAATAACTAATTGATTAATCAAGAACATAATCAGTGGTTTAATACATAATAAAATATGTTAGTTAAGTTGGTTGTAGCCTTGAAACACTGAAAAACATTATTTACAATTGCTAGTACGAGTAAATAATTCCACTTCTTTGCAGGGCTTTGCATTTACATTTTCTTGTGAGGACAAAATAAAGAAAAAGGCAGATACTGTAATTGACACTCAAAATGCATCACAGTTTTTCATCTTAGTTGTATTTATTTTGCTTTCCAAAAAAAAATAAAGTTAGAGAGACTCAGAAGATTAAATGACTCAATAAGCTGGATATTTTTTGCAGTGTGCATACAAGCCTTTACTGTAAATTCCACCAGCAGTCCACTTAGTGTGTCATGGCCAGGAAAACTGACATGCTCCTCCATCATCGTACAATATGTAATGGCTCTTCTGTATGGGGTCTGTATGTTGTGCAACATGGACAGTGGTTCATGTCCAACAATGTCTCTGTGTCCCCTCCTGTAACATCAGGGAAAAGACACATTGAATGCATGTTTTATTTTCCTCGTTTGGCTTTTTATTTTTTATTAAAGACATGACAGATATTTATGGGTCATCAATATTTGACCTGAACATCAAAATGCCTCAATACTGAATATAAGGTTAAGATCAATTCAAGATTCAAAAGAGGTTTAAAGTACCCATATTATGAAAAAATCACTTTTTCTGGAATTTGGGGTGTTATTTTGTGTCTCTGGTGCTTCCACACACATACAAACTTGGAATAAAAAAACATCCATGCTGTTTTGAGTGAGATACAGGTTTCTGAATGTATCCTTCCTTCATTTTCCGGGTGAGCTGTTAAAAATCTGCAGGATTTTCTACGTCACTAGCCAAAACGAGGGGGCTAAACCATGCTAGCGGTTAGCTAGGACCCCTAAACTAACACAAATTAGACCACCCAGAAACCCATCATCAAAAAAGTCTTACATCCTGTCATTGTCTTACTTATGGATGCCATCTAAAGACTTAGCATAACTTTTATTCTTGTATTTTATACATATATTATTCTATTTTAGATGTTATTATATTCTATTTAAATAACGTTTTTACTAGTTTTTAATTGCTCTTTAATGTTTTGTGTAAAGCACTTTGAATTACCTTGTTGCTGATATGTGCTATATAAATAAGGCTGCCTTGCCTTGCCTTATAGGGAAAATAGATTATTTGGAACCCCCTCAAGGACTCCTGGGGGTCCCCGTCCCCCACTTTGGGAACCTCTGACTTAAAGGATAAGTTCAAAATTTGAGGAAATATGTTTTCTTGCCGAGAGTTAGATGAAAATATTCATACCACAAATATAAGCCATTGCAGCATCCGGTTATTTAAACTTAGCTTGAAGACTGAAAGATGGGAAAACAGCTAGTGTGGCTCCGTCCAAAGGTAACAAAACCAGCCTACAGTACCAGCACCTCTAAAGTTCAATAATTAAAACATTGTATATTGTTTATTTAATCAATACAAAAACTACATTGAAGCTTTTCAGAGAGAGCTAGGCTTGCTGTTTCCCCTTGTTTCCAGTCTTTGTGTTAAGCTAAGATAACCAGCTTTAGATTTAACATACACAAACATGAGTGGTATTAATCTTTCCATTTACAGAAACTCTTGCCAAGAAATACAAATTTCCCAAAATGTCAAACTATTCCTTTAAAAGATCATATCCCTGACAGTATCAACAACTAAACACCCTTTCCAGCTTCACAGTGACCTTTGGTGCTGCTTCAGACTCCAGTCAGCATGTGTACCTCGGCACAGCCCTCGTGCTTCATGGTGATATCCTTTTGTGGTTTTGTATTTGCCAACCTCCTTAAGCGCTGTGCTGTGATGTAATTGAAGCGGGAAGGTCACAGCACCAGTTTTCGTTGATGTTAAGTTTTGAATTTTCTCCCCCAGACAAGCACGCTGACACTGCACACTGGGCAAGAGGAGCAGGTAAACTGAGATCCACATCGCCTGATACCACAAGGACATATCCAGACTGGGAGCATTGATAACAGTTTCTATCCTGGCTGGAGAGATGGTTGGAAAAAAAGAGCCATTAACAAGTAATTAAGTGTCAGTACTTTAATCTTAAACTAACTGAACAAATCTGCCATTAGGGTGAGATAGTTCTGCTTATTTAGCTATGCTAGTGGCGGGATTCCAGAGATGTGGGTCGATCGATTCACCACTTTGGCCAACTGGAATATCTTAACAACTATTGGATGCATTGCTGTGACATTTTGTACAAACTTTACTGGTCCCCAGAGGATGAATTCTGATGACTTTGTTGATCCTCTGACTTTTCCTCTAGCTCCTCCATGTGGTTGGCATTTGTGTTTTTTAGTGTGTCTTAACAGCTATTGGATGGATGGCCATGAAATTTGGTTGAGATATTTATGTTTCTCTAGGGTAAAATCATCTAAAAACAATGTCCCAACCATTTGTACACTTTTAGGTACAGAAGTGTCACATTACAAATACTTGGGCATTATCATTGATTAATCACTGTCTTTTACATTGCATGTCCAAGGTTTGGTTAAAAAACTGAAGTTGAAGTTAGGTTTTTTCTTTAGAATCAAGTCTTGTTTATCCTACCTCTCAATTAGGTGTTGGATGCACTGGCATCTTTTTATTTATAAAGCAGTACTAGGACTACTTCCTCCTTATCTGAACGCTTACATCCTCCCGAGGTCTGCAGGGACATATAACTTGCGTTCACAGGATCTGTTTTTATTGTCAGTCCCTAAAGCCCGCACTGACTTTGGCAAAAAGGCTTTTAATTTTGCCGCACCATGTGCATGGAATCAGCTTCAGAATGAATTACAGTTGAAGGAGTTGGTCTCACTTTATTCTTTTAAAGGCTTTTTAAAGGACCTTGCAGAAAGGCAGTCTGTCTGTCATTGTTTTTAAATCGATTTAGGACCCAGATTTTCTTTATGATGACATTGTTGTTGAATATGATGAGTGAAAGTGTGTTTTTACTTGTTATTTTCTTTGTTTTTATTTGAAACCACGCTGCTGCCACTTGCCAAGACACTCTTGTAAAAGAGAGTTGTAATCTCAAGGAGTTTTTTATCCTGGTTAAATAAAGTTTTGAATGAATGAATGAATGAATGTTTCCCTCAGGATGAATTGTAATTACTTTGGTCATTACTTAACCTTTAATTCAAACTTTTAATTTGTCCAATATTTTGGTTTATGACCAAAAACCTGCAAAACTTATGACAATTTCATCAGCCTCATCTGTAGTTTGTTTAGTGCTCATTAGCAAATGTTAGCTTTCTAACACTAAGATGCTGAACATGGTAAACATAACTGCTTAACATGTTAGCATTGTTATTATGAACATGGTAGCATACTGATGTTAGCATTGAGGCCCAGCTGTGCCAAAGTACAGCCTCACAGAGCTGGTAGCATGGCTGTAGACTCTTGTTCCAGCACTGCTTCTTTTCATGGATGAGTGGATGAATAGATGGACTCACCAGTTTATAGATTGATTGTTTTATGGGCACAGTGAGGGACTGTGGACAATCAGACATATCGATGCATCTTTATAGTTAATGTACTCCATCATGCATTATTCCTAGAACACGGTGTGATGGGAGACACCACCACATGTGTGAGTGTGTCTACGTCAATGGAAATTGGATAAACTGATAAAAAGATGAGTGGGTAATTCTTGATGAACTCATTCCTCCTGATTGTCACACCTTCACTGGATTGTATCATCTCCTACGTATCACTACAGTGATATAGGGTAAAGAGATACATTTAACTGGCCTGAGTTTCACAGAGACCATTTGTGGACTTCCACAAGGATGAGGATATTATGGACGTGCCCTTAATTATTAAACAAGTGTGTCAGCAGCTCGGCCTGATGGAAGTAATGCAAAGAGGAAGTGGGCCAGAGAGAGGACCTCTGGGATCGGGGTAAGAGAGGCTGGTGGGCTTGGACCTGGGGGCGGGGTAGTGTTAGGCCCAAGGACTTTGGCTCAAGCATGGGAGATCCAATAATGCTGTCAAAGCTATTTTGCACGTTGTTGACGTTCAGAACCTACTGTATATGAGGCTGTTAGAGGCGGACCACTGTGTATTTAGTTTTACACAGCGATAAAGCCAACACCAGTGGACACTTGTGATTTGATATAGAGTGATCATATGGTACTGTTATGGGGCCACAATGAAAAGGCCCTTGAGAAACGTTTTGGATGATGTCAACAGGAATGGCATGGCATTTTTGTACAAGGGATATGGGATGAGAGTCTGTCTTCAAAGAAATCGATCAGGGAATAACAAGTGAGCCAGAGGCCTGACTCAGGCAAATCAGCCATCCTGTGTGTGTGTGTGTGTGTGTGTGTGTGTGTGTGTGTGTGAGAGAGAGAGGGAGGGAGTGAGCACATGCAGCCACAGTACATTTGCACGGTTGTAAACATTTATTCCTTGATAAGAACACATTTTCCTAACAGCTGATGAGCGTTGGGTTCAGGCAGTTGTAAAATAGAGCGTAGAAGGAGGAGGAGGAGGAGGAAGAGGAGGAGGGAGTTAATCTCAATGGAGGCCTACTGCACCACTGAACGACAGCACCTCAATTAGTTCTACATGCTGATCAGGGATTACCAAGACAGAGTCTTATACCACAGTTTCAATTACATCTTTCTCATTTGTAAGTGGAGACTGAGACCTGGGTGCATGTGTTGACCTGAAATGTCCAATAAACACCCACCAGGAAGTGTGTAAAGTTAACTTTTTAGAAAAAGAGTCTGTTGATATTCTGTATTTTTCTTGACAACAAATCCATTAATGAAGTGATCCTGTTTAATCGTTGATGTGAAATATTACCATAAACACAGGCACTGTTAATCCTGCATACACCATCATGTTGCTGTAAATATTCAGAGCACCAAATCCGCAGCTGAAAGTAATCCCCATCAAATGCACAATGTACCCATTTTAGTATTGTATGCTAAAATCTACAGTGCTCAGCTGTTTAAGGAAACTATTCAGTCTCTTATGGAAATTAAACTATATATTTGAGTGGGCTTGTGTCTCAAAACGTATTGAGAGACAGACTAACGCCATTTCTTGGTTTTGTGGAATTTGTTGACAATAAGAAAATCATATCACCAACCTTAATCTTTAAACCTCACTGACAAACTATGTGCTCTGTAGCCAAACATTGTTCAAACACATACAACTTTATATTAAATTCTAGTGGAGATCCTAAAGGTTTCAGTGATACCAAATAATGCCAGTTTGACTATTTGGAAAAATTAATCTAAAATGATGCACAAGACATTTACAATATTCCTTTTGATGGAGTGGTGTGTCTTAGGTTTTAATATTTCACTAAGTTGGCTAGTACAGAATATACTGTGTATGTGATAGTATCAGAGAATATGGAATAAGACAAGCTGTAAACCTTACAATCCAAGCTGTTAAAACAACACTGACATATGTTGCTATGCAAAAAGTTGCCAGCTTATACATCCAGCAGTTACAGAAAAACATTAGCATTCAGTTGTAGTCGTGTTTCTGGTCACCTGGCAAATCAAAGTCCAATAATCACTCTCCTGTTACCTCTATTTTGGTCTCCACTAACTCCAGATGGAAACATCTGGCTCTTTAGCTGCTCCACTATGTTCTCCAGCTAGTTGCTAACTGTGTCTGCTGTTTGGTGCTGGGCAGGTAGCGTACAGTTTTTTTTCTTTTCTTTTTTACTGAAAACAGCTGCCAGCTGCTGCTGGGGACAGGGTTGGTGACAGCAGTGAGACTGAACCAAAACAGTAAAGTTGAAACCAAAAGAATGAACTGAAAAACGATTAAATGCTTTTCAGAGCTAAGTCGGTTGGTAATTCTTTGCGGGTTTGTCTTTCACATTACACATAGTCATTTATGTCTTTGCTGATATGGAAATATTGATTTGACAAATGGCCATGGAGGACATGGAAAAAGTAAAAATGAGCACGTAGAAACGTAGTTTTCTGACAGTAATGATTGGATGTTTGAATCCCTATGTGTGTGAGCATGTAGCTAGGTGAAAGATAAGATAAGAAAGAGAGAGAGAAAACTAAGAAAAGCAGGTGTAATTTCCTTTACTATGACTGAGCTCCTCTTTTGTACTATGCTCTGTCCTATTACAGTCCGGTGGAGCTTCACAGCTCTCAGGAGAGAGAGAGAGAGAGAGAGAGGGAGACAGACAGACAGGGAGAGAGAAAAAGTGTGTGTATGCAAGAAGAGTGGGACCAGCGCCAGCTTACCCCACCCTTACTGCTGCTGCCTGCAGAGTGAGGAGTGCTGCATTTCCTGAGGGCAATGCAGAGGACAAGGAAGCAGAAGAGGCTCACTTCTGTTAAGGTCACCAAACAGCAAACACAGAGCCGGGCTGCAGTCAACAGAGAGCCTGCAGCGGACAGAGAAACTGAGAGGGACAGAGACACAGAGAGACACAGATGGACAGATAGAGAGAGAGACAGATGAGCTGCAGCATTCAGCCTGATGCCTCCGCTTTCCAATGTTCTCCACAAATATTCAGCTTCACGCCATCACAGGACAGAAGTGGGAATTAATCATTTTCACACCATAAAAATTGTGCCCACTTCTTTCAGTTGCATTGCTTGACTAGTCTATGATTGGATGCTGTTTTAGGGTTACTGCCCTCGACAGCTGCATGTATTTAACACTGTATATGATATAATATAATATAATAAATCATTTAATAAATCACACTTTTAGAAACAAGATGTTTAAGAATATGCTTGAAAAGGTTATATTTTAAGTCGATGGATTACAAAAACTTAACTCAGCATTTAAAATCTACTCTGAAACAACTATTAATTTTAAAGCAAAAATACCAAACATTCACAGCATTTATTTGTCTTATGTGATAGTACACTGAATATCTTTAGGTTTTAGACCAAACAAGCAGTTTGAAGACCTCACCTTGGGCTTTGGATATTGTTATGGGCATGTTTCACTATTTTTATGGATCATTAATGAAATAATTGTAAGTTGCAGCCGTAATAACTCTAAATACCACACTTAGCAAATGCACAACCCCTCAGAGTCACGCTCTGTGGAAGAAGCAGAGAATGGAGGGGAGCCCCTAAGGCCCCTGAGGTGTGTAACAACTCGCAGGTAATGACAAAGGTAAGTGGGCCTCCCCTGGGGCAGGAGGATTAGTGTGTAGCCATTACCTTAGCTCCGTGAATCACTGCTAATAGCTTCAGTCAGAGGATATTGTAATACAATGGTAGGACACGTTTAGATTGAGACCTCGAGCTCTCGCACACTGCAGCACATTTCTGCAGATAGTTTGATTTATGTAGGTTTTTGTGCAGGTCCGTAGTGCAGATATACACACCCATCCCGAGCCGAAATGAGAATACACCAGCAGATCCTTAAAAATTTATTGAAGTTAATGTAAGATGAAATCATAAGTGATATAAGAAAAAACAAAAACAAATAACCCTTGCATAGATCACAGACCATGCCTTTGTCATCATCTGACATACTGAACACATTGTAGCATAATCCTTGGTAAACACAACATGACAATGAAGGCTAGATTAGATAACACAATCAGAGTTTGGTTTGCTTGTGGATGAAAACAAGAGCAGAATAATTCAAGTCCTTTTTGCGCTTTGCTCCAATGCTTCCCTACAAGCGATTAAGTGTGCATTCTTGACAGGAAAGACAAACTCATAGCCATCACACTTCTAACACAAACAAGATCTTCTCATCAATAATCACCTTTGGCGAGTGAGGTACACAACTTTCCAACATTTGATCCTGTTAAGTGCCTCATCAGCAGGCACAAAGCAGTCCAACATCAACACCTTTAGCAAACAAGAATGCCTTAAAACCAATGTAGTACAGAGGAGGGGGTGTGGCACAGGCCCTGTTTAAACATGATGGGCACGTTTCCAAAAACACAGTATCACTACAGTCTAGACTGAGATAACAATGGGATAAATGTCACTTGAAAAAGCGTTTCAGTCCTAGAATAGAGATAAAGTTTGAGAAACTAGCCCTTAATGCCTGACCTCACATTCAGAGCCTAGCGGAGCACAACCTGAAAATCACAAACACGCTGAGCACGGCTCGGATACCCAACGCTGTCTTAGTGATGAGGTCAGCGCTAAGGTGCTTTTTGAGAAATCCAGCAGAGGACACGTTTCACAACAACTTCTGAACAGGGCCTTACAGGAAGCCTTGGTGCAGATGAAAGCAAGGGTTTCTTTTTTTAAATGATGCAACTGTATTATAGTTGATCCATAGTTTGAAAGGCAAAACTCATGCAGTCTTCCATCGACCATGCAGTTTTTTGCGATTAGTAGGTTTCTGTAGAGATACATTGTAGCATTGTAGATTGGAAGAATGTGAACATGGTGTTTGAATGAATCCTGTTTTTTTTTTACCTAAAACCAAAAAGAGAAACCACACTGGGTTTTTTCATAATAGTACACTTGTCCATATCAATTCATTTATAGCAATTGATCATAATACAGTAGTTTCCTTATCATGGCTTGCCAGAGGAACATATTGTCTTTGATATTTCAGTATATGGCATGTTCTACCTAAATCAGTCATGTTACAGTGCCACCAAAAAAAAGGAAAATAAAAACACATTATTAAAAAATAATCATGCGTAATTGCAGTATATAGTGGTTACTTTTTCTCTCTTATTGTAGCTAAATTGCATTTTGTTCTCATGACATTTCATGTTTTTTCTTACAGTTTAATTATGTTAATGTCGTCTTTTTTTTTTTTAGATCTTCTCACTTGTGTTTGTTTGCAGAAGCATTAACATCTAACAGTAAGCTAAACAAACTAATGTGTAAAAAAAAAATGTAGGCACCTTCTCTGGCTTTCTCTCACACAGCTGATCAGTCCAGTGAACTGACGATAGAGCCATAGATCCTTTCTAAGTGCATTATGTTATATATTATGGGCTGTTCCTTTGGGACTGTGTTATAGGTTCCGACAGAACCCTTCAGCATGCTATGATCCTGACTGCAAAACAACTCCAGTCTGACCTGGGTGGTAAATGGGGACTGCCACTATTGCAAAGCCTATATTTGGACTTTTCACAGGTTTCTTTCAATAAAATGTCAGCCTCTACATTTGACTCTACTGACCTTACAAAATCACAGAACAGAGGGTAAGAGATTGGTACATAAACAGCCCTGTTGCGAGTTATCTGTCAAGTGATCGCAGTTTCTCTGACATTCAAAATAGATTTATTTTCCTATTTTTTACAAAAAGCATTTAAGAAACAGGTTATCTGTCTTTCTATTGCTGTTAAGAATGCATTTTTCCATTGGGTTCTGTTGGGTAACTGAATGCATAGCACCGTCCAAACATGGCCTCGCAGCACTGCTAATGTGAGGAGTATCATTTAATATAATTTTCTTCACCTCACTTACAGCTGTGTCCTGCAGGACATGTTACACACACCACTACTTTCAAGCATCAGTCGTACAAGAAACTCATTAACAAAGCGAACAATTTCCTGATAGCTGCATTAATGAGACTACTAGAATTTCCTTGTATTTATATATAGCGTTATAATATATGGTATTGGGTATTATTGATGTCCTTCTGTATGAGAAACCCTAATTGAAGATCCCTGACACAAATGTGTATCTTTTTTGCTCTCATGAGAAGTTACTGACATCTAGCAAGGCTCTTGAATTTTTACCTCGCCTGAGGCAGACACTCTTCAGTGGTACAGTACAAAGATCATCCAAATAAAATGACAGATAGTGCCCTAAACTAACCAACCAGCCACCTATAACAAAACAGTAACAAGAATTAGAGAATGAAAAAATTCTTGTCCAAAATAGCATGTGATGGTAACAAGACAACAATGGTACTCCTGTACTAGCACCACAAAGGATAGCCTTGCACCAACAGAAACAACTATATGACATTCAAGTAGCACTGCAGTGTAGCTTCTTTTTTACAGGACCTTGTCAGGAGAGTGCTAAATAAAAAATAAAAAAAATAAAAAGCGCATTACAAAATCGTACTATTATTTGGGTGATTTCATCTCAATACTAATTGTATTGATGTCCAGTAGCTGGAGTAGTCATTGCAATTTGTCCAATCTGCTGTTAGTCTGTCTGGAACAATATGCCAAAGAAACATTACACTACGTATGATCAAGGGTAAAAAAGAAGAAAAAGAATCTCACTATCAAAAAAATTTTTCAAGCAACAGAACAAAATGATTGTGCAAAAAAACAGGCTGCACTTTGCTGTGCATCATAATGCCCAAAGATATCAGGATGACGGATTTAAAAACTATAACAAACGTTTACACCAAACGTGTGTGTCTGTGTGTGTGTGTGTGTGTGTGTGTGTGTGTGTGTGTGTGTGTGTGTGTGTTGAAACACATTCAAGCGGCACAACAGTAACTTTAGATACCATTGTTTCAAAGAAACCAACATATAAAACAGTCAATCTCATCCCGTTAGGAGAGTCAAGCAATCTCTACAAATAAATGTTCTGATTGTGCGTAGCTTTAAGTGAACAAAAGGAGCGGCGTTAGTGGTACACTATTTGTCCTAAGTGCTTGTGTAAAGGCTATACTTTGGGACTCTCACATTCAATGTTGCATGACTGCAGTTTACACTTAAGGTTCCATTTTGCATTATGGTATAGGAAGCCCTGCATTGAAGCTTGCAGCTCTGCAGCAAGTTTGCAATGACCTCACTGAGGTAGAGACCCTGAAAGGATGCATGGTGCACAAACAAAAACAATAGACATAAATACAATATGTTTAAAACCTATGGATATTCCCTTTTGAATTGGATTGGTAAACATGCAGAGTACAATACATTGCTGCTTAAGGGCATAATTAAGTGCATGACAGCATGAAAACTGGGTTGTGCATAACAGCCATGGATCATCTTTTGTTTGTTTTTTGACCACAATCACCTGCTGTTTTAACCTTGTTCATCTGTTCATCTTGTTCATCTGGCATCATTAACATCATGACCAACAGTGTATCAACACTAGAACACAAGGTAAATCATCTCTGCTCAACCTCACAAATCCCACTGTGCACAGAGGCACTTTCACTGGTCCTGTTGGTGAAAGGGATAAAGGCACTAGCAACTAATGTCTGAATAATTCTCTGTAATATGAAGTGAAATTTGGTATTGATCCCTTTTTTTTACTGGATTCCAAACCAATATGTTCTCAAATGTGACGTGGAAATGGAAGCATGACTAATGATATGTTAACTTTTCTTGTTAAAAGAAGGTCCATGCACTGCACTATTGATGTAATACTGTAATTGGTGCTTATTATAATTATATGCATTTTTGATAATATTTATTTGGTATCTTTGACTACTTGCAAATTAGAAACTCTGCATCCTCGAGGTGGGTTTGGATATATTTGATCGCATTTTGGAAACATCCAGAATTTCATTTCCTTAGCTTCCCTGACAATAGGGCACTGCAGAGTGCCTGAATTGCAACAAGCTGAATACTCATGTCATGCATTAAATATACCAGGTTACAAAAGTACCTTAGTTGATAGACCATAATGCAGGTAACTTTTTTCATGCTAAGATCTCATTTATGTACTGTTCCCTTAAGATTGAACATTCAATTTCTATACTTCTAAATTATTAGCATTTCAAATTAAAAACTCATCCAGTGCACTCGTATGAAAACAGATGAGAAGAGGGGGATGGAGCCAGGTATCTGAAAGAACATCCTTTCCATTATGTGAGATATGTCTTGTGCATGCTGATATCAAAATGGAAAGTCTCTAATCATGCTCATGTGAAGCTCACTTTAACATTGTGCTGTGTTGCATCTAAAGGGCATGGCATTGAATCACTTGGTGATATCATAATTACAGCATCTGCTGGAAAACAGCAGCATTGCGGATGTCCGTAAAGCGAGTAGATCACCATCTGTTTACATCCAAACAAGAGAGATCAGTCTTCCTCCCATAAGGTGCTTTGCTCAATAGTAGATCTCATTTGTAGGGAGAGAGGAGAGAGGAGCGAGGAGGAGGGAGCAGGGGTCACCTAACATCTTGGTGCTTACCACTTGGCTGCAGGTGCTTGCATGTCTCTGCAGACTTTTCTGGTGCATTGTGCAACTTGCTGAAATGTTATCTGTACTCCATGCATAAGATTTTAATATCACACCGTCATCTGATAGGACAGTGTGTGCTCTGCGTCCTCCAGGGAGCCGTGTATATGCGTAATAGTTGATGTTTTCTTTTTGATGTACCTTTATATTTGTAGGATCAGAAGAATTAATTATTCTATCTACCTGTCATATACTCTAAGAGCTTAGATTTTTCTGTTTCCTTTCTATAAAGCTGAGCATAGTTGTAGGCCTAATGCCATAGAGTGCTTTGGGGAGGTAAATGAAACATTCCTAACTGATGGTCTACTCCACATATGACAGTCCCATAGAGATTCCAAAGTTACTAACTAGTGTTTAAACATCTGTAAGCAGCTTGCTTTTATTTACACAGTTTTGGTTGGCTATAGTGCAATTGCCAGTTCTGAGGTTTGCCTCCCTAAAGTTGTCGATGCTATTGTTTATGTCTCCATCAATCTCCATGTACTCTGACTTGCTGACGGTGGATGAACTACGGCGGCTGGAGTTGGTTTCAGAGGGGATGTTGGGATTGCTGACGTTGAGCAGCTGGGCCTGTTCTTCTCCCTCGGTCTCCCTGTGGTAGAAGTAGTTGAAGTTGGACACAATGACAGGCACAGGGAGCGCAATTGTCAACACTCCAGCGATGGCGCACAGAGATCCGACAATCTTGCCTCCTATACTGATGGGGACCATGTCCCCATAGCCCACAGTTGTCATAGACACAACAGCCCACCAAAATGCATCCGGGATGCTGCCAAAGCAGGATCCTTCCTCCTCTGCCTCAGCAAAGTAGACAGCGCTGGAGAACAAGATGACTCCAATGAACAGAAAGAAGATCAGCAATCCGAGCTCTCGCATGCTGGCCTTGAGAGTCTGCCCCAAAATCTGCAGTCCTTTGGAGTGTCGGGACAACTTGAAGATCCTAAACACCCTGACCAGACGAATCACCCTGAGTATGGCCAAAGATGTTGCCTGCTCCCCCACCCCTTCTTTTTCTGGGTCTTCGGCCAGCTCGGTGCCGAGTGTAATGAAGTAAGGGATGATAGCCACTATGTCGATCATGTTCATCATGTTCTTGAAGAAGGCCGGTTTGCTGGGGCACGCCAGAAAGCGCACAATCAACTCAAAGGAGAACCAGATTATACAGAGTGTCTCAATAAGAAAGAAGGGGTCAGTGAGGATATTTGGCTTATAATAAACAGTAGTGTTCCCAACTGCTATCATTCGACCCCTTGGGTCTTCTTTCAGCTGTGGTAAAGTCTCTAAACAAAATATGACTATTGAAATCAGGATTACCATCACAGACACTATGGCAATCCCTCTCGCAGGGCCTGAGCTTTCCGGGTGCTCGAAGAGAAGCCAAATCTGACGCTGGAACTCCTTCTCAGGTAAAGGACGCTCTTCCTCCCTGATGAAACCCTCGTCCTCACGAAACTTCTCCATCGCATCCACTCCCAGCTCGTAAAATTTGATTTCTTCTGAGAACATATCCAAAGGGACATTCACTGGTCTTCTCAGCCGACCGCCAGACTGATAGTAATAGAGGATGGCATCAAAGCTGGGGCGGTTTCTGTCGAAGAAGTACTCATTTCTCAGAGGGTCAAAGTACCGCATCCGCTTTTTCGGGTTGCCAAGCAACGTCTCTGGAAACTGGGAGAGAGTTTTCAACTGTGTCTCAAACCGAAGACCGGCTATGTTGATGACCACCCTCTCGCAGCATTCATGGTCATTGTGGTCTGGGGGGTAGGTGTCCTGAGGGTGGCCCGGGACAGCCGAGGTATCGTCCATGTTATCTCCTGCTACCACAGTCATTTTGGGAGGAGGTGGAGGGGGATGAGTAGGAGGAGTTCAGGTTTGGGGCAAATTTTCCACTCCTCAGCTTCCCACACCCCTTAAATTGTTGGAGACGTCCCCAGATATGAGAGGGCTGGTTGGCTGCTTTGCCTTAGTGCGGCTCCACTGCGGTTCTCACTGACTTGACCATTGCTGCTCTCCAGTGCATCTGCTGCTGTTGTTACTGCTGCCTCTGTCACTTAGAGAGAGAGAGGGAGAGAGAGAGAAATAGAGGAGAGAGAGAGAGAGAGAGAGAGAGAGAGAGAGAGAGAGAGAGAAAGAAAATAATGGGATCAAACAGCCAAGATATTGCAGGCTCAGCATTTTTGCAGTTATTTATTTATTTACTTCTCTCAACCTGCAATTTGTGCCCTTAACCAGTAGTAAAGCTAAAAAAAAACACTACACAAATGAGGAATTCGTATGACATTTCTATAATATAGACATTTATAATCTTTCAGATTTTCTTCCACTACACAGTATTTTCTACATTCTTATATTGGTGATTCTATGGGTATTTTTTATCCTGTTTTTCTGATACACTCGTACTATATTTCTGTACGGATGTTTACTTAAATTTAACACATAAATGCTGTGGTTCTATGTCTTAAACGATGTATCCTACGCTACTCTAACCATCCTGAATAACGTCTTCTCTCATAACATCTGATACTTATATCACACCAACTGATGTTTCTACATGCTTACATCAGGCCTACTGCAGGGCAAAAAAATGCATCTGCAAGATTGAAAAACAATACAGTAGTTGTCTATTATGTTTGCATCAACAGCAGCTGTTGAGAAGAAAATTATCTAACCGATATCATTATTGTATAAGTCAGCAGTTTCGAGGCTTACGTGGGCTGATCTTGAAAGGTCTTGAATGCTCTTATCCTCGAGTAAAATCATCCAACGGCAGGGCAGCAGTGGGCGTCATGTGGCAACTTTACATTGCACCTACCAAAAAAAAAAGCCTAGAGCCTTACTGTGCTCATCGCCATCCTAACTGTGTCCGCCACAAAGTGCTTTAAGATGTCTTTGGACGATAAAGCAAGATGAGATAAGGCAAAATGAAAACCAGGTGAGTCTAACAAGGAAAGCCAGAGATGAAAAATGATCGAAAAGAGAGAAAGGCAAAGCTGCAGCGTCGGTAGTTGCTTGCGCGGCGGCACGGTGGTGTGGACAGCTTACAGTAGCCTATACCGCAGGAAAAAAAAAATCTTGCGCTGCAATTCAGGGGGGCGATACATTAAGGGGCAATAAGCGAGCCCTTGGCATTTCCAGACAACACTGCATCAGCAGAAATCTGCTGCTTTTTGCGACAGGATGACGAGCAGAATGTGTTTCAGCGCGGCTCGGAGAGCAGAATAAAAGAAACCAAAACGGATAGTTGCGAGAGAGTCAAGTGCAGCAGCAAGATCCAAATGTTTTATCCACAATGTTAAGCAAGTTTTGCTGTGCATTTCACATGCAAGTGCAGGGGAGGTGAGGAAAAGAGAGGAGGGGAGGGGAGAGGAGAGGGGAGGAAAGGCAGCAGGAGGATGAGGAGGAGGAGGAGTTGGAGGGGTTTCGACGCAATGCAGACCGGCTCTACTAAAGCACGCCGCCAGAAGTTCTCCACACACCACAAAAACAAGAGCGCTTGTGTGCCAGCACTGGCGCAATCAGACTGCAAAGGACAGCATGTAACAAAACCTCTAAATCCACACTGGGTAACATCTGAGATGTTTAATAATTTATAAAACTAGCCTATCATCAATCCATCAAATGGTGAGAGATTAAATCATATTTTTATTCTATCACTCCCGGATTTAAGGATTCCACGGGCGTTAGTTAGACGTGTCAGTATCTGAGTTTATGTGAGACCAAAATGATTTTACTAGTGAGCAATAAGAAAGATACAAATCGTCAACAATGTGTTTGCAGATCTCATAGCAATGAAACATCACATCAGGGGTTCTTGCATCCAGGATGCATCTCAATATCTGACTAAGTTGTAACACTCGTCGCTACAAATGGCTCCAGAAGTCACAACAGATCTGAGGCAAATGCAGGAATGTTTGGCTCTACAGAGTTTCAGCACCATGGACAGCGCTGATGTTTGATACACCTCACAGAAAACTACAATTCCTAAAACAAACACCAGCACATACTCAAGTCATTGCGATACAGTATGCAAAAGAATAAATATATGTATCAATTGCTGACTTGTGAGGGCCTGTATGCAGGTGGATGGTTTTCCGGGGTCTTAAAACACATTGAGGGGTAGAGCTGACTCAAAACAACTGTCTTCTGACTTTCTACAACCACAACACAAAATCATGTAATCAGACCTTTGTTCAATTTGTTAAAATGTGCCTCCAGCGTAATAAATCCCCATACATGTATAATTATGACATTTTATTAAGTTAATTGGTTTTGTGGCTGGACAACACGACGTCTGATTCTGCGCCTTTTTAAACATTCATCACCAAACGTGATAAAGTGTAGAATTCATTAATGGGCATGGATTTGTATTTTTCTTTACACCAATGACTTGCTGTTTGCCTTCTGTGAGTCTGATCTGTATACTGACAGTGAAAAATAACGAGTGGTAGTATATTTTCTGAGTCAAAATTTATTTATAAAAATGATTAAGTTAAGTTCACATACATTTTTAAAATAGAAAAATAAATATTTAATTACATTTTAAATTCACAATGCATTCGTGCCATGCAGACATTGCATTGTAATGGCTGGGGCTGTGGTGTTGTGTACAGCGAGCTGCAATGCAATCCGAATGTTTTAACAGCACAGAGGCAAGTTGCGACTCCAACTTTGAATTAAAAGCTGCATATAAGAAAAGGGAACAATTCAGAATTACAAAACGCAGGCTTTTTATACATATAAAGCGTGGTCATTAATAAAGCCTGCACAGAAGAATGTTGTTTTTTTCTAATGATGATACACACATTGTCCATTAAGGCAGACTGAACATTTTCTAAGCGTTTCCTCCATGAGGTCTCTGTAGGCTACACACACTGGCAATGCACGAATATAGCCGTGAGAAAACGATCCACTTTGGAGAAGAAAAGAATCCCATGCTTGTATTTTGCTGCGACTGTGAAGGAGTAACAAGCTTCATATAATCGTCTGCCTCCTGCAAGTAAGCAGAAAACAAAACCCACTATGTTAAAAGTGAGAGAAGCAGTCAGGCTTTTGCTGGGCTAAGTTAACCATCACAAGCATCCATACAGAGTCAAAGAGCATGGTCTCTGGTGCTGATGTCGGGCCAGCTGCAACAGTGCAAAGATACTCAAACTCATACATAGAGCCTGAGCAGAAGTGTTGTCTGCAGGGATATTTATCATCCACAGAGTGGCGCTCAGAGCTTACTTGTTGTGATCACATTCATATAGACGCATATTACAGTACAAGCTCCAAAGAAAAATGAAGTCGGCAATGATTTCTATCTCTCATTGTAAGATTTGTTAGCTTCTCCATGCAGAGCTGGTCGCATGGTGCGTCACGAGCTCTCCTCTTCTACTTTATTTAAAGCCTAGGTACTTTGAGAAGAGGATACGTGATTTTCGCAACAGTCTAAAGACATAGTGTGGTTCGTGCGTAAACACTTAGAAGTAAAAAAAAAAAAAAAAAAAATGTCCCAAATGTTTTCATGTGAGGGCTCGCTTTGGTGCACAGTTCCCCACTTACTGATTTTTACCCCCTTCAAATCCATTGCCATCTAGTGAATTAAAGTAAGGTGAACTTAAGACAATCCTCATCTTGGAGTGGGTTGTAGCATGAATAGCTGAGGCTCCACGTTTGGGAACCACAGCTTGCGTAAAACAGCCTAAATTGTAGGTCCACTGGAAGACAACTCACCAGAAATTAAACCGTCTTGCAACGTTTATACGTCTGACAGTCTCCCTGTGTATGTCTCCACTGGGGTTACGTTTGGATATGTCAAAGTTTCCAAGTCGTCGCTTTCCTGAAAGGACTCTGTTTTGGAAAGCGACAGGTTACTTCTGTTTGAATCACATTCACCTAAGGACGGCTGCTGCTGTCCGCATGTCACATGTACGTACTGAACATTTTCCTCATCCTCGTTCTCTCTGTGGTAGAAATAATTGAAATTTGACACTATGACAGGGACAGGTAAAGCTATGGTTAACACTCCGGCGATGGCGCACAAAGATCCAACGAATTTCCCCCCGATGGTGGAGGGGCACATGTCTCCATATCCAACTGTGGTCATTGTCACCACAGCCCACCAAAATGCATCAGGTATACTTGAAAATCCAGATTCGGGGTCTTCTGCTTCTGCAAAATAAACAGAACTGGAGAATAAAACGACTCCAATAATCAGGAAGAATATGAGCAGTCCCAGCTCCCTGAGGCTTGCGTGAAGCGTTTGGCCGAGAATCTGGAGGCCTTTGGAGTGTCTGGAAAGTTTAAAAATCCTGAAAACACGGACCAGACGGATGACCCTCAGTATGGCCAATGACGCAGCCTGCTGACTGCTGCCCTGATGCTCTGCCAGATCAAGGCCCAGGGTGATAAAATAAGGAGCTATAGCCACAACATCGATCAAGTTCATTATGTTTTTAAAAAAAACTGCTTTACTGGGACAGGAGATAAACCTCATGGTGAATTCAAAGGAGAACCACACGATGCAAAGTGTCTCCACCATGAAAAACGGATCTGTAAACGGACTGGGCGCTGCGTGAGCACTTCCATTGGCGTGATTCTCGGGCACTGCGGGGACTTCTCTAAACTCGGGTAAAGTCTCCAAGCAGAATATAATTATGGATATTAAAATAACCACAACTGACACAATGGCATTTATCCGAGCAGGTCCTGAACTCTCTGGATACTCGAACAGGAGCCATAGCTGGCGTAGATACACGTTGTTTGGCAGCGGGCGGTCCTCTTCCCTCGATAAGCCCTCATCTTCTCGGAAAACTTCTATGACCTCTTCGTCGAATTCATAAAACTTTAGTTCTTCCAGGAAAATATCCACAGGTACACTTACGGGCCTCCGAAGCCGCCCTCCTGACTGGTAATAATAGAGGACGGCATCAAAGCTCGGCCTGTTCCTGTCAAAGAAGTATTCATTTCTCAGCGGGTCAAAGAAACGCATCCGTTTACGCGGATCTCCCAAAAGCGTGCTCGGAAAGCGGGAGAGGGTCTTTAACTGCGTCTCAAAGCGCAGACCTGAGATGTTGATGACCACCCTCTCGCTGCACTCCTGGTCCGCGGGTTCCAAGTCAGCAGCATCTTGCAACAAAGGAGTTACGACCACAGTGTCGTCGTGGTTCTCCTGGGACACCACAGTCATGTTTTACCCCTCCGAGGGTAAATCCGTCACTCACCTCCTTGGTGGCTTCCTCTTTCCCTTTTGCCTTTGCGTCCTCCCAACTCGCTTTCTCATGCAGCCGCCAGAGACAATGTCCCCTTTTTGCTCCTCAACAGTTTTGTTTGTTGATATCCAAAATCGTTGTGCGGTTGTTGATTTACACAGTCCTTTTGTCAGATTAGTGCCTCTGAACTGTCAACTTTCAATGGTGCAGACAGATCTCCACTTGCATAAGCTATACCGATGGCTATCATATTCACACCATTTTAAACTCCAAAGCCCTCCCCAAGTTGGAAGACCAGATGACACTTGCTGCTGTTGCTGTTGCTGCTGCTGCTGCTGCTGCTGCTTCTGCTGCTGCTGCTGTCCCTCTCATACTCACTCACTTCACTGTAGCTGTGATTTCCAAGCAAAGGGGTAGCCTTACAAAATAGTTTTAATTGTAAGTGAATGTCTTTTTAAAATATCCCACATCAAAGTCCTCAGAGCAAGGTCCAATAAGTTTTTCAGATTCAGAGTCGACTAAGAAATGAAGTCTCTCACCCTGGCTGCAGGTCCCTCATTCATGAAATCACGGGGCTATTCTAGTCACAAGGGGAACCTCCAGAACCCGGCCTGTGTCTACGTGGGGTCACAGCCCACAGTTTTAGAAACCAGGAGTACGTACAAAAGTAACAAACAGATCCATCTTGTTAGGGGTATAGTGAGTTTTTTTCTGCAGCTATTAAATGTCTCTTGAAATAAACAATAATAACAATTAACCTAAATGCTTTGAAGCATGGGGCTTCGTATAACCCATAGACTGTATAACCAGGACCCAGCTAGTGGAAACTGCTGGCTTAACTGACACTTGAGTAGGCCAGAGAGGATAGCATCTTCAGGAAGCCACAGCAGAAATAACATTCACCGTTCATAGCATTTAAAGGGATCAATTGTACAACTTCTAACACAGGGAGCCCCAGAAAACAAGTGACCCTGGCAACTGAGATACTGAGGTGTAAAAAAAAACCCAGCTGCAAGTACTTCTAATCGTATTAGTTCCTTATCAGACCCTGCAAATCATCTGAAGTCAGCATAAGAACTGAGTGTATTATCCAACACAAGTTTAGGGTCTAATTTATTTCATGTTAAAGTTTAATAATTCTATTATTCTTGGATATTAAATGATAAAAGGTTTAGAATATGTGGCGAGGGTGTGCAGAGTGAAGTTATATGTGTACTGCAGCATTGTAGTATTTGTAATATCTATTTATAGCTCAGTTTTTTTCCACTTTCATTGCCTTCATAAAGCTGCATCAGGTATGTCAGTCACTGCAGTTGTAGACAGGATCGGAGCGCAATAATAGCCCAAGGGCGCTAATCAGTGTTACTAAAACCAACCTGGATGGTTTGCATTATTCCGTTGATGCGGTCAATCTTTTGGCAGGTATAACATGCCACCACAAACATTTATGTCAGAGAGGTTTTTATTTGTGTTCAGGTTAACAAGTACTGGACCCTAGAGGAGCCCAGCTTTTTTCGGCCTTTCCATTCACTAAAGAAAGGGTTGGATGTCAGAGTCAAATGTCAGGGTCAGGACACGGTGCCGCCTGCTGCTAATGTGTTAGCATATAGCGTTCACCAAATGACTGTCTGGGTCAAGCCAAGGTGTCAGGGAGTCAGACCTTGACCGTAACCAAGGAAACAAACAATAACAAACAAGCTGAGAAATGGACAGGTGACTCTTGTATATTGGTCAGACCAAATATAAATTACTCAAAGGATTTATCAATCTGTCAAGATCCACAGTAACCTCCCCTGTGTCACCTTTATTTATAATTGTTCAAAATTCATTGATGGTGCATTTCATCTTTTTGGGATCAAAAAATCTTATTTTAGCTCATTATTCATATTAACTCTTGATTATTTAATAACAGTATTAAATAACAGTATTAACAGTATGCTCCATGCGTGTTCCTGGTGGGTCCTCCAGTAGTGCCTTTGATAAAAATCCATACATTTAGATATGCAGATAGATATGCATGTGCAGTATGTACATGAATACTTTTCGTTGACTGCATGTAATGAGACGTAGCCTGGGAGACACATGCCATAAAGCATGCAGAGTGCATGAATGCTGACAGCGAGGAACCTCCAGTCATTATTAATGGCTCGACCTATGAATGCAGGAGACTCCCATGGAAACAAGATACTGTAGATCCACTCACACCAAGAAAGCTGCTTTCTCATCATTCTTCAGAGAAATACATTTCTCTGAATTGCTGGGAAATCAGTGATCTCCATTGACATTTATGTCATCATAATTTATTAATTGTGACAGTATGATGATAAATACAATAAACAATCTCTAATTGCCACAATAGCATGAGAAAAAACATTCTTTATGACTAAAAAAGTATTTGACTCTTGAAGTTTGTGAATTATGTCAATATCATAATTATTTATAACATGAAAATTGTTTTAATAATGCATCGTTTTAGCCATGCTCAGATATTCTGAAACACGCATAAACTTTATTTCTTTTAAAGCCAATGTATATTAGCATTTTGGTTGATTGCACTTCTTCCTGTAAAGACTGTCTTTTTCTAAATATAGACGGAATGAGGTTCCTTCCTAACGCAATACAGACGTGAGGTAATCACAGTAGCAACTTGTGTCAGTGACTCCCCTTGGCCTTCCTCCTCTCAAAACCCCAGGCCAAGTATTTACAAAGTGTGTGTGTGTGTGTGTGTGTGTGTGTGTGTGTGTGTGTGTGTGTGTGTGTGTGTGTGTGTGTGTGTGCGCGTGCGTGTGTGTGTGTGTAGGCTTGTTTAACTATATTCGTGGGGTCCAAAAACCGGGAGTCCAGTATACTTGTGGGGTCCCGACAGCTTTGTGGGGCCAAAATGCTGGACCCCACAAGTTTAAAGGGCTGTTTTAAGACTTGCGCTTCTCAAATGTACTTTCAAATTCGTGGGATTTTTCTCTTTAATAAATTATCCATATATTTTACCACCTTCCACTGCGAGGCACTTGCTTTTATCTGACACATAATGAAATAGGACTCTGCCGCTTTCTTCCGACTTTCGGTACCGCCATGATGACAGGCGAGTGTTCAATTTGACATGGAATGTCGGAATTTCTGGGTTCCCAGTCAGAAACTATCTGTCTACGGCATAGACTGAATAAAACAGGTCTATGGTTGGAAATGTCAACTCTGAAAGATATAACGCTATTTGCTCTATGAAAGACATTGACAAAAACGAAAACTAAGGACATTTACTCGATAATTTTATTTTAGTTATCGTTTTTTTGTAATGCCTCATTTTTATTTTATTTCAGTTAACGACAATGTTTTTTTTCCCACCGCGCTAATCTGTATTACCGGCAGCTGATTGGACGAACGCGTCACGTGGGTCTGTTTTCTTTGGAAATTTAAAGACTGACCGTCATGGTGGCTTGTTCAGAATACGATCTCATATTGTAGTAAAATAGTTCACTGAAACATATTTTAAGCGAGAAATAGGCCATGCAGTTGCTGAATCTGTCTTCATTTCAACCCAACAAAGGTCAGTTTAAAAGATTTTCGTCAGATTTTGAGAGACTCTAGTCACGCTCATTCCGCTCCCCGTTTCTGGGTTAGCACTCTACCAATCAGATGGGTCATTTGAGTCCGACTGCCGGCAGTGTCCGCCCCGCCGATTATACATGTGAAATCGGCCAAAATGAAGGCCGACGGCCCCTCGGACGGATGACGGAACGGAACACACTGAACAGACTTGAGTCACTGACCTCGCCAGACTGTCCGACGACTGATTATGGGCTCTATGTGTCCGGGCCTTAAAGGAACACGCCGACTTATTGGGAATTTAGCTTATTCACCGTAACCACCAGAGTTAGACAAGTCGATACATACCCTTCTCATCTCCGTGCGTGCTGTAAGGCTGTCTGACGGCTCCAGCGGCATCAGGCCAGCACAGATCATGCAGGTGAATGGTTCCAGCAATCCTACTGCTCCGAATAAGTGACAAAATAACGCCAACATGTTCCTATTTACATGTTGTGATTTATAGAGTCACAGCGTGTACAAAAAATAACGTAACATGAGACACAGCCATCTTCTAACTGTAAACAAACCGGGAACTATATTCTCAAGTGGAAGAATATAGTACTTGGGCGGAGTGATATGCTCGCAGCAAGCCTGTCTGAGAATATAGTTCCCGGTTTGTTTACTGTTAGAAGATGGCTGTGTCTCATGTTACGTTGTTTTTTGTACATGCTGTGACTCTACAAATCACAACATGTAAATAGGAACATGTTGGCGTTATTTTGTTACTTTTGTCACAATTCGGAGCAGTAAGCTAGTTGGAACCAGTTACCTGCAGGATCTGTGCTAGGCTAAGCTAATGCTGGAACCGTCAGACAGCGTTACAGCAGGCACGGAGATGAGAAGGGTATGTATCGACTTGTCTTACTCTGGGGGTTACGGTGAATAAGCTAAATTCCCAATAAGTCGGCATGTTCCTTTAAGGAGCTAGGAATGCATTATGTCAATGGAGGGTCCCCACAAAGATAGTGCCACAAACCTCTGTGTGTGTGTGTGTGTGTGTGTGTGTGTGTGTGTGTGTGTGTGTGTGTGTGTGTGTGTGTGTGTGTGTGTGTGTGTGTGTGTTTTTGTAAGCGTGTATCCGGAGTCGCTATTAGTAGAATTGGTAAATGAACACGTGCGTATGTTTGTGAGAGTGTGTTATAAATTGAAAGAGGAGTTTTTAGAAGGTCACCAAGCTGGTCAACAGCTTCTTCGGTTTACATCATTCTAGTGCCAACTACTCTGCTTGAAATGAAATAGGGGGCATTTGCCCCAGTCTGACGTATGCTCTGTAGGGCTGGTGATGACAGCGTCTCCGACACTCAAATGAGTCTATAAAGGTAGAGCTATACCTGGTAAGTCTCTGATTTAAGCCACTTTTCATTAACTTTACGGACTTACAATTTCAATAAAGGATCACTAGTAATTATTCCAAATAACATATTACCAAAAGCAAAATTTAGGATTGAGATGGAAAACTTCTCAGTGAGTGAGCAGTGATTTAGTGATTGTCAGGTCATATAACTTCTATACAGCTAGGTTAATAATAGGGTTGCACAATATAACGTTATATGTCACTTAAACATCTCTGGGTGTTGCAAATCACTGAGCAAGACTGCTTTATGTCAATATTACATTTTACATGATGTTTGAATCAATATGATGAAGTGCATTTTTGTCAGGAATGCTATATTAACCAATTTCTTTCATTTAATCCTTTAACAATTTCTCAACAGATGTTTTGGAAAATGTACTATATGGATATTGTGTTATTAACTAGGTGAAAGGAATATTTATTTAAAACAGAAAACTCATCAAATCACAATATACAGTACAGGCCAAAAGTTTGGACACACCTTCTCATTCAAATGCGTTTCCTTTTTATTTTCATGACTATTTACATCGTAGATTCTCAGTGAAGGCATCAAAACTATGAATGAACACATATGGAATTATGTACTTAACAAAAAAGTGTGAAATAAATGAAAACATGTCTTATATTTTAGATTCTTCAAAGTAGCCACCCTTTGCTTTTTTATTAATAAGGGAAAAAATTCCACTAATTAACCCTGACAAAGCACACCTGTGAAGTGAAAACCATTTCAGAGGACTACCTCATGAAGCTCATTGACAGAACACCAAGGGTTTGCAGAGTTATCAAAAACAGCAAAGGGTGGGTACTTTGAAGAATCTAAAATATAAGACATGTTTTCAGTTATTTCACACTTTTTTGTTAAGTACATAATTCCATATGTGTTCATTCATAGTTTTGATGCCTTCAGTGAGAATCTGCAATGTAAATAGTCATGAAATTAAAGAAACACATTTAATGAGAAGGTGTGTCCAAACTTTTGGCCTGTACTGTATGTAGTTTAAACCTGAATTTAAACTAAAGTTTTTAAACACATTAATGTGGTTTCAACATCTTTTCATGACTATGTTTCAGTGTGAAGCAGGTCCTAACTTAATATTGAAATATAGTAATTGAAATGCTGTCGAAATAGTGGTTATATGTAACTTTTCAACCAAATTCAGCCCAGTTTTAATCTAGATGATATAGCCCATTTACAGATACTGATACCGACAGTATTTCAATTATTTAAAGTATTTTAATTTAAAAAAAATCCAATGATGAAATCAGCCAATATTTTGTGGAATTTCTTTTCTGCAATTTTGTATCACTTATTGGCTGACATATTCACTGATACGATATATCTTCCGTAAATTAACATAGGCCCATAAATCATCCCTGGACAACTTATCAGTATAGTTCTACGAGACACCTAAATGTCTTTTGACCTGCAAACCACCACCACAGTTGCTGTGATAGATTTGCTCTTTTTAAAGATTTATGTTTTGTTGTCACTGTATGGGAATGTGACAGTTGCCATGCTGAGACAATAATACAGTGACAATTAATACATATTATCATAAATCTTACATTTATACTGAAAAGTGAACTTTATATGGATTAGAGCAAAATGTTAGTCTTCACTCATCAGACAGTGTATATGGCTGAGATGTGAAGAGCATGTCCAGCTGCATTTAATTAATAGTGTGAAAGTTTTTGTCTAATGGAGCCTAAGCTGCGTTTATGCCGTCCCCATTACCCGCTTTGCAAGTGAGTGGAGCACACAGTCTCCTCACCCTGAGGTGTCTGAACCCAGGGCTTCCACTCTAGAAAGTGGATACTCCAGCCAAGCTCGTTGCCAGTTACTGGGTTTTGATATCCACCAATTTTAGCTTGCTGTCATCTGAAGTTGATGTTCATGTTTTTGCTAGGTATCGGGGCGCTGCATGATGAAATTGGACACCTTAGATTCGGAGGGCGGGGCTGGAATTACCTCTGCATGTCCTGTCCCACGCCTACTTCGGATTCGCATTTCACTCCTTGATCAAGCCTTTCCCTTTTTTAGTAGACAGCGTCTTCCAAACTCCAGGCCGAGGGCAACTGCAGGGGGATCAGTTCACAGGCAAACCCACATGGGTTATTAATCAAGGATGACTTCAAAGGTCTCAAAGTTGAATATGTTCAATATGATTCTACTCTCAGACTCTACTCTCTTGGCATTTAGTTGCACAACGAGGCTGACTGAGTTCCTGTTGACTTCTATCAGTATTAGGGTGTAAGCCCTCTTCATTCTCAATGTGCTGAGCCTCAGCCTTTTCAGATTTAACAAAACACAGGGATTAATATATCCACAGTATCCCTACTAGAGCTGAAACATGTAATTGACTTATTGATTAGGTGATCTATACAGAAAATATGTCTGCAACAATGTTAACAATCTAATAATTCATATTAGCCTAAGTCATTTATCAGTTATTAATCTGGTTCTACACTCTGATGATCTGCCTTTCTCTCTTTTGTATCATTTTAAAATAAATATATTTGAGTACATATTGGACAAAACAAAACATTTTGAAGACAACCCCTTGGGGCTATGGGAAGTTGTGATGGACACTACTTTCTGACACATTATATTATTATAGACTAAACAATGCATTGAATAATACAAAATAAAAATAAAAAATTGATGAACAATATAAAATAATCATAAATTGCTGCCCTAATCCCTACTCCCTCAGGCTGCTTTGGGTCAGCACTTTGATGACTAGGCCCATGACACTGATTAGAGCTATAGCCAAAAAGATAAACAAAAATAGTTCTCCAATCTGTGATTATTTGTCAATATTTCACCTACACCACCCTTTAATAACATAATGTTAAACCTTACTGTACATGAAATGATCTCCTACTCCACTAGTAATCTCAGTACAAATGGGGTTTTCCCTGCTGGATGAAAACCTATCAAGACCAAAGTCACCTGGTGATGTTGGTGACTTTTCCACTTTTTCCACTAATCTACTATACAGTACTTCCTGATTAGTTTCTTTTTTTGGCAAGCTGCTGAAGACTCTATAGCCAAATTAAAAAACATTCTGCCTGTATAAATAATTTCATTTGAAGTAAGTGCACGTTCTCCTTTCTCTGATTATTTTCTTTACAGGAAGAACCATATTTACACTGGCACTTACAAGGACTCACTTGTACAGAAGCTCAGAGGTTTACTCAGTGTTAACTCAAACATATTCCTTTGTACCTCACCTGCCATGTCCCTACATGTCACAGTGAGCTTTACAACGTAAACAGGCTGCTGAACCGTGATATTTTGTCAGGCCGAGGTTGGGGCTTGACCACCTGGACTGCAAGTTGTTACCATGTGTCTGATAGCATTTCTTAACCCATACAGTAGTTTCCTTGAAGTACTCTAACTTGTCCGCTCATTAATAAATCTTTCATTTTGTCCATCGTGATCTTAAACAAGGCAAATTCAACGCATGGGGTCTAATTCAAAGCTGATTTCCTTCCCTGATTTTTAGAATTCATTTCTGTTTATTTATTCTCAATTGCTGCTGCTGGGGCATTCATTTTTTATGTGTTGTATCCAACTTAAAATTTTAACATGAAGGTATGTTTATGAGCACAGATGACTTGTGGGCTCCTCATGCAGCCACTGGTTAACTGGGTTTGGGATGATGACAGCACATGCTGAGTTGAAAATGGAGGATACTGTTGCCATCATAGTAGTTATATCCATATATTACTTTTCTACATCCACAACAGTTATCCTACATAAGTTCCCTACATAACAGTCAACATACAATAAATAAGAAGCCTATATGAATATTGAAAATATAGCCTAAATGTGTCTAATTTTGCAACCTGTATTTCTCTGGAGAAAACGTGACGAGTGTGTGCTTCAACTCCTGTAAATACAGCACAATAAACTAGGCCTATAGATTCATATTAAGAATTTATACTCATGTTTGTGTCTGTATAGATGCTTTATTTTCAGCTTTCACCAGAGCTGTAATTGAATCCAGCTCAAAGAGCAATCCTCTGCTGTGGAACCTTAGAGACTCCTATAAATAAACGGGCAACACTCCTTCAACACTTGCCTATATGGCACATGGAATGATTAGCTCATGGGCAAGAGCCCTCTGATCTTACAGTGTGTACAGCCACAACTATTTTCTGTCAGCTACGTGCATTGCTTAACTTGAAGAGTGTGTCAAGAATGTGGTCTCTTGGGAATTCACAAAATTGAGTTGGCCTATACTGTACATTGGCCTTACATACATTTGTTAATGAATGTTGCAGTATAGGGTAATTTGCAAAGAACAACACTGTATATAAAAGGCATAATAGGTAAGGCAATATGGATGCAATAGTATGATTAATTATGTTGCACAAATTATTGTACATTACCATAAAATGAGAGTATGGCTCAACCAGTGCGGTGGTGTACCTAAGGCCTTAATGAAAGAGAGAGAAAAATTATTTTATCAAACTAAATAAAATGCATTAACTCTTCTCTACCTAATTTAGAATTTGACTATAGTCTTGTTATAATACTTGACAGGATTGCCATGTAATTTCTATTGCATAAACATCCAATTTGACCCATTACTTTTAGTTTTAGGTTTCATTAAGCAATATTCATTTTGAGTGGCAGACATTTGCCACACAGCTCTGATATAGTACCATTGGTTTATAGATGCACTATCCAGTCAGGGCCGGGGGGGTGTCTAACTGTGTGTCAATCACTGCTCATGCACAACATTCATTCTCATTTGTGGGGCTTAGGAGACCGTTTTGGGCTTTAGCAGAAAGGGGGGAGGGACTGAGAAGTTGTTGATGTTTAAATTTTTTGGCTAAGTCCTGGATCTTCACAATCCTACCTACGGCACTTTTAACAGTTAATGGCTCTCCAGCAGTAAACGGCAGATAATCACTAATGGTGTTTTTTCCCAGAAACTATGGGAAGCACCCTTTTATTTAAGCTTGCTGCGTGTACCGTCCTTCTCATCAAAATAAACAATTTTCTTCATCATAATATGATAATGCAACATTTAGCGTTACTATATTTGTACCTACCACAGTTTTAATTGTGTGAAACAGCGCCCCTCTGGATTGCAACGTGGTGAACGATGGTATTTTGCGCCGCAATAGAAGTATAATTTCAAGTCAACCACCTAGAGGCCAGGTGAAGGTGGCTTCCCTTGATTAACTACAATACTAACGTAATTTCACTGACAGAAACTGTTAACGTTAATGATGGACTTAAGCTACAGCAATGTGGCTTAAAGGGATACGCCACCGTTTGTTGAAATAGGGCTTGTCACAGTCTCCCCTAGCTGTAGATAGGTGGACCAACGCATTTTTTGTGCATGCATTGTTTTAGTCCAGTGCAACACCAGCAGCGCCACCGCTAGTTAGCTTAGCGTAGTGAATGGAATCCTATGTTGCCGGTTAGCATGTTGTGAGTAAAAGTGAACCAACAAAAGACAAAAAAAAAGTCATTATACAATATATTGTGTGTAAAAGTAGACAGGGACTAGGCTCACACTGCAGCTCCTCTGTTGGTTGTCCGTGATTCTGTGGCATCAGTGTTTTGTAGTGACTTCCTTTTGTTTTCAGGCTGTGCTCCAAGACCTTGCAGACACAGACTAATGCCGCCTTCACACTGGCAATTGAAATCCGCTCCGTAATACGCAATGTGCCCCCAATGGACGTTGTACTACACCGCTGAAAGCGTCGGAATAGTAGAAATTGGGAGTAGAAAAAACATGGCAGAGAGATCGACTCATTCTGTCAGTGTCTGAATGTTTAATTCTCTATGACCTCTCAGCTGAGACCTCTCATCTAATGTCAATTCACTTGAGCTAGCGAGCTCAGGCTAGCTGACCGGACCCATTCGCATGTGGTCTGCGAATCTCCATAGGAAATGAATGACTTCCGGTCGTTTCGCAGCCGCATCAGAGCTGATTTCAAGTGCCAGTGTGAAGGTGACGTAAGGTAATTTTACCTATCTGTACAGTCAGGTGCACACATTTAAAGCTCCAATTTTAAATCTTCCCTAAAGGCATACTGTTTCACTTTTAGCTAAACTACCCTACACATTGCGATACCTTTAGGGTAGAGCCAACATTAGGTCTATAAAAGTAAAATAAGTAGAAGTACCTCTTCATTAAGCAAAAACATGATTACACTGTACCAGCATTGTTTAAAAGAGATCACATTGTACACTCTTGCTTATATAAAAATACATGATAATGATGCACAAGAAAGTGTGGTGGCTGTCATCTTAATACATGTAGATCTGTCAGGAAAGGTTGCTTCATGTAGTAGATGCCAAGGAGTTTTAAGTGACAAGGTAATTGAATTACATTCTGGCAGCAGCTCCAGCAAAGATATTTTGGAAATAAGCCCTCCAACCATTATAGAAATTGTTCGGGTCAGGGTTTCCTGACTCAAAATTATTGCTCGCAAACACTGACGTATAGTATCAAGATAATAAAACTCCCCAGAGGAACATGCTGACTCGAGAAACTGAGAATGTGCAGGACTGAAGAACAGAATATCTTGTATCTGATTTTCTGATGCATAAGGATGCTATATCACCAGAAAACATCAGAGTTAATAGAACCACCTTGAAATGTAGTCCCCTGTAGTGTGATGCAAAGTTTGAAAGTCAGATATTGACGACCAACTTTTGCAAAGTGAATTGTTTTATTTAATTATTATAAAAGATGCAATCAAACATCAATTCATTACCAGTGGATCTGTCAAATGGAAATGGAAGCAAGAGTATTCAAAGGTAATGGGTAGAGGCGTACATCACCCAAGAAACATCACATGATTATTGCTTCATTATTATCACCTTATTATCAAGCTGGTGGAGCACCTGCCTTTGATTTATTTTCTATGAGAAGCAGGAAATGCCTCATAATGAGCACCACAAGATCACAGCCAATAAAAGTCATGTACCAAATGTTTGCTTTTATTGTTTATAGATAATCTTGATTTGTTCAGAGGTTGCAGAGCAGTCTCTACACTCTGAAGTACGTTCAGTAGATTTACTTTTTGCGCCCAAGCACGTGTTCTTTATTGCTTCACCATATCCGACATGCTGATGGTCTACAGATGACGGTCTGTATGAGTCAGGCCAGCTGCCCTTGCTGTACGCTAAAGAGAAGGCCAAAAGTCAGGGGGCAAGCTGACAGAGGGAGGGGCAGGCTGTCTCCTATTACTGCAGCGGCTGCCTGTACTCAGCCAGACTTGTTATTCCCTTTCCCAATCCCTTTGCTTTCTGTATAACTACAACACCTGCTGCATGCCCCTTTCCTCACTCCTCTCCCACTCCAAAATGTAGACCTAAAGCTTCCTGGGAAAAAAGTAGGAAGTCAGTGTGCTTTTATCTGATGTGCGTGTGTGCTGCTAGTGAGCAAAGAATGGCACAGTGACCCTGGTGGTGTTACTGGTGATCCACCAAGGGGACAGCCAAGAGCTCCTTTGGAATAAGCAAATTTCTAAAGAAGCAGACATCCCTGAAACTCTTAACGTTAGTGTTGGTAATGTGCCTTTGATTTGTTAATGTTTGATTGTTTAATAAGCATGCTACCCAGCGTCAATATCTGACTTGATAGTGTTATGTCATGTCCAGTCTTTCTGCTGTAAAGAATTGTAACTGCAGCTAGAAAGAATATAACTAAAAGAAGGCAATAACATCTGTATTTATAAGAGCACAGCTCAGAGACAGTACACCTGTATTTAGGAGAAATATAGCCTATCTGAATGAAATCACTCTTATAATTCCTGAATTATAGTTTCAACTCCCACATTATTGTTACAGTTTCTGCATTACAATTATTCATTTTTCTGATGGTCCCTCACCATTTCTTTACTCTGCATCTATGCATCTTGCTCTGTAATCACCATAAAGACAAATTCAGTATCCATCTTTTTAGTAGATATTTAGCAATGTGAATAATATATAAAACTTGCAATAATAGTGTTGTCATTCTGTCCAGCATCGTTGAAAGGTCACTTTTGATGGCTCAATTAAATTGTATGAAGGCTGAGAGGCTGCAGCTTACCCCACGGTTTATCATTACCAGTTATGTAGTGTAATACTAGTGGATCATATAGCTCTATTTAATGGCCATCCTCTGCCAAGGCAGCAAAAACCTACTGAATGATTGGTCACTGCTTGGAAAAATAACCACTCTGTGAAAGTTTTTGTCATATCTGCATTTGCATTTTGCATTAGAGCTTGTTGTGCTCAGATTTTCAAATATGATGGAACACTGCAACATGTAGTAGTACAGTTTGTCTTCAAATGTACTGTTGGTATGAAATGGAAGTGAAGGAAATGGAGACCAACTTTGCTCTGGAGCAAAGGGAAAAGACAATTCCACTACATTTAATCCACTTTTTTAAATGCAAACATTTGAAAAGTAGATTGTTTTCCTGCCATTGTAAAAGTCTCAGTTTCTTGAAATAACAAGAACATTCTCTTCCGTTTGTGATTTTTGTCATTCAAGATGCTGCTGTTTGAAATTATTACAACAATCATTTTTTTCTGAGTAAACAAATATTAAGTTATTAAGCCACATTTGTAATGACTTAAAACACCTCTTAAGAAAGACGTTGTAATGATATTGTAGAAAGCAAGCAATTATCCTGTGACAAATTTAATATACATACAGTACAAATACTACACAAAAAGCTTCATAAGGCTTTTGTACTGGCATGTAAAACAATAGAAAAGTGGACCACATGAGAAAATCTAAGGGACAGAAACATCTGGCGCAACGAAATGAATCAAAGCGATAAGACTTAGTAGTAGTAATTGGATAATTACATAGGTTCCCTAAAATGATTAGATGCAGCTACTAACATTGTGACGATTACTGCTGTTTTTGTAGTGAATGTGAACATTTGATTGTAGTCAAGCCTGAAAAATAATCCTAAACCATTATTTTTTCTCACCTTCTTATTTGTACATTTATACCTCAAATATGGAGGGGAAATCTAAAAGTAATCACAAAAAACATCCATCTTATTGTTCACAAAAGTAGTTGATTTGTATTAACAGTAAATATAAAAAGTGTCCCTGAATGCCAACAACCCATTGCTCAATTCCCTGTATTTAAAATGTGTCTGTGGTGACACTGATGACCTGCGGCTGCACTCTATTCCTGTTACAGCTGAAGAGCCAGGCTGCCCTCCTGTGGCGGTAGCGCTTTGATAGAAGCACATAGAGCACAGGGTTTATACAGGGGTGCAGGTACTGCAGCACAGTACAGATGAAGTAAAACATCTCCCAAGCCTGTCCATGGTGATACAGCCCCAGGTACACACACAGCTCCAGCACATAACCAGGCAGCCAGCACACTGAGAAGGTAGCAGCTGCCAAGAACACCATGACAGAGGCACGGCGGGTGTTCCTGGCACTGGACACCGACATTACAGGGCTCTTGTGGAGAAAAAGAGCCAGCCGGACATAGTTGAAGGCAATGACTAGCATTGGAACAAAGTAGTAAAGTACAAACTGGCTCAGGACCACTTGGTAGTGGTGCTCATGAATGGTTGGAAGGCAGAAGGAGAAGTTAGTTAGGCTTGGGCCCAGGCTCTCTTTGGTGGCAAACATACGCAGTGGCAGGCTGATGAAGAAGCTGAGGGCCCAGACCAGGACAAACATGAGGATCACCAGGTCCATGGTGGGCGGCTGGTACGGGTTGGTGATGATCATGGCGCGGGTCATGGAAACGGCACATAGCGAATAGGTGCTGGCCGCCAGGCTAAAGGCCAGCAGGAACTGGTAGACCTTGCAAGAGGTGTTGCCCAGAGGCCAGGAGTAAGTTACGGCGGAGTGCAAGGTGAAGGGGATGAGCAGGAGGGTGAGGAAGTCGGCCAGAGTCATGCTGAGTAGGAGGATGTCAAGGCGATTCTTACGCAACGTGTTGTACTTGGCAAACAGAGAGAAGACCAGCAGGTTGGCACAGAGCCCGATGCCCAGGATCACTCCACAGGTACAGGCAAAGATCAGCACATAGGTATTAGGAACAGCCATATTATCACCAACTTGACCTCACCTTTCGAATAAATAAATAAAACATTTAGTCATAATTCATGTCTTGGATTAGTCGATTAACAAAATTAATCGGCAGCTATAATCTCTTAATTGTTTCAGCAAAAATTCCAAACTTTTGCTTGTTCCAGCTTTTCAGGATTTTATGCTTTTCTTTGTCATGTACAATAGTGAACTTGATATTTTTTTGGGGGGGTTACTATTGGCTAAACAAAGCAAGACAAAATATGTCATATTGGGCTCGGGAAAAAATAAAACGTAGTCTTTATTTTTTTTGTTGCTATTTTTCTTTGACAACTAAACAATAATTTAATTGAGAATATATCATTTTTAGTTTTAAATAGCATCTGAAAGGCTTATTTAGACCTATAATGATAGACAATATACTATGTATCATAACGTCAAGAAAACACACATGATATAATATCACCAAAGTAAAAGATACAAAGCATTTACAAAACAACCGCAGGTTGTCTGCTAAGATACAAATTTATTCTTTTTTAATTAACATTTTGACTGCTACTGCTGTGTAATTAAATGGAACAGGTGTTTGCCTTAGCGGTCATAGCATTTTAAAATGGTGCCAGATGTAACAATTCTCCGTCATTTGGACACACTTACCATCTTCGTTCCTCAAAGCACTATCTTCAGGCTCATGTTTGTGAGTGAACTATCCCCATAATGTAAACTTCTATTTCACTTGTGTCCATCCTGTTAAACTGGGCTGACGAAGGTAGAGGTGACAGTCTCTCAGGACTCATTACAAAGTGTGATAGCTGAATGTGAAAGGAAGAAAGGCAAACATCACCTGGGTCTAATTGATTCTGGTTGAATTGGTTTAAAGAGAAACAGCCTCAGACCAGCTGCTCAGGAAACAGTGATGTACTATACATGCCTGTTTTGTTATGGTTCTTAGAGGATCTATGTGTATCTTTAGTCTTTTTAGTTACTTTCATTTTTAGTAACAGCTACACTTGACATTATTAAGGTTTGTTTAACTTACTTTCTTTAGTCTTTTTGGGACTAAAGAAATACCTCATTAACTGAGACTGCACTGCTGTTTGTAAATACTTGAATTGACCTTTCCTGGCCTGTTAAAGTCCCTCTCTCTCTCTATGGAGATGGTTTTAGGGATTTCATTCATACTGTATGAATTACATTTTAAAAATGAGCACTCTACAAAGAAAAATAGACCAGTCCATTGATTATGTTCTCTGTTCCCACCCTTCTCTGGACATATTAATATCTCTCTCCATTGTTTGATTGATTTCTTCGGTGTGAGCTGCAGGCTCCTGATGGCAGCTTTATCAGGCTTTCCACAGTATTTATGACTCTGTGTCAGCTAATGGCCTTTGGTGTACACTGCTGCTCTTAGCACAGGATATAGCTGATGCTGATGCATTTGCTAACCCCTCCATTACCAGTGTCAGTGCCGTTCAGTCAGCGGCTATTAAAAATGCCATGTTCTCAAGTGGGACATTAACAGCTTCATTGTGTTCTGTCTGTACCCAAAAGTCAACAAAAAATAGTTTTTCACCTTTTTATAATACATTTTAAAAACCCGTTTTGACCCAAATCTTGCACTTCTTATTTATTTTCTCTCCACCTCTTTAGCAAGGTTATTGGTCACAATGAAATATACAAACTTCAGCAGGACGGATACTTACTGCTGATTGAACTCAGGCCCATGGTCAACATTACCCTGTTGCCATTTTTCTACCTTTTTCTATGTTTAGCCACTGCTTCTTTATTAAGAGGCAGGTAGTGTGCATACAGGTCTATTCCTTATGAACTTTAGATTCTAGGGATAAAATGGGTAACTGACCATGCTGCAAATTAGTCTGCTTTGCATTCATAGTTTTTGTATTCCCTTGTAGTATATCATTCATATTATATATATATATATATATATATATATATATATATATATATATATATATATATATATATATATATATATATATATATATATATATATATATATATATATATATATATATATATATATATATATATATATATATTAGTCAACTAGACTAATCGATTAGTCGCTCAAGAGAGATTTGCTGCTTTTCTTGTCTTATATGATCACATACTAAATATATTCAGGTTTTGGAATTTGGACTGGATCAAACAAGCTATTTGAATAGATCATCTTGTGCTCAGTGAAACTCTGTGACGGGCATTTTTTCACATTTTTCTGATATTGTATAGATAAAATAATTAATTAAGCAGCCCTAGTCTCCTCCATATCAACTTCAGGTTTTAGAAGTTAATTAATTAGCTGAACATTTGAGCCACATATGGCTAGTGAACAAAGACACAGTGAATCAAAAATATTTCTAATGGCTACACTTTTAATGTTTGATTAACTGGAAAAAATGTACAGTATGCCCTCAGTGCAAGTAGAACATTAAATGAGTCTGACAGCTGACACCTGACTCGGGCTTGTTTTTTATAAAAAATAAACTATAATGTGAAATGGTAAGAATGGATTTGATGAAGCATCCAATAAGTTACAAGTCCATGAGGGATCTAAGGTGAAGAAGGAAAGCAGGACCATCAAAAAGAAACATCCAAATAAAACTCAACCACAAAAGAACATGTACAGGATATAACTAAAGTGCATTACGGAATTTAGTCAGCAGCACCGTGATACATTCACAAAATAAATACACACTTTTAAAGTGAAATAAATTATGGCAGACAAGTTCGAACAGATGTATGCAGTGAACAGTTTGTATGTAACTGTAAGTTCCCGATAGTCAACAAATATAGAGCCAAACAAAAGTAGACCATTCAGCCTCCCAATTTTGTGAAGTTACATTATATATAGGCAATAAATAGTTAATCCTGATCTACTTGAGCGCACAGCTGGTTAGAGATCACAACATATGGCTTTGTTTTGAAGTCAATCAAAGTTACAGAGGCCTACAGATGTTCCAAATAAATATGGACTTAAGATGATGATATTTCACGAAACTTCAAACGAAAATACAAACACAGCAAAATATTACCATACAAGCACAACCTCAGGGCTGTAATATGAAGTGACTGAATCAGCCATGCGTAGAGTCTCTCAAATCCCAGTCTAGATGGACCAATGTCAGTGTCTTAGTGCAGTACCATATAAAGGCTGTTGGGAGTCTCTTAGTCAGGGCACTGCATCCTTCATGGCTCCTTTGATGTGACAGACCGTGCCCGCCTTCGCTTCTTGTCGCTCTCTCTACGTCGGCCTAACCTCACCTTTTTTTTTCTCTTGGTGGCTACTTTTAGTGGCTGGTCCTTATATGCCAGAGCCTTGTTGGTCTCCTGGGGCAGGTTAGGGCCCTCTCTGTCTGGCCTGAACCTGTCAGGGAGGTTCTTGGTGGCCCCTGGGGGCTTCTCGTGCAGGGCATTCCCACTGAAGATTTGGCTCTGGGTTCTGCTCTGCACGGGTGGAGCGTGCTCATCAGCAGTGTGCACCTCTTCCAGCAGCTCCTGCAGCCACATGCGCCGCTTGAACTCCTGTAAGGAGCGGCCCTTGTCATGCATCAGCTGGGCATGGCTCACTGATCTCCTCCTTAAAGCATGAAAGTGAAAAGACTGAGTCAGATCAACAAGGAAGGTTGCATAAAAGCTAATAAATAAATCCTGGCATCGTGCATGAGAGGGGAGCAGCACCAAGTTAATTTATTTCTAAATCTGTCAGAAATCTGTTTTACTGATTTCTCATTCCTGAGTTAGCACCTACAAAATCTAACCATTTTTCTTTTTTGTTTGACCTTTGTTGTAATTTCATGGTACACAACAGTGTTGAGTTGAGTTTCTGTGTGGAGCCCTTTTAGAAGTGGTGTCAGCTGAAATGTAAGGTCAGGCACCATGACACCTCAGTACAGTAGGTGGCAGCATAAACAAGTTTGTGAGAGCCATCTCTAATCTGAGCTCCAGACCCCAAAAAGCCAAACATAGAAAACCTTCTGTACCTTAATTTAATCTGATTAATAAACTGTAGTTGTATTTTTTTGTATCATTAATATTGTGTTAAAAAGTGTTGTTCACCACTTTTAAATATAGTCCTTCATTTTTCAAGTTAATTTTGCATAACATGGAATTACTTTTCTATCATCAAAATGAATATAAAAAAGAACTCACGTTCTGCTACTAAGTGCATCAACTGGTTTCCCATCAAGAGTCACTGGGGAGCACAGCAAGAACATAGCCAGACTCCACTGATGAAGCATGACTATAGAGCACATCCTTGAGCCTAAGATCTGAAGAACACAAGAAATATATCACTTTAATGAATTAAGTAAAATTTTGTTTTATGAATTTATGCTCAACTGTTTGTCTACTACTCAACATATTGTCATTAGCAGTGTAGGCAGCTAAAAAATTACACCATTCCTGAGTAAGAACTCCCAGGCAGCATTACTTGCCAACAAACTGTTTTAATAAAGTCACGAAACTTAGACTTACATAATGTGAATCTTTACAGTGAAAATCCACAAAAAGGTTGGTCTGCAGGCTGTAAAGAGATGATCTCGTTGCAAAAATGAGTTTGCAATGTAAAAAGAAAAATTATTTAGCCAAATTCAATTTGGCCATCTCAAAACGTGTGTCCAGATCCATTGGTGTGAAGGCAGCCTGGGGAAATCCCCTGTCACTCTGCTCCATTCATTTGCCTCCCAACAGTGTGTGTTGAGCTATTTATTTCTCCCCAGCGTCCCAATTGAAAGAGAGATAAAGATGGAAAGAGCAACAGCAGCAGCCCATTAGCTGCAGAGCTGCCACTCCACCCAGTGTTGCAGTAATCTCATGAAGAGTAACGATGAAGCATCTTCTCTGGTGGCCAGAGCCGGAGAGCAGAGTTGAGAGGTGTTTTACAGTCCAGCACTGTGCGAGTCTGTCTGAGAGAGGCACAGTGAGAAAGTCAAACTCCTCTTTGGGTGAAGATGCAGGCACTACCTTAGCCCCTACCCATTAAGTCCAGTCCTAACACCCTCCCGCCCCCAACAGCCCTTCACACACACCTGCTGTGACAAGAAGGTAGCGCCCATGCAACATCCAAACAACCACACAATAAAGAGTATATTTAACACAATCTTGGAAAAAAAATGTAATCAATTTCAAATTATTTTAGCAATACTTTCTGAATAAAGTCTACTAATTATTTAATCAGAAAGAGGTCAGAAATGACAGGTGTGCACCAATGGAGGTAATCATGGGTTACCAAGCAGAGTGTATAAGGGGAGGGGCAGGGTTACTCCAAAGTAAACAGCCAGGCCTAACCACTTTCCCAGGGGAGAATGACCATAACCTCAGCGAAACCCAACCCACAGCCTCTCACTGCAGACCATTCAATTTAACTCCACTCTGCCTCAGCAAACCAGCTCACCACCGAATGGTTACAGTGGGCTCTGAGGTATCTCTCATATCCAGCTAATAAGGAAAGTGGAGCGCTTTGCATTGAGGCAGCCATTCACTGTGTATGTTTAGGTGATGAAACAAGCCTGAAGCATTCAGTGACATTTGTAATTTTTCTGAAAACAATAAATGCATGCATTAAAGGGTCATAGTGTGATGTATGAGGTAGCTCTGTCGCTAAATGTATTTTTAGTATCACATTGATTGAAAGCACTACATGCCCAAGTGTAGTAGTACCGGTATATGCAGCAGGGCGACTTTTTAAATATCTTGCAATGTTTTATAGTTGAACACGGATCATTTTAAGTATTGGAGACATTGAAGTTTTCACCTGTTGATGGCACCAGATGAAAAGTGAAGTAATTACTTAAATTGATCCTGAGGGCAATATTAATGACTGTACAAAATTTCATGGCAATTCATCCAATAGTTGTTGAGATATTTCAGTCTAAACCAAAGTATTGGACCAACAAAAAGACCAACATTACTATCCTTACAGCCACACTGCTATCATGGCTAAAATGTGTTATCCTTTGTAGTCTTTGTTTGATCTGAAACGTTTTTCTTAAACTGCAGGACTGAGGACCTGCATGTTGCGCCACTTGTAAAACTTTGTGATCTTAAATAATACAGTTTTCTCAAATTTTCTCCACAACATTCAATTTTGGTACAATACGAACATGTTCTTGAGTTTGTTCAAAGTGATCTCTGCGTGAAATTTAATTAATCTCAAATTAGAGACAAAAGACCATCATGCAATAGGATCACCGATGCGAAACCAAATGGGCCAGGGGCATACACACACACGGACTCCTGAGGTGAAAACAAAAACAAGCTGGTATTAACAACAAGATTCATGAGAATATTCCGCAGAACATTAAACAAATTAAAATAAAACTCAGATTGAAAACAGTGTGCTAAATTCCGCAGATTTTCATTCTGTATCACTGCTGAAAACAAAAACAAAAAATCCCCCAAAAAATCTGCAGCTTCCTCATGGCCCATCAGTTGAAGAACAATAGTACAGCCTGTGTTGATACAGGAAGTGCATTTGTAAGGAGATTCATACAAACTACCAACGTTGTCTTTATTATACTCAACACTATTTCTTTTAGCCATGTTAGTCATGTGGCTGTAGGGAATAGTAGAGTTGGTCTGTCAGCCAGTCAGTCTTTCTGTCCAGTGCCACCAGCAGGTTGACATGTTTCACATTTAGTGAAATATTTGATGGATTGCCATTTGCCATGCAATTTGGTACACACATTTGTGGTCCCCAGAAGATGATCCTAATAACTTTCTTGATCCCCTGACTTTTCTTGTAGTGCCAGCTATAGTGTCAGCAGTTTCATTTATCCATGAAAAGTTGCAACTGTTTCCGAGACAATGTATTAAAATACTTTGGCGACCCTCTGACTTTTCCTCTGGAGCCACCATGAGGTTGACATTTGGGGTTTTGAGTGAAACGTCTCAACAACTATTACAAATGGTAAAATTTGGTTCACACATTAATTTCCTTCTCTTTGTAATAACTTCCCTACGCATGCCCACCATTATCAGGTTGACGTCTCTAATACCTTGGTTTATGACCAAATACAAAACTAATGGCATTCCCAACAGCCTCAGCAGTACTTTGTGTTTAGTCTTAACCAGAAAATGTTGGCATGCTAACACCCTAAAAAACATGGCGAACATTAAACCTGCTGAACATCAACATGCTAGCATTGCTATTGTGAGAATGTTAGCTTGCTGATGTTAGCATTTAGCTCATAGCACCACTGTGCCTGAGTACAGCTTCACAGGGTTTGTGCATTTTTTTCACAGGGCTGTGGAGTAACATCTGGCTACACCACACATACGTTCTATAATAGGAGAAAAAAAGCTTTGTAAAATGGTCTCGGGAACGAACTTGTTTTATTGGAACATTTGCACCCCGCAAAATAATACGCCACATGAAATATTAAATTAAGTTAACTGTTCAATACAGTACAATACAGTAATGTGAGCTATTTAAATTACCTGCATACATGGTTAAATGTAATTTGTTCTTCCATTGCAATCTGATAGCAATCCCACCAATCGGTCCCAAAACATCCCAGTAAGATAGTTAATGCCATTAACATTAACATAGCAGGCCTGCCTTGCTGCACAATCCAAATTGTTTTCAAAAGTTGCCATTTTCAGTGTGTAGCTTGCTAGCTCGAAGTTTGTAGCTTGTAGTTTCCCGTAGCGAAGGGATTTTGAGATCGGCAACACACAGAGAGTGGAAGGTGAGGGACAAAGCCTGGCTTTATCCTGGAAATGTACTTCCGTTGATCCAGACTAATACAATATGAATACACTGCGTCTTTGCCTTTTTTTTTAGGGATTCATACTGTAGTTAAAATTGTTTGTGAGGTGACTAAGATAAATACAGTCTATTCAAGAAACCTTAGTCATTTATGTGGTCACTGCACCTATTTGCACTGTTTTACTGGATGGAATAACTTGCATTTCTCCTCATGAATAAAACCCATAAATTATTTCTGTGAGCAGTGATGATTAGTAGAATCACTTCAGGCTAGACTGTAGACCAGTTGGTGGTAAATTACTTAATAGAGGGCTCAGTATTTTACAAGCAGCCATGATCCAATTCAGCAAGAGGTCCAGAAGGGGTTTGAGGCTGGGACAAATATATGGCAGACCCCCCCTGCTGTCTCCAAAACTCAGCTTTCTTCTGTTTCCAGCGAGTCTGCCTCAAACTTCCAACACTCTAACATTCAGTAGGGAAAAAATACCTCATTTGATTCCATTCTGCAAAGACTTTACCTGCAAAAAACTATGAAAAAAATCCCATTTCCTGGCAGACAGCAGCATAGGGAATGGGAGCCAGGAAAGCTGCTTTTGATTCATGCTAAATTGCACTCTCAACACAGAACAGTATTCCTGTCCGTTTTTCATCCTTTTCACACTGCACCTACTTCACATTCACACAAACAGAACATATACCCCCCCCCCCCCATTCCAAGCATCCAGCTTACACACACTCGGCATCCAGAGAAACACCCTCATCTTGCGTATTAATTGAGAGCTCAGCATCTATTTTTGGATGTGTTGTACCCATTCCCTCTTATTGGCCCACCCTATTATGTCATAAATCCTGGCTTTAGTTTCAGCAACAGTTCCTGCTTTTGTTGTGGAGTTACATTCACTACTTGGCATGTACATTTGTCACTGTTAATTCCCACACAAGTCACACTGGTGCTGTTAGCTTTCTCTATTATTTTATTACTATTTTATAGCACCACTCCCCTTTAACTCAGAACACTATCCCAGCTTTAAGTGAAATTTGAACATTACAGCAAAGTGAAAAGTGACGGCACGCACACTAAATACACCAATGCCCATTTAAAATAATAATAAATTCAGTGCAGTTTCTGTTAAACATGACTTTCAACAAATGTATATAACACCTCAAATGTCATCTGTGACCATATATTTAGCTGCAAAGTAAAGAATCAAAGTTTGTACAGTGTATTTGATAATGGTCCCTTTATGATGCAGTCATGGCTTTGATCGCTTGGCCATTTGTTCACATGAGAACTTTAGGTTTGTTATCCTGGAAAACCTCACTTGAAAAATGACTTTTGCAGAGTTACTTTCCTCTCATAATGGTTTTTTAACGGTGAGTTACTGAACGGGCCGTTTAATTTCAGGCATGCTTTATAATGTCGTATTGTGGGCAGTTGGAGGAGTTTTCTTCTAATCATTCACACCTACCAATCATAACTGTCATCCTAGGAATGCTCTTAATTCCTCTTTACCTTCTTCTGGTTCAGCTATTTTCAACAGCTCTGTTACTGAGGCAGAAATGTATTAATAAAAGCTCAGGAGATGAAATTTAAAATTGATGCACTCTGTTTTCTTTTCATTTGGTGGTTTCTTGGTGCTTAAAATGTGTCACATTAAATCTGGATGCTCTACAGAGACATGAAATTAGCAGTCGAAGAATAGAGCTCTTCATTGAATTTACTTTAGGACAGTTAAAATGCTGTGAACTTCAGGTGACTTTTAGTGATTTATTTGGTTAGATGTAGTCTTGCATTGCCAGACCTACTGTATCTACACAGCACATGGTCACCACTGGAGTATGGTCTTGCTATCTATCTATTCTGGGATAGAGGGGAAAAACACTGTGGTTTGTTTGTATTTCTTTAAACCAATCACAACCCTGAGGGGGAGGTCATCATGTACATCCGTTGAGCCAGGTTAGATGGAAAACTCTGGAAATGTAAATCAATTGTTTAAGCAATCAATTAAATCACTCTTAAGTATGGGATAGCTAAGCCAGGCTTTTGTATGTGCTGAGGCTTGACCTTTTTTGTTTACTGTTTTTTTTTATCTGTGGGGTGAAACAGTCCTGTGTTTGGAACTTTGACTAAATATTTCTGGAACATGTGCAAACATGCAAATATTAATATTATTAAATGGTTTAAGAAAGTCATGATTACATATTCTACATTTGTATTGTGGCAATGATTAATTTAAAAAAATGTATGCACAATTTTATTCCAAAACATTTCCTGATTGTATTGGTGGTGCTGTGGTTGGTACTAAATCCAAATAAATGTAGCATCCATAATTATGTAAACCTGTAGAGTATTTTTGTCTCGTCGTCCTATTAAAGAATAGACATTAGCCATAGCAGGTATTACTGTTTTAGGACTGTGTGTATTTCATAATAGATTAATCTGCATACATTTTCTCAACTAATCAACTTAGTTTTGTTTATAAACATCTTCAGATTGCTTGTTTTGTCTGACCAACAGTCTAAAACCTAAAGGTGTTCAGTTACCTATCATATGACAAATAACAGCAGCAAATCCTCATATTTGAGCAGCTGGCACCTGTGAATGTTTGGCATTTTACCTGGAAAAGGTATTACGATTTATAGATGATCAAAATAGTCTTGCAAAGAATGTTCTGTCAATCAACTAATAAAGTAATTGTTTCAGCTTTTTAAGAATTCATAAATAACTTGGATCCCATTGATACTGTGGATATAGCTCTTAGCTATTGAGAGAACATACTTCTCACAGTTCAAACAATCATTTTTAGGACAATATTTTAAATCTTCACATCCATTGTATTGCACACATTTAGATGTACAGGCTTTAAGTTGATGTTTCCAACAGTAAAAGCAGACTTTTAGGTTTTGAGCCACAAAGCACAATGGACAGTTTAGTCAGGATGTCAGAGAAGGGTCACTGCTCCACACTTTAAGAGCCATACATCCTGAACATTACCTAATTCCTGCTCAGGGTTACCCAAACATGCCCTCCTCCGTCACGCATTTACTTGATCTGAAAGTGGCTGCAAGATTTGTCTGTTTCTGTTTCTGCTGCTTGATATATAATAATCCTCCTCAGGTAGCGCTTTGGGGCTGATTTCTTATTTACAACTAGATTTTTTTTTAACATTAACCATAAATGTCAAGCTCCTGGAGACAGTGAGTCGGGGAGGTCCTACTAGGACAAAAGCATGTTGTCCAGACTCAGTCTAGAGCACAGTACATTAAATCATAATTTTTTTCATACAGGAAATATCTGCCACTGCACATTTTGCCTGTAAAATGTATTTCTAAGATGAAATGATTCCTGCCTGGCACTATACTCTCATCTGAACTGGCGGGGTTTTACACTCATCTATTCAATGTAAGAGCTTGTTTCTAGTGAAAACCTTAAATGTTGTTCATCTTATGATTAAACTGTGTGTTTGATCATGTCCAAGTTGTGATTCAGAGTGAATAAAAAAGCAGAAAAACAAGTTCAGAGCCTGGGTCTTTGACCTGGCCTTATGAGGTGCCCACCACATTAGCATTTCTCTATTGGCAGATGTTGATGGTAGGGTGTCTGACTGTGCCCCCCCGCCACCCCCTCACTCTCCTGACCTCAGAGGCAGACCCCAGGCCAGCTGGACACAGCCTGAAACCCCACACAGTCACCACACAGCCACCACCAATGGCCGCCACCCTCCTGCCCCTGACCTATCACCCAAAACATTACCATAAACTTCTTGCTGGCTGCCAAGCAACACACACAGCAGAGCTCACAGTCAGACTCTGCACTGCTCGTCCATGTAAAGATGGCTCTGTCTGAGGGTAGAAAGTGGAGCTGGTGGAGAGGGGAAAGCGCTCTCGGTTATGATGGCATTTTACACGCAATATAAAACCTACTGTGGTGTTTTATGTTTTGTGGCTTGTGGTGATGCCGTGGCATTGCCTGTGGAACAGACTCATGCCCGCTGCAACAACTACTGTGCAGTATTTGAGGCTGATGAAAAATATGTCCGCCAGTGTGTGAACCTCTTTGAAACATGCCACAAGTCTGTGTGCCCCACATCTTTTACACGCTTGACAAATCGTGCCGTTTTGCGTTGCCTCGGCGAAAATTGAAGAATCAATAGAGGTCTGATTGAGAAGACCACACACACATGGTGTTACGGTAATGACGGGCCGAGTCTGTTTGTTTGCATAAGTGAAGAGCAGGCTCAAATCGTTAATGAGTGCTTTGCGTCCAGCGTGCAACCACAGCTCAGCCAGTGGGTCAACAAGGTTGGCCAGACTAACCACTGTGTGTGTGTGTGTGTGTGTGTGTGTGTGTGTGTGTGTGTGTGTGTGTGTGTGTGTGTGTGTGTGTGTGTGTGTGTGTGTGTGTGTGTGTGTGTGTGTATACATGTTTCTGCATGTCCTTGACAAATAAAAGAAAAGTTTACATGCAGAAACTAAAGTAATATCAGAATTGATCATAATCCCTTTGTTTTCCTTGCAATTATTAATTTGCTCTTACATCATCTATAAGCACTCGCTGTAATGTTTCTATATTTAACATCATTCTATATTTACATGTACACACACAGATACAGTTTTGTTTTTCAAGTGAAAAAAAGTGCATTTAGGAGACAATTCAGTGAATATTGAAACTGAAAAAAATGTTTCACTTGAAATTTCCAAATCGTTATAATGCATGGTCTGAGCCAAGTGCACTTCACTAACTCAAAGCTGATCCATTTACTGTAAATGAGCTTGTCTCTGTTGGTTTCCTGACCAATTACTGTACAGTGAACTTAGGTCCTATATTTATTTATCCATATGTTATTTTAAATGGACTGCACTCAATGCAGAGGCCTTGTTGAACGGTCTTGTCCTCCCAGCCTACCCTGGGACATGCTAGCAGCGCTTGGCAGACAGACACGGATGCTGAAGGCAGCCTCTGGACAGCTTTATCCTGCGCCGAGCAAGGCCACCCGCTTCGTGCTCACCAGGGCACAGTGACTGGCACAGCGTTCCCCTGCCTCAGTTTTTACCTCTCAATTTTCTGCTTCTCCAAGAGAACTAGAGAACACTGTGCACTTTTTAAAGCTGTGTGACCATGAAAGGATATCAAGGGCAAACAGAGAATAGGAAGTCTCAGACTTAGTAGAATACATTATAACTTTAAAAAGGCACTCCAATGAGGGGATTATTAAGTGAATTAAAATGTAATCTGAGTGGTAGTCTTAAATATTACGAGTTAAAATAAATTAACTGATAAAGTGAAAAACAAACATTATATTTAATAATGATTAAATATGTTGAGCTGAAACAATAAGTCAATAATAGATCAGCTGATCGACAGACAAAACAACAACAACAACTATTTTGATAATAGATAATAGATAATTTTTCAAGCTAATATTTCTGTGTTCCAGTTTCTCAAAATGTATAATGATTGGCTGTTTTTTTGTCTTACGTTATATAATAAACTTTCTTTCTTTGGGCTTTGGACTGTTGCTGATCTTGAGTTAAAGGAAACAGTTATGGGCATTTTCAAATATTTTCTCACTATTTATAGACTAACGATTAATCATCAATAATTAAAGATTCAAGATACTTTATTGTCGTATGAACACAACGGAATTTCATTGGTGGCAATCAGTGCAGCTGCAGTAAATAACATAAAGAAGGCAATGCACATTGCACATAGTACTCATATGAGTTTATGAGAGTTTATTTTTTTTTTGTTTTGTTTTGTTTTTTGATTTGTTAAAGTGATATTGTGCTTTCATGACAGTAGTCCTTAGTCCTTAGCAGCTACGTGTTGTATTTTTGTGCTTGTGCATGGAGGGGGGAGGGGGTGATGGAGGCTACAGCTCTTGGTCTGTTAGTCCGGGTTTTGATGGTTCTGTATTTTTTTCCAAATGGTAAATGGAATGAAAGTAATTGTTAGTTTTAGCCCTATTTGAAATATGTTTAGGATGTCTATGTGCCATAAAAGTTGGATAAATTAACTTGCATATATACATAGGTGAATCCTGAAGACAAGTTAAGAAACAATGAGAATGAAACCAGTTCACTGCAGCAGCAAATTGGATATACAAAGAAAAATATAGCACAAATGAAGTTTTATGGCTGTAGCAAAGCAAATATCAGAAGGAGCCACTTCATTTTCAGACTCACTGGGGCTAAATAGAGAAGGGATATGTCATGTTTGATAATTATTATGAATTGGTATGGTTCAGTGTGTGGTTTCATTTAGTAGAAGTCTCTTTGTAAAAGGAACTGTTAAATCTGCAATATTCAAAGATGGGATTTGTTATTTTATTGAAAATGCCTTCCAGTTGGTTTATAAAGCTAAAATAGTCAAATGTGGTGAACAGTGACATCATGCTCTTTTACAGAAGGCCACATCTTTTGTTACTCAAGATTTCACCAAACGCAGACAGACAGACTTTTAAAAATACATAAGCTCGGTCATCTAAGTGTTTTTTTTCTGTGAGACACAATAATTTAGAGCACTATTAAAGTGACAAAATGCAAGAGGACACTGTTTAAGGAGCATCTATGTCTCTTCAGATCTACACTAGAAATCAACCGACTTTGTAAAGAAGCATTTCTTTTTGCTGACTAAAATAGATATATCTGAAAATATGCAGTGAAATAACTCATAGAAACATACACTAAACAAAAACATAAAATACCATAGCTTATTAAAATCAGGCTGATGCTAAAATCAGGAAAAATAATAATAATACAATTTATTTACTGTACCTCATCTGTTTGACCGTAAAGTGACATATATAGTTGAATTTTACATATAATTTAACTTATAGCTTCATATTCATTTGTAAAACTTTGCATCTATAAACATTGAGGTATTATGGGGCATAGCCTATATGTCAGAAGTCTTGTTCTGTCCGTGAAGCTAAGAAACAGTACACTAAGCTTGTGATTAGTTTGGGATGATAGTATTTCAACACAGGTCACAGTATCAAATGCTATTAAATGCTTAGTAATGTTCCCTTTAAATCTTTACAAGGCATAGATGTTAGAGGTGTTCTGGTCTTGTGTTGACCTTTAGTTGATGAAGCTGGTTCTGTAATAATATATTTTTCAGAATAGGTTCACACAGAGAAAAATATCCCCACCCTCTGAGCAAAACCTTTAGAATAACTCTTTCTTTCATGAATTGGAAACACGTGCTCGGCTTGATGATGTAAACGTTCAAAAGTGTTAATTCACTAATAAACAGTGAGTCCATTAGACATTTGATTACATACTCTTGGCAGCAGATAAATCAACATTGAGTGTAATTCAAACATGTTTTCTGGCCATGCGGCTTGTTTTCTGTCCGACTGTGGTTTTCCAACAGTCTAAATCCATGAAGCGGATTTGTTCACAACAGCCAACATATTTCTCCAATCTGCATCCCCTTGTAAAGCAAAGGAAGGAAGGCAGAGCTCACAACTGTTGTTTTTGTGCTGCCCACGGTCTTATAACCTTGTAACATAAGGCTGGGCTTTCATTGCCTCTCCACTGCATGAGCAAAAGGGAATTAGCTTTTAAAAGTTTGTTTTGTAAGAGTTGTAAATAAAGCAGCACTGATTCAGACCAAGATCCCCTTTCTCTGGTGGCTTTGGAAATACCGAGGCATGCTGAATGTGTTTATATTACACTGTCCCCAAGGAGAGTTTAGCTTTGTGGTGCAGATGAATTACAGGGGGAAAAGAGCTGTTGTAGACCTTTAAAGTTCAGTGTTAATGGTGGGAGTGAAGTGGCTGTGTAGGTGTGATGTGTTCATTTCACAGGTCGCTGGTATTTCTGTATGAAGGGTCAGGGGGATTCCCAAACCAGCCCAAAAAGGATGGTGTTGTTGCTCAAGATACAGAGTTTAAAGCTGCTCTCATGTCATGTCATCATGTCATGTTTCCTCTTATCCCTTGCTGCTGCAACAGTGTGAATTTCCCCATTGTGGGATTAATAAAGGATTTTGAATCTTGAACCTAGAATCACTAATCACATGACTAGTTGTATGTAAACGGGTTCTGATTCTTTAGTTCTCTTCTGCTCTACCGAGTGTTTCAGCATCTTTCAGCTCATTGTTTTGGTTTTACGGGCCGCAACTGCCAAGAGTTAGATGAGAAGATTGATACCACTCTGAGACACGGAAGTGGTATCAATCTTCTCATCTAACTCTTTGCAAAAAAATAAAATAATGATAATAATGAAATAAGCGTAATTGTTGCTGTAGTTCCTTATCTGCTTGATGGGTGTTTGCTAGCATGTTCATCATAACAACTTTACAGGTGATAATATGCCACTGATGTGTTTACACCTTATGTCAGTTAATGCAGGTTAAACGTATTTTGATAAAACAAAGGCCAGAAAAGAAAAAAAGTACAGAGAGGGTTAAAACAGTAAAAGATGTTGATAGATTTATTTTAACACCTCCACAGCTGTAGATATCTGTTCCCAATCAGGACTTTTCGTGTAAGAGCACACCAGTTCTCCTCTACGGTAATGAACCACAGTGAGAGCAGTCCTATGCTGTTTGGATGGGAGCATGAGTGTGTGTGGGCAGGCATGCCTGAGGTTGCTGAGCCTCGGCCTTCTCCTCAACATTAATAAGGACTTCCTTCCTACCAGACAGAGTCAAAAACCTGATCACTTACCAAGGAGGACATGCCCACGCATCCCTCAGAGCTGGCAGCCTTCAGCCACTAATAAGGATCAGCCTGTGTTCTTTAGCTGCCCATCAATCAAACTGTTCACATGCCGGACATCCATACACAAATCATGCTTTCTCTCCGTATTCCACCCCTAATGTGTGAGAGTGTGTTTATGTGTAAGCTTAGAGATATCATGGGTGGCAACTATATCCAGGGAGACAGAGCAAGAAATAATCCCTCTCATACGCACACACCACTTCAAAAATTACAACTTTTTCTCCAATGGCAATAAAGTTTGGCTTCTTTTAAAAAATGTAGAGCCAAGATACACCAGGTGAAATGGGCATTTTCATGATGTGCATAACCTTTTATTTTTCCTCCTTAAATATCAGGTTTTGAAATGTTTTTTTCCATGATTGAATTAGAGTGGCTAGTCACAACTGACTCAGGGACCCATCGACAGAGTTTTCAGCCCAGATGCTGTCAAAGAATCACTTGGCCAAAGCAACAGACAAGTTGCTGAACAGAAAATTGTCTTATTTACAGAGCTCAAGCTTGTGACTGTAATCAGAATTGCTCCAAAGGTTTGCAATATATGATTCCATTATCACGTTTCACTTGATATTAGATTAGGGAATGATATCTCAAGCATGTGGGCCACACATGTTGGCTGTCATGAATCTGGCTGTGTTCAGATTAGTGTTTCATGGTTCATATTCTGTTAACATACCACACAATGTTTCAGCAGTAAGAGCTGCTTTAGTCAGTTTGTGCTCAGCACGGCTAGCAGGGAACAAGATATCCTTCAAATGAAATCAAAACATACAGTCCTTCACTCCTTCAGCCAGGAAGTTTATCATCATGAAGCTCAGCATAAATTAGTTGCTCGGATATGATTACTGCAGACCTTTTTAAAAATGCTTTTAACATCCAGCGTCAGCTGGTCTTCATTTTGTACACAACAGTATAATATCAATAGATGCTGCAGGAATTTGTTCTTACATAGCAAAACAGATGTGATAATAACGTAATGATGTTGTTGGACATATCAAGCATAAAATTATTTGGCTTCTGAATGTCCCATTTTAACATTGACATAACCTCCCATTTCCATCAGGGGCGGCCACCATTGGGGCGGGTCAAGTTCAGGTGGTAGAGCTTAGTAACTGTAGGGTTGGTGTTTTAATTCAACATTCTACATGATGACAAGTGTCATTGAGCCAAAGGAAAAGCATTCAGTACCATAAAACTAATGGGTACGTGCTCTTTTCCACCTACAAGAATAGAGAAATCTACTATTACTGCAAAATTGAAACGTTCGCCAGCGAGTAAACTTTCTGTCCAGAGAAACCTCAGCATTTTGTTACTTTGGAAAGCATTACAGACGACAAACATGTCACATAATTTGTGAGCACAGAATTTCAAATAATTCCCTTTGCTGCCTAAAGATGTAAACTGTAGTTAGATATTCCTGTTTGCCCTAGGCTTGGTATTTGCTCCTCTTTGTTCAAGCTGAAAACCAAAAATCTCAGTGGCACTATCAAAGACAAACAAAACAAATCTTTATCGAGTTACATTTCCATAATGCAGTTTCTTTTTGAATGTCCCTCTGTGTGGGTTTTCCACAGTACAAGTCTGAACAAAATTCAAGCTCGGCTATTCTACAGTGCTAAGGTCCTCAGCTCTGTTTGATTAGGGCAACACACAGGAGGTCCACTGCCACGGTGTTTTCTTTACCTGGGCCCATAACTCTTAAAAACACACAAACACTTGGGTTGTAAATGACCTGTTCATCACACAGTGACAGGAGAGGTGATTCTGGACTCTTGGTGGGCCAGGTGTGCAGATCAGGACAGCTGTGCCGTGCCAAGACCTGTTGCCATGGTGACGTGGGGCCATGGAAAGTTCTGGAATCTGTCGCTGCTGGCAGGGCCGAGCTCCTGAACGGGACTGGTGTTGGCTTTGCCTCCAGCTGTTTCTTTACAGACATGCTGAACGCCAGCAACAGCCAGGGGCCAAGATCAGCCCAGCAAGTCTGGCCACACACAGGACACACACACACACACACACACACACACACACACATATATATATGTGTGTGTGTGTTTGTTTGTGTGTTATAAAAGCACACACAAACAAACACACAAGCATTTTCTGCAATAAGCCTGTCTCTGCCAGAGCAACAAAATGCAACAAACAAAACATTTTCACACATCATTTTTTTTCATATTTCCATATCATTATTATTTAATGTATACATATACATTTTATTTACTACTTGTTTTGTATAGCACTTTTTCGTGTTTTGTGCACTTTGCTTGTGTTTGTATTTCTAATAATCGTTATTTGTTTTATTAATTCTACTTTTTGCAGTGCTGGCTACCAGGTTATACTGTCCCTCTTGGGAGTGTTTTAAATCTCATCTCAGTACCTGCTTATTCTCAAATTGATGCTTTGCTTCAAGTTTGTTCTTATTCTTTAATAATTATTGCTTGTCTTTGACTTAATGATATATTCAAATGTCCCATCACCTTTTCTGTAATTGTAAAGCACTTTGTAACCCTGGTTCAAAGTGCTATATAAATAATGTTTTTTTTTTTGTTTTTTTTGCTGTATGGTGTTTGCTAGTAATCAGACTGAAATGTCATTTGTTTGTACTCAATCATTGAAATAATCTAGATTTGTCCAGTGATTCAAAGGTGTGGAACCAGATGCTGTGTTTGCTACTGTAATAATTGAATCGTATCTATGATCACATAATGCACAATATGCTTCTTTGTGTCTAAAGAAATTAGAATAATAAACACATTCGTTGCTTGAAATCATATATTTAAACAGCGTGCCAATCAGCTTTACAGCACTGAAACCTTTCTTGGACAAATACTTTACAGATGTTACTTTTTTCTGTGACAAAATATACAAAACATAATATGTGTAATAATGTGACAATGGAATACACAGTGCTGGAATGTTCCCACTGTACCTCAGTACTATCAGTGGTGCAACAAAGTTTTGATTGAGGAACCTTTGAAGTTGGTGTCAGTGAATAATCGCTCTGTTGAAACAGCCCCACCACAGAAAAATAAACATGCCATCTTTTGTTTTCCTTGTGTGGTCAAAGGTAATTCATTGAGTAAAGAGAAATGGGAGGGAATTTCTTTCAGAGGCTTTTGTTCACTAATTCATTACGTTCTCAAGACCAGGAAAAGTGCCTGCGGAAATTAAAATTTATTGAAATCTATTTCAGTGGTAAAGTTGGCTGTGTTTCTTGGAGAGTCTGGCCCTTTTTTTAAACTTGCACAGTGAGTTTTGGTCAATGAGGAGGTGAACTGCTTTTGTGGTTGTGCTCGGAGAGAGAGATGTGTAGGTTTGCGGCTGGTGGAAACCTGCAGTTAGAGGAACTGGTCATAATGGGAAGGTATAGACTGATCGGCAGTCTTTCACTTTTAAAATGAAAACATTGTGATTGTTATTCCTGCAAATGCGTGGCCAAAAAGGCCAACAGAAAATCACATTTTTTGCTAATTTGACTGGATAATGGAGTATGACAGCACAAAATGTGTCGATCAAAAGCATCAGTAATACAAGTAATGAAGAGCAAGGGTTACAACAATGTTACAGCAAGATATCCATTATAGAGAAGGAAGAAATACTATTTCTTCACTAACAGCCACCTTCGTAGTCCATAACGCATTGCAACTACAAGACATGTGTTTTGAGTAAGTGACCCAACATGCGGCTTGCCTTGCTTTTGCTATCTTATCAGTTTTCATCAAAGAAATATGCAGATTTAAGACTTATTTCTGCAAGGTGACTTACAACCACCTGTACAGTTGTGTCAATCTTATTCACATGGCTTGTTACCTTTTTTGTGGAAATCTTTTCGTCCATTTTTTTCTTGCTCTGGCACACAGGAAGGTGACGTCGCCATTCTTAATCCCGCCTGCAAAGATTTTATTGGCTCAGAGCCATTGACCGTTGATAATTACAACATCAGACCGTTTGAATTGCTGAGAAAATGTAGACAGCTATAGATGTCTGGCACAAGGCAAATTTTTGCGGGTTTTGATCTTGGTCTCAGACTATGTTCTCACAACATGTTAACAAAAGGAAATGCATTGTTAAATTGTTGTGACCTCTTCAGGTAGGCTATTCCTACTGTACAACTTTTCATTAACTGTTTTGCTGCTTTTCTTCCATGCATTGTGTCACAAGCAGGTTTTAGGTGTCCAAAGTTTCACTTAAAGCTCTGTCCATCCTCCAGCAGCTCAATTGCTTGCTGAGATGAAGTACGAACTGACTGACTGAAAGACTTCCTCTTTGCTGTCCCTCTCACTGGGCACAGAGTGGGTGGATATGGTTAGCAGCAGTCATAACAAGCATTTTTCAAAATGAGCTTCGTCTGATGACAACCTCGGACATATTGAATGCCTGACAGTGTTTTCCAGTCCAAGTCTCTGATGATGCTGTCCAACAAAGACTTTGCTCTTCAAGTGTATATAGGGAGAATATTAGAAAAAATACTGTTTTTGGAAATGGAGCAGACATCATCCGGGACAGCAATGTGTTAAGCATTGTACACACAGCTCGACATGCACGGCTTCCTCAAGCTGCTACAAAAATTTTCACTGAATTCACCCCAAATCATTATGTTGTCACTTCAATTTCAGTCTCACATATGGCATTATATGTCTTAATGCATGTGGTTACTACACTTATTACTTTACCAGAGTGTGTCCATCAACTTGCAAAGTTTCACCAATAAACTAATTTCCATTTACTGTCTACTGCTGATGTTGTAAGTACATTTTTGCTTTCCATATCCGTGGTGACTGCCAGCACTCACACAACCCACCCATCTGGTCTCTGACACCCGAGGTTGCCATCCTGTAAGTCAGAAAAAGTAAAAGCTATAGAAAGGTGACAACAGTTTTCCCTCCTAGCTTACCTCCCTGCACCACACTGAGTCTGACAAGCTGCTGAAAAATAGGACCGGGTCATATTTCAGCCTCAAAAGAATGTGCAGGGGCTGTGAGTAACCCTGTGGTCTGCTTCGGCATGTTTGGTCTGGCTCTTCATAATATAATGTAGTGTGCCATTGAGGACCGAAGGCATAAACACCAAAGAGAAGTGCCGAGGGCGTTCCTACTTTGGACCAAAATTGACGCCAAAACCTAATAGTAGCACTGTAATCAGTCTTCCCCCTAATATTAGCACCATGGCTTTTTTCTCCAGGGTGGCGGTTGGTGTGTTTGGCTCAGTGCATCCTCTTTGACCTTAAATTAAGTCCTGCGGCTTTGTAAAGCACCTCTTGGCATAATCAGCATTCGGCACATTAATAAAATCCAGCACTGATCCTGTTTAAAATGCTTTTACCTGAAGATAATGATACCAATGATTTCAACAACATCCTCAATTTCAATAGTAATTCTTCTTACAACTAAAGCGGATTACAGAATTGATCCGTTATGCTTCTCGGTATGTCAGATGTATTAACTTCTGGAGCTATTTTTGCCACATGGTTTTATCATTTGAACTCCGCTTAGGAAATCTCATGGAATTGGTTTTCTCTTTTATCAAAACCAGAAGTGCTGGCGATGGCGGGCTGAAGCAGGCGCTGAGAAAGAGTCCAGTTACACAGAGAAATAAATTACGAGTCCCAAAAGGACTGGACATGAACTTAAAGATAACTTGGTCGATGCTCTTCAAATCATGGTTGGTATTCAATCTCACCCCCACTGGCAATTGTTGCACCTCTCACACTGCAGGGTTGCCTTCTACTATCGCACCTGTGCTGAATTTGCAGGAAAAGTCACTTGAAAGAGAAGAGCATGTCAATTAAACTAGAAGCCAATTTCTTCTCAATCAAGCCACCCAGTATGCGCTCTCTGTGAATTAAAATTAAAATGGATATCCCCAGCAAGGCCAATATTTTTTGTTCTGCCACTAAATGTCGGCGATTTATCATTCAAACATCCCAGGGTTTTGTGTAGGTACTTTTGGACCTCAGGTTCAGTGGGTTTGATGCTCAGCCAGGGACAATATCGAATCCATGCCAAGAGTCCAAGCTGTGAACGCTTGTCTGAGAGTTACCGTAAATCCTTCTGCTCGCACCACTAAGAAGCTCAGAAAGCCACAGCCCTGCTATTTGCCACCCCTGTGGTCCTTACAGGTAGCCACTGAGACTCCCCAAATTATGATCTTGGTGTATAGGGGAGCAATGCAAGAACAGAGTTCAATGGATAAAGGCCTACCTGTTGCCCCTTATTTTCCTCAGTGGATAAGGACTGAAGCTGTCAGTTTTCCTCTGTATTGATTAATCTGGCACTTTATTTGATATGATCCTGATGATTAATGGCATATTATCCTCGAAGGCTGCCCTTCTGATAGAAACATTGATATTTCAGATTCAGATTTCCTGGTTGAACCTGATATTTATGGCTGTTATACCTTAACATGCTAAACTTACTCAATGTGATATATACATAATTCCATTCACTTAATTAACCATTTACCCTATCTCACTGTAGAAATTACATTAATTTATGATTGTTCTAATGTCCCAGTTGCTTAATTTTATGTAATATTAATTCCCTTTAAACTTATGAAATATTCAATAAAGGACATTTTGCCATGCAGAGAAATGCCTACAACAGGCATACAAACTTTTATTTCCACAAAAACGAAGCTCCAGAGATCATTATTTCCGATATAACCATAGTACTTTAAGTGTAATAGTTATATTTTCTGTTTTCCCCTCAATGAAGGAAAGTTAAACCTTTCACATCTTAAACAAATCACTGATAAAGGTCAAATCATATTCATCATAGCCTCAAGTGAATTATGGTTCATTAATGTTTGAGATCCACCGTCTTGATAAATTTCACTTGCAATCATGATAAACAGCATTATGCCAGTAAACATGATAATGTTCTTAATTTAGACTTCTTTTTCCAGATGGAAACAGGTCCGTCAGAGGGGTCCAGAAGGTGAAGTCCAACACTGCCCCCACCAGGAGTTCCCAGCAGGGTTCTGGGATCACACATCAAGGTCTGTCGCTGGCCCTCGACCCCTGCCGAGGCCTCTGTGACGGGGAGGAGCCAAGATTGAGTGGGCCAGAGGAGACAACACACCATAGCTGTGTGCAACTGCACAGTGAGTCCTTTCGCCCATTGCCATGCTGTAGCTGACCGCAGGATTGCTGTGTTTACTTAAGAGCCGGTGCATAAGAGAAAGGCGGACCACCGGCAGTCACCACCCGCTGGGCCCTGGGCAGGACCTGGGGCTCATCTTTGTTGAAAATGGCTCTGGAACCTGCCACCTCCCACCGGGCTGGCCTATATTTAGAAACAAACTGAAAAACCTCTTCATTCTTAAAAAGCTGTTTAGGTTTCCATTGAGAAGGGGGTTCAGAGGAGGACAGGTAGTGATGCTGCACTCCTGTGGTCTGAGAGGTGCTTCTCTTTGCCCTGGTCTCACCTGTAAAAGATATTTGTGTTAACAGCTTACCAAGGATGGAAATAGTCTATCTCCGAAGGACAGTGTCCTTTGGTCAAATCTGGTCAAATAAGAAGACAGGTCCTGGGAAATCCAAGAATTATCATTACAGCTAACCAGCAGCGTAGAGAGGTGATAAAATCAATATGTGAAAAATACAAACACATGTCACACTGTCAATGTACCTCATTTCTTAGCCTATATATACATTTAAATTGACACTTTCTTCTGATCTTTTGACTCTAATTAACAATAGACTAGTGAGTCTGTAAGGGGTGTGTGGAGCCTGATGTCGTGAAAAGCTCAAATAAGATTTAAGTGCAGATGTAGGAAGAAAATATTCAAAAAATTATATATATTCCTCAAAAAATTGTCCACACACTAAATTTACAAGCTCCCTTTGATAGTCCTGAATCTAGTTTCTCATAACAATTATTTTAAGTACCTGAATGTAAATACTTGACTATTTCTGCTTCATTTTCTAAAGAAATCAGGTTGCCTGTTTCCTTCCTAATGAAAGTGACTTTTTAACACTTTGCTGACTCGGTCTTTTTCTGTTTGCATGCTGTTCTACTCTTCCCACTTCTCTACGTCTCATTGAACTCAGAAGGAGGGCAAATCCAAGACAGGACATGCGTATTACATGTTTTCATTTGCCCTCATATATGCCTGAATAGTGAAACAATCCCTCTTTTCATGCCCATGGTTTCATTCAGTGGGTGGCGAGAGCACCACTATGATTGAGGATGAGGGAGCTGGGTGATTTTTTCCAAGGTGAGCACCTCATGGGAGATGACTGCTCGCTGCCATTAGTTTAAGTGCAGGAGTGTCAGTTAACCCGACACTGGCACCAGGAATACTTAATGCCAGATGGAGGGAGCTGTCCTTGAAGTCGTAACAAGCAGGCGCAGAGAAACAAGCCTTTATTCAGTGTGAGAGAACATAGAAAAAATTGATAACTTAGCAAGGTTACCACAAAGTGTACGTTAAATCCCACATAGGGAAGGCAGGGATAAAGGAGATTGAAGGGGGTGTGGAGGGGCAAAAGTCCAAAGTGGATAAAAACACAGTTTAGATGTTGCTGACTGTAATTTTTGATTACGTTCAAAATATGCAGGAATATAAAACAAAGCAGCGGTTGTCACGCTAAAGGGTCCAGCTGCTTAAAAGGTGTCAAATTATTGTACCTCAGCTGGATACATCGGTGTTGGAAGCCAGGGGGTGAGAAAAGAGCCAAACCCAGCAGACTTTGGCACATTTGTCCTTCACCGCTGGCACAGATTAACCACGCTGTGAGGCTTCAGAGCATCGATAGGCCCCCAGCGTTTTACTACTCAATACTATGAGTTGCTACAAGAGCCGAACCATCCGAACTACCTCCTGGAACGACAGTAAACAAGACGACAAGTGCTTTTTTCCACATAGTGCACCTACTAGTCCACTGACCAAATAGTTCTGATGTAGATCCAGCTAAATAGCAGCCGCACTCCATTTAGGCGGCAAGGCACTATGAGGCCTAAAAGTTTCAGTTTTCAAGATTAAATAAATAAGATCATATCAGCTTGAAGTACCAGGTTTTTGGGAATGTGTCCTGGCTGCAGTAGAGACAGAGCTGAGAGCTATTACTTAAAATAACTTGACACCAGAAGGACCTAAAATCCACCAGTAAGGAAATTACAAACAGTCATGTCAGTCTATGGAAGCACCTCACACAAAGGTCCCCAAAGAGCTCTTCTTTTTTGGTACTTAATTGAAAATTGAGCTTGAGTCCTGCCAACGATTGCAATAAAATGCTGAATGCACTAAGCTGTTGGCATGTTCCCTGATCTGGCACTTGCACCCAGAAGTGCCACTGAGTCTCTGTTGATTTTCTACTTCTCATTCATTAGGTACGGTTAATGATAACACTCCCAAACGGTGACTCCTTGCTTGAGTGAGGGCCTGTGAGCTCAGAGCCCAGGCATCCGAGAAAGAGAGGAAACAGTCGAGGGGCATGGTGGTGTCACAACCGACACATCACAGCAGGCTTTTGAGAAGTCTTTGGCGCTTCCCATACTGGTCTGGTACCAGTGTTCAGCCATGCGGACAGAAAAACTAAGCAAAGGCAGGTCTGTTGAAAACTTCAGCCAAGTTAAGCAGGGAAATATTTCTTTCCTGTTAACTCAAGAGTCTGGCAGTCACCTGTGTAAGGTTGCACTCTCTTTTAGTCGCGAGCCACCGGCCTTTCGGTTCAGCCATGTCAGGCACGTTAAAAAAAGGCCAACCTGGTGATGAACCTTGGGTAAAGTCAAATATGTGGTTTCTAAAATGTTTAAGTATCTTTACAGTGTTTTGACACTATATTGCACTGCGTATCATTGTCACTTTGCTGGTTGTGTTGGCTGAAACAAATTCCCTTAGTGTAATGTTGGAATGTTCTTGAATCCCTAGTCATGGGGCAGCCAGGTCTATGCTCAGGAACATTGGATACATTTCTTTTTGGGCAAGGCTGATGATTGTGCAGCTCACTAGCACATGTTCTCCTTGCATTAACTGATCATTTGGCCACTTTGGTGCAGCAGAAACAAGCTAAAAAGCACAACTTTAACATCACCTTATAAAGTTTATTTGGGGAAGATATGGAGCAACATTAGCACTGATTTGGAGTTGTGTTTCTGGCCACCAGATGAATTAAAGTCTAGTCTAGTCACTCTTTTTAACTCCTGAGGGAAATATCTGGCTAAATGTTCCACTTTGCTCACCAGCTTGTCGTTAACTTTGTCTGTGTGCTGTTTGGTGCTGAATAGATATTGTACAGTGGGTTTTTAGAGCTGTTTCACTGACAACAGCTGCCTATTGTGGCTGATAATTCTCTGTGGATTTGTCACTACGAGTGACCCCTTTCACATAACACATAATCATTTGATTCATTTTTAATATTGAAATTGTTGATTGTAGCAGCTTTAGCTATACACACAGGATCCATGATCTTGAGAAGTTCTACATCAGTGACATTCCACAGTGCATTTGCAGTGGCAGAAGAGGCACTTTCAGTGGCTCTAACAGATCAAATTTGTCTTGATCCTTTTATGTCAGTGCATTACATTTTGAGGAGATGGATGACCTACATTAAGTTTTCCTCCTGATGATCCAACATTGCATCCCATGGCTGCCTCACTGTGGAGACTTAATAAAAATTCTTCATTCACTACATGAAAGTTTACACACAGTAATGTTTGCGCGTTTAATAAGTTCAGTGAGGACATGAGGAAGTGTGTCTCTGTACTCAATGGCCAAATAAAACGGGAAAAGCCCAAATCATAATAGTAATGCAAATATATGGAGTACTTATGATACAAACAGGCAGGTGGCCAAATGGGCATCAACAAGGGCCAGAGAGGGAGTCTCATTTTTCCTTCTGACAGAAATGTCTACAACTAAGCATGTGTCCTTCAAGTAGAGTTTGGATTGTCAACAGTTGAAAATATAATGTATGAGCACTACTAGATGGCTGTTCCTAGGCCAGGACACACAAATCTCAGCTCCTGTGAAACGCACTGCTTCCGCTGCCTACATCCAACCCTCCTTTTTGCACAGGATACTGCCCAGGACTTGATCTTAATTAGTTTGGCACTGCGTAATAACATCCTCTGAGGATTAGAGATTGTTGTGATAGATTAGTGAAGGAAAACTCACCTTTTTTTAGTTTTGGATGATACAACAAAATGCTCTGGTAATGTAAAAAACTTTTTATATAAAATTATATATACAGCTGACTGGTTAGTTATTTTGTAAATATGGACCAATCAACAGATGTGTGCCCATGAGGTGATGAGGGCTGTGATCATACATTGTGCTGAAATTTCATAACTAGGTATAACTACAGTAAGTATGTGTTTTGTTATGTCAGTGGAATTGGATCAGACATCCTCTGGGTGGTAAAGGTTGACTTTTCCTAAGCTACTTCTGTGGTTGGCTCAATTGGGATTTAGAAATGTTTAAAATCCAAGATAAACGCGACCAAGAAGTCTGTGTTCAACATTTTTCTAAGTGAACAGAAATCTAGTTTTAGAACATGGATGTTTTAGGTTGACATGTGCAGGCTTTTCTAAACACTATATAACTTTTAGTAATTCAACACAACTTTCTTTAAGTAACTCAGGTCTTTATTTTCGCATAAATTACTTTTTGTCTTTGCCAGTTGTATCATTTGTTCTCTAGATTTATTTCACAATCATCTGTCAAGAAATGGCGTCGATTAAACTGACTGTTCAACATCAAGTGGAGCAGTTCCATTTTAGATGAACTCATTCTGAAAATGTGAATGTTGACGATTAAAGAGTGGGCTTTGATCATTTTTTAGAGGCCATGACTGTTATGCTTAAAGAGGTACTCTCTATGATTCTTGGCCCATGCCTTATTTTCTGTATAAATTACATACATAGAAAGCTTAAGAGGTGTTTCTCAAGGGCTCAACATTTTTTATGCTTACACTCCATTGGCAAATGCACTATGGAAAAGCTGAACTATACTTGAAGTGCTGTATTTTAGTGTGGTTTGGAGCTGAGGTGGGGATCAATTGCTTGGTTTTTATAGCAGCATCCCAAAAAGCCCCAGAGAGGCCGGTCTGAAGGACAGGTGGGGAGCCACGGTGCCACCTCAAACCACTGTCCCCACAGCAGGAGGCCTCACCACAGGGTTAGAGACCAGCATGTCGACCCAAGAAAGGCAAGAGGTGGTCAAACACTGCCATGTCTGTGTGTGAGTGTGTAGGGCTGCAACTTGCGATTTCATTATTGATTCCTCTGTCAATTATTTGCTTGGCTCCAGACCTCTGAACTGCTACCCACATCTCATATGTTCAGCGATTAAATAAGGTGAAAAGAAATTTCAAATCAGTTTTTCAGGCTCCAAGTTGACATTTTCTTAAATGTCTGGTTTTGTCCAAAAGTGTCTAAAATCCAAAGATATTAAATTTTCAATAATATAAAACGGACAGAAGCAGCAAATCCTCACATTGGAGAAGGTGAAGTTTGTGTGTGTGTTGAGGGAGACTGGAAGAAAGTGATTATTGTGACACCTCCTCTTGTTCTTGATTTTATCAATTTAATCTTGACATATAAGAGTGTCTGACCACTTCTGTGCAGACACATCTACCTGCTACCAGGTCAAGGTTGAAAACGAATGGTTATTGTGCTGATGCTATTGTTGCTTCTCAACTCTGGAACAGCCTCACGAAAAGTCTCAGAGAAACCAAATCAGCGCAATGTTAAACAAAATGAAACATAAAATAAACCCATGGTTTTTTTAAATAATGTGGCTCATGCTGCCCTCTTCTGTTACAGAGGCAGACTTCATCTAAATGGCTTAACATTCACACTCTGACACATTATTAGGCTATTATGAAAACCATTGGTGACACTGTAGTTATTGCTATTAACTGCTAACCTTTATTAACGATTAATTCATGCTACAAACATGCTACAGAGACTGAAACTGCAGTTGTATGTATACCATGGATGCATTAAGAGAACTGTAGGCGAGTAACAGACATTGCTATTACATCGCCATTAACATTGTTCTCTCATCACTCAATGCGACTTAAATTAATTATTTAAACTGGCATTTGTCTACTTATTTAAAACAATAATATCAATAACGCCTGTAAATTCAAGCAATAGTGTAAATATCGCGTGCAGGATTAATACAAAGCCGTAATCAGAAACACACGGCCTGCTGTTTCTTTGTGGCGGCGGCCTGGGAGCGTTCCATTCATAGCAAGCCAATCAGAGCGGAGCTTACTGGGGTATTACATCCAATAGCGGGGCTGGTTGTTGTTTGGCCCTGTTTCGAACGCGGACAGACAGAAGCAAGTGGACCGGTTTGAAGCTAAGCTAATTCACCCACATTACAGCTAGTTAATTCAGATTGTTTGTATTGTTTCCGTTAAAAGCACACGCGCGTATCTGTTTTCGAAAAATCAAAGCTACCTGTCAATATTTTAGCCATCAGGCTAAAAAGTAAAACTGTGCATTTATTTGGTAAACCACTTCTGTGCTGCTAGCTAAATTGGCGGCGATTAGGCGCCAGTCGTGTTTGACAACAGCGCTATTCAGTCACGTTCCCGGTGTTGTTGTTTGTAGCTGCTGAGTGAACGATAGCTAAAATAAAGTTAAGCATGGCAGAATTTCTCGAAGATCCGTCGGTTCTCACCAAAGATAAACTGAAGAATGAGCTCACAGTCAACAATGTGCCACTTCCCAGCGGAGAGCATAAAAAAGAAGTGTATGTGCAGCTGTATCTGAAAAACTTAACCATACTGAATAATAAGAAGAGCCCGCCTGCAGACACCTTCTCCAGCGACGAAGAGTTACCTGCTCCCGTGGTGTCCAACAAAAGTCGATCTGGAAGAGTAAGTTTTGGTTAATTATTTGTGGTTAACTGTGGTGTGTGGCTGTGGTCGTCTGTATGTATTGATAGAAATCGTGGGAGTCACTTGGTGTATGATTTGTAACTTAATATTTTTTTTTTTTTTTTTTTTTTTTTTTGCAGAAAGCTACCAAAAAGACAGACAAGCCTCGCACAGAGGAAGTGGAGGTGACAGATCTCACTGATGAAGATTTAAAACAGCAGCTGGCCAAACATGGTGTGGACTCGGGACCCATTGTTGGTGAGTCCTTGGAGGCCTTTTTCAGACTGTTGAGAAAAGAACGTATCCAACATTAGAAATACGATTAGATTTAAATTGTATGATTAAATTGATTTTTAATAAATTAAATTAGGAATATATGTTTTGGTATTATTAACTAATTTAGCACTTATGAAGACAACATATCAAAACCAATTCACAAATGCATGTACTTTGTCTTTGTGTTGACCAGTTTATCCAAATTAGCTTCTAAAATCTGGTTATGTTCCAGTCATAACCCAAATAACAAATCTGGCAATTTATTGGGTTTCAAACTATAGCCCAACCTGAAGTGAATGTTTGAGGCCAACACCACTAATAATGATTTACTTTTAAAATCTAATAACTGTTTGCCAACAAACATTTTTGGTAAGAATCCTTTAAGTTTTTTTTGTTTTGTTTTTTTACAGAATTTTGACCAGCTTATAGACCAGTAGATATTGGCAAATATTGGTCCCTGAAGCAGTTCTATACTGTATGTGTCCAAGTAAACATGTTAAAATATTCTGACTAAAATGTAATAATAATGCAATGTATTATGTAATTTTTCCTTTTTTGCCCCTTCTTCCCTCTATTCAGCCACCACCCGTAAATTGTATGAGAAGAAGCTGCAGAAGCTTTTGGATCAGCCTCCAGCTGAACCTGAAGCTCCTACAGACGTCACAGCTCTCCCCAAGGCAGACAGTAACCAGAATGGCAACACAAATTCTGACCAGTACAGTGACAAGGAAGATGGTGAGCTCTTGACATATTACCCATGAGCTTTTTAAAGCTCACATTACTTACCAAGACAAATAACATGGCCTGAATATGTCAGTTTTCTTATAGTCCGTTCTTCAAACATGTTTTTATTTTTATTAAGCAAAGTTATCCAGCAATTTCCCTGTTTAATGTTGGGAAAAACACTCCTTACTGTAATGATATCGCCATGTTTGACTGTTCTAACATTAAATGTGTTTTTCAGAGGAGATTGCTGCCCCTGAGCCAGAGCCAGTTCCTGTCGTGGAGAAGCCTGTGAGGAGCAGAGGGAAAGCTCCAGTTACCGTCAGAACCAGCAGCAGACGACAAACCAAGGTAAGATTGGAAATGGCAATTTCCAATCTTGTTGATAGGAATATATTTTAAGTTTGTATTAACATTGTTTTTGTATTACACTGACAGGTGGTGGATGAAATTATTACTGAAGAAACCCCTAAGAAGGCCAGCGATAATGTTGTTGAAGATATTCTTGCCAATGAAATAAGCACACCAACAGGCATGAGGTAACACACATGAATCAAGTACTGCAGAATATTAACCAAAATGTTTTTTGTGTCTAGCCTGAAAGTTTGGTTTTGTTGTTTCCCCGATCAGTGCGACCTGCAGGCGTCCGATCCGAGGGGCAGCTGGTCGACCTTTAAAACCAAGTGAATACTGGCTGGATGAGTCCCGTGTGCAGCACAGCGTCCACACTGACACCCGCACTTACTCTGAGTCTTTCTCCAGAGTGGGCAGCTCCGTCTCTTCAAGCAAAGCGCCAGCCCGACGAGGCTTCTTGTCTGTGTTGCTCAAGCTCCTGCTCCTTGTTGTGGTGGGTGGTTCTCTCTTCTATGTCTACCAGAACCTGGGTGTCGATAACATCAACACCCTCAAAGGCCTCCTGGACAGCGTCATTGTCCCCCTTCAGGGCGTTGTGAACAACGCAGCCACCTACCTGGGCATCGGCAGCAGTGCCGGTGCTACAGAGGGCATCAACAAGTAAAGACCCTCAGCCGTCTCTAGCAATGCCCCCGCCGCCTCCCTGCCGCCTGCCACAGCACACCACAACTCAAGCAGTAATCTTGGCTCACCTCTTCTTGCCCCACATGGTTGGACAAACGTTAAAGATTTAATTGGAACGATAAACTTTCTCCTCTCTGGAGTCCAGCTTTCCTCCCACCACAAGAGGAAACCGTAGCTTCTGGATAACACTGTTTTGTGGCAGTCAGAAGAGACTCATTTTAATGTTGATTTTAATCTGTGAATTGTTTGTGTCTTTGTGTGTATTTAACCTGTGTATGTAGAAACGAGTGCTGAATGGAGTGGCCAGTTTATCCATGCATGGTTGTAGTTTTTGAAAATCATACTGTAGTTTATAACTCTCTGTGCCAGGTGTTTTTCTGATGGTGAAGTGCCTGGACACTTTAGCACGTAGTGCCCTCCCATTTTCAAGCACAAAGCAGTGCTATTACTAATACCAGAATGTTACATGTGTTTCTGTATGAATTTCAAAATCCGGTCGCATCACTGCATGAGGAAAATCCGCCCACGTTCAGGTTGAGATATAAAAAACGTTTTTCAGTGGCTGATCACTGGTTGAATCATTGTATATGGGGCTCTATGATTATGACTAAAATTATAATTCTGGTTACTGTATTGTTATGATTTTTACTGTTGGTGGATTGAAGAGGAAAATGTATTAATCTTGGATCAACATCCTCATCAATTTACAAACAATTCTTAATGAAACGTCTTTTTTAGTATTGACTATTGACTTGGCAGTTCCTCCTTCAGGAAACTAAAATCGCAGTGTTCGATCATAGGTTATTGATTCTCCAGCCCTGCCAGTGTGCCCGTTTGAGTTTACATGCTTTGGGTTGTAGTGCTCTGTTGTGCTTTTTTTGTTTTGTTTTTATTAGATTTCTAATCCTTCAGTCCTATATGCAGGATTGGCTGTTGCAGTACAGCCACATAGCTCACCTCACTGTCTGCATGTGTCCAGACATGGCAGATCTGCAAAGAAGACATGAAGAAAGTTAATCCTTTTGGGACAGTAAATCAATGTATTACCTTAAGAACTCTTGACTACTTCTGCCTGAGAAAATTACCACAATTAAGAGACTGCATGTAACTCTCAAAGGGGTTTACCCGCTGGGAGGGAGGATGTATTCACTGGAGGTGATGTTGGGGCTGGGAAGGTTTCTGGGGCATCTTATTTTCTATTTTGATATTTTTCTAAAATGGTGTGTTCAACTTTTCTTAGCACATTTAAGGTAACATTTCAAAGCAATATGTAATACATGAAAGTGATACTGTACCTTAATTTGAACCTTGCTGACTTAACACAAGTGATTCATCATCAGGCAGCTCTAATGGACAGAAATGCCAGGGGTTATGTGGGTAAGGATTTTTAATCTGTTTATTTATGATAATGTAGGCAGTGTATCATAAAATAAACGTGGCTGTTACCTGATATTTTTTTTTGTCTTCTGTAGCGGTGGCTGGGCAATACCAGTATTTTTGCATGTTTTAACAAATTTACACATGTTGCTACCAACCATTTCCCCAAGTAATCAATATCTTTTAGGATTTAAAAAAAAAGCTGTGGAGGAGCTCTGAAGAAGAGTTTCAATAAACATTTTTTCCGTGCTATTTTTTTCCTGCTATTTTCGTTACCTCTGTACACCTGAATGTGTTTAAGTTATGTAATGTGACAGCTTGACCAAGACCCTTCAGCGCCCCACTGTTCTTCCTGTTGAAGCAACTCCTAACGCAGGACACCAGCCCAGATTGGCAGCGGCTGCTGTGCCTAGTAAGGCAGAATACCCTCTCTTAGTTAACTTTAGTCAGCGCCTTTAAAAATGAGAACTATTTTTCTTAATCCACACAAGAGCACCAATTATTATCTCTCTATCCTACACACTGCTCTCCTGCAATGTAGTGAGATATTGAGTGCACACACATAAAGCAAAGAAGAGCTGATTCACGTGAATGTGTTATATCTCCAACGTCTTTCCATTAAATATTAAAAGAGCACACACACATACACTCTGCTGTGGTCTTCTTGGTAAATTCCCGGATGCTGCACAGTAGCCTTACCTTGGGTCCTACAGCATGAATGTTTTTAACACCATGAAACTACGATGTTTCCTGTATTCTTTTGCATTCACACTATCCTCTGAAATTCTACTTAGACCATGGGACACTAAATTGAGACCCAAATCAATTATAGTCCTATTTTTGTGTGTTGGCAGGTCCTGAGTACAGCCAGTAAAGTTGGCTTACTAATTTCAAATAAGCATAACTGGGGGGACAACTTTTTTAAACTTTTAGTCTGCAGGTTAGTAACAGACTTTTTCATATTCTGAGATGGACATGTCTGGTTGAGCATGTAAACAAATACTAGTAGCCAATGTGTATTTATTAAAAGTCTAAGCTATCTTGAGTATTGCTTCCTGTCACAGCTAACCAGATGTCTGTCTTGTCTGTCCATCGTACAGTTTTTCCCTGCAGTGGTTGTCCTTTTAACATTGATTCTCCTCCTGCTGGCTCAGAGGTGTCTGTGCTTTACTAGACATGCATCTCAGCAGTCAGTGTCCTCGAGACGCTCAGATTTAAGTATGAGTAAATGAGTGAAACCTGTTGTCTGTGGTAACGCTGCCAAAAAGACACACCATCTTTTCAGAGGCCCCCAGCAGCTCCCTGGCTCTAAAGTGCTGGAGTCATTTTCATGTGAGCTCGGCCAAAGCACTGCAGTGGGCCTCCAACTTGACCTTAATCAGTGCAGAGAGGCTATGAAGCTTATTTGCAACTCCAGATGAAGTGTAACATTGGGTATGAAAAATAAAGTTCATTATAATGGTGAAGTGGTATGTGCAACCTTTTTTATCTAGCTTTCTTTTCTTTATTATTCAACAGGAAATGTGCATTGTTGTTGGTGAATAAGTACCAGCTGACTGAGGTGACCCTTGGAATGCCAAACTGAGACTTTGTAGGGGATGGAGAGGCTTAGTCAATTAAATCCAGTAGGCTGCAGCCTGACAGCACAACAGGAAGGGGAGCAGGCACACAGTAGGCTACATCAAACCAAGGGTGATTCTTACTGAAGTGTTGGAGAAAGGACAAGGACCTGCACTCAGAGTACCTGGACCCGCAAGACAACAGGTGAACAGCCATGATTTTCTTTGTTATGTGGAAATTTAAAATATCTGCAGGAGGCATGTACTGTAGATTGGATTTTGGTTTTGGTTTGTGGTGTCTTAACTGGAGAAAGTTATGTTGTCTAAAAGTTTCTTTATAAAGTGACAACAGTTGCATTTTTTCAGTGTCCTCTTCCTGTTCTCTGGGCAGAATTTAGGTTTTTGTGCTTTTCAGGCTTCGTAGAATTGCTAATTATCTATTATCTATTTATCTACCATAGAGTAGATCTACATACACTTTTTTCATCACTAGCTGTGACTGCTTCCAGTTTGACTGTTTATCTCCAGGTACTCTCAGACAACCACCATCTGAACCATTAAAAGTCACTTTCTAAAAGAAATCAAGAACAAGAAATTATGTACTAAAGATAAATAGATTATAGCATAGTCATTTAAGAAAAGTATCTTTGTTGTAGGTTGTTTCCTTTAAATGTAGTTTTATCTGGGACCTTGTGGCTCATGAAATAATTACCCAGATAAATGAAAGGGATGTTATCACATGTTAAAACATAATTACACAACGTATTGTCCCTACAGTATAGTGGTCATACTGAAACTGCAGTTTTCAAGGGCTTAATGTGTTGTCTGCCATCTGCACCGTGCACTGTCTGTGTTTAAGTTCAAGGGTGACTTAACTTCCTCAGTCACATACCAACATTCGACAGTTTGCTACACAACAGCTGTCGTGTCTAAAATGTCAAAAAGGCTAATTCTCTGATACTATGGATCCTTGGTCATTCAGGTACCAACCATGTTTTTGCGTAATTAAAAGTCATGAAACCTACTGTCCCCACTGTAACCTTACAGGCTAACCAGCTGTTTAACCGACCGTGTTTACATGCTTTCTCCTCCAATCCAGTTTCACTCACAGCTACTGAATGGACAGTGCACTTTCAATGGGACCTTTATCCTCCTTCAGAGATGGAGGATAAAAGTGAGAGTGATGGCTAATTTTTGCAGATGTCTTGGTTCACAATAACATGTTTAATTTCAATCAGTAATCTCTTGCACATACAACAGTTGGATAGACAATGTTGTGCCTCATGTTTTACAGTATCTATAGTCTGCAGCATAAAGTATTAATAATTCCCACATGTGCAGTGTGCTAAAAATTCAGTGGCAACTAGAACATAATTCTGATTTCTGCATGTTGTTATTTAACAGTGGCAATATTATCACTGTAAAATAATAGAATGTACTATACCACACTTAGCTCAGAGAGAGAATTCAGGTAACATTTGTAAAATAAAAAAGTAATTTGGTATTGTTCTTTAGAGGCATCCTATTAGATGCAAGGTTCTATAGTTCAGGTGCAGCAGATGGAGGCAGCGTTAAGGGATTACAGTAACTCCTTTAACAGTCTGCAGTCAGTCAGTCCAGTTCAGCATCCGATTATAGTGCTCCCTCCTCCATTTGGAGAGAAGGGTGGAGGGAGAGGAGAGGAGCCGGCCCTGAGTCACATGTGCTCTGTGCTACCGCTGCAGCTGACCGGATACCTGCCTCAGCTGTCTGGATTGTACAAACATTGACTGTGGGAGGTGTTGTGGATGCAGGGGGGACACAGCTCTGTGGGAACACACCTTAGGTATCCATTCACTTTGCCATGCTGATTACATGTTGGTATTTATACCTCGCAGCTCGGAGCATCGCCAAACAATGCAAGTATTGCCTCTGTTTTTTTGTGTCTGTCCGCTTGTCATTTCAAGGTGAACTCTGCAGAAAGATAATGTGTGGGACCAAGCTCAGTCAGTGTGTTGTTTTAGGTTTAGGGTTTTTCTTTTCTTTGTAATGGATCTAGATACCATGCTTCCATTAGTGCTGCTGAGATAAATGCCGGGTTTAATTTGTAATCCCTCTCAGAATATAAAATGTGACATCCTAAATGCAGTATTTATTAAGTTTGAGCACGCAGCCTGCTTTCTGGATGCAGGGCTGTTTCCCTCAGTTGTGTCTGTGTTCGTCTGCAGTCAACATGTTTTCTGACCAGGAGCACTCTTCTTTTCCTCCTTTCATTTTTACTCTTTAGCACTGAACATGTCCTCAATGCTGCAAAAGCTGATCACCCCGCTGTTCAGTGGTCCTCCTGAGCCCCCCAGGAATAAAGTGACAGTGGTGGGCGTGGGCCAGGTTGGCATGGCCTGTGCTGTCAGCATCCTGCTCAGGGTAAGAGCCACGCAGGTTTTGCCTCTGCTCAGATTACATTCATGCCTGCTGGTGACACAGGACAGGGTAATACCCAGGATCCTCCCCCGGATTATTACTGATCGCTTGGTGTCTGATCTGACTGTTATCCCTTCACTGTCCTTGTTGAGGTGTGGTGACATAAAAATGTATTTGTCACCAAAAGTCTTGACTTTCTACCTAAACACATGCAATTGGGCATCAATTTTACCTTATTGATTAACTCCAGTGTAAGAAATTGTTACACCCAATATACTGTATGCAAATCAAGTCACTGCTTGCACTGTGGCTAAGGGATATGTAAGCAAGTAATTATATATTTATGATCAGGATTTGATTTGATTTGTTTCCAATGATATGTACATCTTGTTTTATCGGAATTTTCAATTGTAAGCCATACGGTTTTACATTTCATCGAGGCAATCCTGCAGTAAAATTATATTATTTCAGTCATACGTTACGCTCTATATATAATTGAGTATCATCTGTATAAAAGTGTCAAAGCAACATATAATGTGGCCTTGTGGGTGTGAATGAAAACTGTGGTTTAATGACCAATGGTGGAGGCCATTCTAATAATAATAATAATAAATTGAATTTATATAACGCTTTTCATAGACTCAAAGTCGCTTTACAGGGGAGGTAGGTTCTACAACAGTGGGACAGGTATATATTTAGTCCCAAAAACAAACAGCTTGAACTTCTATATTGAGGTTGGACATCCCAACTGCAAAAAACATGTTGATTAGTGAATAAATGTACTGTGAGGGGAACAAGTGTTGCTCTCAACTTCCCTGATGTATGCAGGAGCTGGCTGATGAACTGGCCCTGGTGGATGTGATGGAGGACAAGCTGAAAGGAGAGATGATGGACCTGCAGCATGGCAGCCTCTTCCTCAAAACCCCAAAAATTGTCGCAGACAAAGGCATGTTTATACCTCAGACACTGCAGGGTGCATCTAACTGGCAAGCATTGTGACCAAGCCATTTTTGTCCGTATTGGCATTAAAAATAGCCAAGATTCTTACTAGCTGTGTTGAAATCTCTGCTTATCTAAAGATAAGAAGGTAGGAACCTGAAAGTGAGGACACTTAACCTTAATGACAAATCTACTTCTGTCTCAGACTACTCTGTGACAGCAAACTCCCGCATCGTAGTGGTGACAGCTGGAGTCCGTCAGCAGGAGGGAGAGAGCAGGCTGAACCTCGTCCAGAGAAACGTCAACATCTTTAAACACATCGTCCCTCAGATCGTCAGATACAGCCCCGACTGCACCATTATTGTGGTTTCCAACCCAGGTACTGTCCAACACACATTCATTATGTCTCTCACACAGACATACAGCATGCAACCTCTAATAATGCTTACAACACTTTTCAAAAGTTGATGTGCTGACTTATGTAACCTGGAAACTGAGCGGCCTTCCCCAGCACCGCGTCATCGGCAGCGGCACCAACTTGGACTCGGCACGCTTCCGCTTCCTGATGGCCGAAAAACTGGGAATCCACTCCAGCAGCTTCAACGGCTGGATCCTGGGAGAACATGGAGACACCAGTGGTGAGGATTTGTGGGATTTCTGTCTGAATGTTATTATGTTATTGACAAACAATTGTGCAGACTATGACTGTAATATGTGAAGTGTGTGGACGAAGGTTGAAAGTTTCAACATGTGTTTTAGTGCCTGTGTGGAGTGGAACAAACGTGGCCGGAGTCAACCTGCAGACATTAAACCCGGACATCGGCACTGACTGTGACAATGAGAACTGGATGGAAACACACAAGATGGTGGTGGACAGGTGGGCCGGAGTTCACTTGCTCACATTTCCTTGACTAACAAAATGTTTTTTTAGGTGTGGTGTTTTTTATAAGCCTTGTAGAGTAGGGTCATAACTCAATATTGTTGTTAAACACCTCTCCATGTAATCATATTCATAACTAGATATTTTTGGGTCACTAAATGAATAATATAATTTGAATAAACTCAAATATGTTAAAACCAGGTTGCATTAGACCTTAAATAATCATCATTTTAAATATGTAGGCTATAGTTTTATTTAGAGGTCGACCGATATGGGTTTTCTCTGGCCGATGCCCATGCCGATCTTTAGAAATCAGGGTCAGCCGATGGCCGATAAATGCTGCCGATTAATTTTGGCCGATATTTGGCCGATATGTGCTTGTTTTTAAACCTCTATTTGAAAGATAAAATGTAACACTAATATACACAGAATTTCTCAACAAAAACATTTATTGAACACTTCACCAATCGACACTTGTATAATGTAAAAACATACTGTATATTGTATAAATAATGTATGAAAAATATATTAAATAAACGAAACAGGTAAGAAGAAAATAAACTTTGTCAAATAAACTTTTAAATGAAAAAATAAAGTTTAGTGCACTTAGCAGCATTTAAACTTCTGAGAATACAAATCTGCAAGCTTCACAAAAAGTGACATGTTAATATTAATCTCAACACTACTTAACTCCTGTTGAATCACATCAGACTAGGGCTATCTAAAGTCAATTCTTGTTCACCTTGTTTGTTTGTTAGATCATTGTTCATTTGTTGAAGTGTTGTATCTGTGTTTTGGGGATCCTACTGTTACATGTCCTGTTGCACTCATTAGGATCTTATCTGAGCAGATTTTTGTCATTCAAACAACTCTGAGTTGTAATTTAAAACTAGTCCAGCCAATTTAATAAAAGTAAGGGTTTTATTCGTGCTTGAGTCCATAGATGCAGTTAATGGATACAGGCACGGAGAACTGAAGGCTCTGTTAGCAACGATTAGCTCCGTTAGCGGTTAGCTCCGTTAGCGGATAGCTTCAGTTAGTGGATGAGACTGTCATGGACAAGGGTAACAACCAGACTCTGATAAATGACATTCGGGGAGCTTCCACAGCGGTGTGGCCGCGGTGTTTTGTACAGTTTTATTAGTACAGTTAAACAAGGCGATCAAGGCAAGAACACCAGCAATATGCTAACGGTAGCGTCTGAGCCTGAAGTGACTGTGCGAGACACACAGCGCAAGAATTCACGAGGGGAGGGGCTGGAGGCAGCTGGTCTGAGTGCGCTGTAAAAAATGTCGTCTAATCATGTATTTAACACTAGGCTGCCCGCAGATGCGCCTGCCAATAATCGGCTTGATATACTGGGATATTGGCCGATGCCGATTATGTAAAAAAATGCCAAAAATCGGACGATTTATCGGTCGACCTCTAGTTTTATTATGTAACGTTGGATGTAACATTGGAAGCAGGAAAATTGTACTGGAGTCAAAATAGTTGTGCGAGAGAAAACTCAGATTGGACAGATAGTCTAGCTAGCTGTGTCAATTTACTCTGCAGAGATCTGAGGAGCAGTTAACCATACTCCTCATAAATCCACCGAAGTTTAAAATTCCAACAAAAAAGAAAGCGGAAGGAAACTGAAATCCATGCATCCGGCAGAATTTCCTGCGGCACTGGAGCAATCCCGGAAGTGGAACGCCAAGGATATAGACTACACCTTCTTTTTGCAGTCACTGGGTTACACCAATACATGTACAGTAGATAAACCTGAACACTAAATCAACCCCACAACACTAAAACCCAGGTAACATAAATGGACACCCTAAACATTAATAGAACATCATTAAAACATACTTCGACGAAGACAGGAACCGTTCAGAAAACATCGTCCGTTACAGTATTGTGCACACAACTACCCTAAAGTTAAAGAATACAAACCCGTGTATTCCCTGTATTACCCTACTGAGTTTGTCGCTATGACCACCTTCTCCACCTTTAGCGTTTATTTACGTCTTTTGAATGCACCTCTGAAGCACTGTGGCTGCTCTCTGTGTTCGTCTGTTTGGTTGTCATGGTAATCAAAGGCAGGTTTAGGAAAAGGGGAATGGGTGCTTCGGGAGTGGACTAAAAAAATAATCAGGCTACATAAAATTTATTGATGACAATGTCAATGTAAATTATATTTGTCAACACTGAGCCTGCTACACTTCGAGAGTGACCTCACAGAAAAAGTAAAACCAGAAGAGATAATTGATGCTTACAATGCCAAAAAGAAACCCTGCCGCATATTGCTATTAAGGCAAGACTTGGTTAGTTTTTTAAAGGTCCCATGACATGGTGCTCTTTGGATGCTTTTATATAGGCCTTAGTGGTCCCCTAATACTGTATCTGAAGTCTCTTTCCTGAAATTCAGCCTTGGTGCAGAATAGAGCCAGCACCACAGTGAGCTTTCCTTAGTATGTGCCATTTCTGTGTCTGTAGCTATTGAGGAGGAGAGAGGGGGGGGCAAGGTGGAGGGTGGGGGTGTGGCCTTGACCAACTGCCACTTTGCTTGTTTGAAAGCCATGATGTCTCTCTCTCATGGGTGGGCCAAATTCTCTAGGCGGGCAAAGCAGAGAAGCGAGGAGCAAGATTCCAGATTGGCCCATCTGAGCTTTCATTTTCTCAAAGGCAGAGCAGGATACCCAGGGCTCGGTTTACACCTATCACCATTTCTAGACACTGGGGGACCATAGGCAGGCTGGGGGAACGCATATTAATGTTAAAAAAACTCATAAAGTGAAATTGTCATGCCATGGGACCTTTAAATGACAGTAATGTATTGATATGCCACATGTGGAAAATATAATTATATTTTAATGTATTTTATTGTGTAACCTCTCAGTGAAATATTCATAGGTCGTAGAGCTTTTTATTTTGAAGGGTAACACAGAAGTGTTGAATTCTGACATGTGTTCCCATTGACTATGTAAGATTATTCCATTAGGCTATAGAAGAGAAGAGGTGCACTGGCGTCTCGGTTCGGAAGTTGAAATCCTTTTTTTTTAGATGGCCATTAATACAGTGATCGCTAAACAGCTGTCGGATCAATTTCTTTATTAATTTGGGAGACTCATAAGGTCTTGGTCCCTATAACCGAATGTATGGTCTTATTATTGAATGTAGAGTCGAACAATTAGGAAGTTAATAACGTGGTAAAATTGTTGTGTCTTTTGGGCAAATAGCATATTCACAAGGCCAAATTTCTTCAGTTCTTCAGTTTAAGACGTGCTGATGTTGAAAGACGTGCTCAACATGAAACAGGCTTCTAGCCACTAATAAGGATGTGACTGGGAAATAACGATGCTTATGTTATGTCGTGCAGCTTCTACAGCCTATATGTGGTCAGATAGTAACATTACATGTCTTAGCTGTGAAGCATGTAGCATGTAGAGCATGGATAAAGCTTGTAGTATAGTACTGAAGTTGCAGCAGATGTGATGACATGGTTTGACATTACCAGTACTTTTCTTCTAATAAGCCCTGGTATTTGGTTTCTAAATAGAATGTAATTTGGTATAATATATTATAAATATAGGCATTTCTAGTAACAGCATAATTTAGTTTTATTTCTAATCGTGTTCGTTTTCTGTCTATTAAAGACCAAATACTTTATTGTTTTGGTCTAATTTGATAGAAGGTGAGGCTTATTATATTTTATTTATGTACTAATTACAGGATAATTTAGGCATTTGGCCTTTAATTAGGGTATAACTATTCGTTTTCTGTCTAAGAAAAACAACATTATTTCTAGTTATGGTCTAATTTGATACAAAGTATGGCTTATTACATCTTTTTAATGTACCGGAAAATACCAGTCACCATTAAAATACACTAACTGTAATAAATTCCAACATTAAGCAGTCTGAAAACTGGCCCTTAAGTTGTGTCCTGTGCTTCTCAGTGCCTACGAGGTGATCAAACTGAAGGGTTACACCAACTGGGCCATCGGTCTGAGTGTAGCTGACCTGACAGAAAGCCTCATCAGGAACATGAACAGGATTCATCCTGTTTCCACCATGGTGAAGGTAAAAGCTGCTCACACACAGATTTTGTTTTCACATACGTTTAAGACTGAACCTGAAGCAAGCTGTGTCTTTAAGTTACGGATACAAACTGTACCTTTGCCTGCAAAAAACTATGTTGCTATGTAGCATAGTCTAAATCTGTTGCACTAAAGTACACTTCATGTTACTTATTTTTGCATAAATATTTGTTTTTTGATTTATTGCAATTAGAACTTTGATTTCTAAAGTTTCATTTGTAAGGCGAAATCTGAAACAGATTATAATTGAAGTTGATTGAAATCCAATTTTGAAAGTGATTACATTCCTTTACTTACTTTCTGAAATCATATTGAGCTCTCATTGACAAACCAGTGGAATTTGGTTTTCAGTGCAACAAGGCTCAGTTCACAGAGTCAGCAGCATTGACAGACATCAATATAATATATATATATTTTGTTCATCGGCTGTCACATTTGCGAGAAAAAAAAAACTATTCAATTAATATTCAAGCCTTAAATTGTGGCTTGCAATTTAAACTTGTTGGTTCAGCCTTTTCAAATTTGAGCATAAGAGTTCACATTGCGTGGAAGTCTGGAACAGTGCCAAAGGAGTGGCAGACTGGGGTGGTGGTTCCCCTTTTTAAAAAGGGGGACCAGAGGGTGTGTGCCAATTACAGGGGTATCACACTTCTCAGCCTCCCTGGTAAAGTCTACTCCAAGGTGCTGGAAAGGAGGGTTCAGCTGATAGTCGAACCTCGGGTTGAGGAGGAACAATGCGGATTCCGTCCTGGTCGTGGAACAACGGACCAGCTCTTCACTCTCGCAAGGATCCTGGAGGGAGCCTGGGAGTATGTCCAACCGGTCTACATGTGTTTTGTGGATTTGGAGAAGGCGTATGACCGGGTCCCCCGGGAGATACTGTGGGAGGTGCTGCGGGAGTATGGGGTGAGGGGGTCTCTACTCAGGGCCATCCAATCTCTGTACGACCAAAGTGAGAGCTGTGTCCGGGTTCTCGGCAGTAAGTCGGACTCGTTTCAGGTGAGGGTTGGCCTCCGCCAGGGCTGCGCTTTGTCACCAATCCTGTTTGTAATATTTATGGACAGGATATTGAGGCGTAGTCGGGGCGGGGAGGGGTTGCAGTTCGGAGGGCTGGGGATCTCATCGCTGCTCTTTGCAGATGATGTGGTCCTGATGGCATCATCGGCCTGTGACCATCAGCATTCACTGGATCGGTTCGCAGCCGAGTGTGAAGCGGTTGGGATGAGGATCAGCACCTCTAAATCGGAGGCCATGGTTCTCAGCAGGAAACCGATGGAATGCCTTCTCCAGGTAGGGAATAAGTCCTTAACCCAAGTGAAGGAGTTCAAATACCTTGGGGTTTTGTTCGCGAGTGAGGGGACAATGGAGCGAGAGATTGGTCGGAGAATCGGCGCAGCGGGTGCGGTATTACATTCAATCTATCGCACCGTTGTGACGAAAAGAGAGCTGAGCCAGAAGGCAAAGCTCTCGATCTACCGGTCAGTTTTCGTTCCTTCCCTCACCTATGGTCATGAAGGCTGGGTCATGACCGAAAGAACGAGATCCAGGGTACAAGCGGCCGAAATGGGTTTCCTCAGGAGGGTGGCTGGCGTCTCCCTTAGAGATAGGTGAGAAGTCATCCGTGAGGAGCTCGGAGTAGAGCCGCTGCTCCTTTGCGTCGAAAGGAGCCAGTTGAGGTGGTTCGGGCATCTGGTAAGGATGCCCCGTTGGCGCCTCCCTAGGTAGGTGTTCCAGGCACGTCCAGCTGGGAGGAGGCCTCGGGGAAGACCCAGGACTAGGTGGAGAGATTATATCTCCATCCTGGCCTGGGAACGCCTCGGGATCCCCCAGTCGGAGCTGGTTAATGTTGCTCGGGAAAGGGAAGTTTGGGGTCCCCTGCTGGAGCTGCTCCCCCCGCGACCCGACACCGGATAAGCGGACGAAGATGGATGGATGGATGGATGGAGTTCACATTTTTGCATTTTATATTGTCTCTGCTTTCATTGTTTCTGTCTTTGAGATGTACCATCTCATACAGACAGTGAGGTTGTTGTTCATTGTGTGCAGGGCATGTATGGGATCAGTGAGGAGGTGTATCTGAGTCTGCCCTGCGTGCTGAACAGCGGAGGTGTGGCCAGTGTGATCAACATGACCCTGACAGATGACGAGGTGGCCCAACTACAAGCCAGTGCCAACACGCTGTGGGACATCCAGAAGGACCTGCAGGACGTCTAACTGAACACATGGGGGTGATGTAGATGTACCCTCCTGATGTATTATCACTCTGCAATCTCTAAACCCCACACAGCTCCACCCTCCATACCTTCAACACACTGCCCTCTGTAGATTCACAGGCGTATGGGAGTTTAATCCCGTCAGATTTAGCTGTAGGTGTCAGTTTGTGACTTCAACTGAGTGAAATGCTGCTCTGACTCATTTGTCCTCGGCTGTGTTGCAGTGTGGGACCGTGTGTCATTTGTTTTGCTGTGTAATAAAGCTGTTGTTGCTTGAACAGGAAGTGCATGTGTTCAGTTATTCAGTACTAAAGAGAACATCTACAGGTGTACAGAGACAGGTGCACTGGAAGTTTTATCTAAAAAGGTTCAAATTGGAAATGAAACAAATCCTAAAACTATGGATGCTCCTGAGGGGATTTTACAGGTACTTGATGTTTTTTTGGGATGTATTATCACAGACAGACATTCTATGAGTCATTCATTTGTGTCAGTGGATGAACTCCTGATAAAAGCTTTAACTCAAGTATTTTTTTAATTAGATGAGGCCTTTAATGAGTCTATTCTAAGAATGTGTATTCTCTAACAAGAATGAGCAGTACATTTGGACAATATGTCGTCCTGCTAACAAGGTGACAAAAAGCTTCAATGTCCTTTTACAGAAATACAGTGAAGGGGAGATCGAGAATAAAGCTGTGAGCAGGTACAGTACAAACATTTCTCCAGTAATATATAAAAATATCTCTGTCCACTCCTTATCTATGTCTTTTAAGGATGGGCATAGCAAAAACATGCATGCAGGGGAATGCTGACATTGATTACAAGTAGGAGAAACATTGGTATAGATATCCTGGCATTGGTTTAATAGGTATGGGGCATGATGGTTGGATGGTATGAGGGCATTACAACAAATAATTTGATATTTCAGACCACCCTCACACAGAAAACGACCATATAGGTCGATTGTGCAAGCAGTTCATAATGACCCATATTTATGTTTGTTGTTAGGTGGGGAACTCTTGTGGCCATAGTAATTATTGTGGGAACAAATTAGGAAATGATGTGACAAAGTATAAGAACACCAATATCCGATAAGGAGGCAGGTTGGGGTGGTGGATGGGTCAAACAAACACAGGTATTTCACCCAGGAGACCGGGGGTTTGTGTCCCGTGTGAAGCCATAAGTCAACGGCCACTTTTTAAAATGAACCGACTTTTACGGCCCTTAGTCCGTGATGCAGTTACCCCCATATTTTAGTAGTTTGAAGTGACTCATTTACAGCCAGTCCCTGATGATTTTCTAACCCTAGGTTTTTTTGTTGCCTAAACTTAACTAGTTCTGTTTCATAATGTTACAAGTTTAAAACGGCGGCCATTAAGTTAAATAGTTATGTTGTTTTGGGAGTCATTGGAAATCAACCTATTCTGTCGTTTAGATATGAGGATGTGTTAGATATTTCCTTTCCTAAAGCTCTTCCAGAAGGAAATTGTTGCTTTTACAGCAAACTTGTGCATTTACAAATGTACTTTAAATCTGATTTATGTCAGGAGTAAAACTCAGCTGATGAACTTTGTTTGACTCAGTCACGGCTGGTTCAGGCTGCCATTTCCAATAAAACTCATCGGGCCACCTCTCTCAGACAGTGTGATGATTAATGAGTGTTTAGCATGGTGTTAATCCCTGTGTGGTGTGAACAACTTAATTGCTGCCCCAAGCTGACAGACTTTTTTATTTTTATTTGTTCTTCATCGATAGCAAGTTGTGCAGCTGTAAAAGGAAACCTCTCCATGTTGAACACACAGCTCACTGACAAGGCAAGGGAAATTTATTTATTTAGCATGTTTGATTACAAGTAAACTCAACCAGTGATAAGTAACACGTATAAGAAAACATAATAAATCCAAGAATATGCAACAATAAGGCAAAATTGTCTTCACAAATAGTTCCAATTCATCACTTGTACGTCTGGGTAATTATCTGGATTGCCTCCACCTGAGGAAGAAAATAGATTTAAAAAGATGATGGTGATGTGTTGGTGATAACTTTCAGGGGTTTTACCTTCTTCCACAGCTTTCTGCAGGAGCTCCAGAAGAATGGAAGACAAAGACAATCCAGGTCCATCACTGCTCTGGTTGTGAGTCACTGCAGAGACGCAGGGCAAAGACATTTAAAAAGGAAATTACATTACATTGTGTGAGATAAAGTCCTCGAATCAAACTGATTTGTCTGTTTTTTTATTCGTGCATGACATCTAACAAAGAATTCTTCATAAAGTGATTATTACGTTAGTGTAATTAATGCTTAATGAATCATTTAGGGATACTAGATCAGTAACATTATAACCCATTAACAAGAAATAAATCATTAATATTTAAATGGATTATGGTCCAGATGGTCTGCAGATAAAACACCAGCCACAGAGAATTTTCAAAACCTTAAAACCCAGTAGTTGTTCTCAATAATGGCTTGTATCTAATTTAAAAAAGCATTAGTAAATACTGTATTAACCATGAATAAAGTCGTTAGTTGCAACTTGTAAACCCTTTATAAAGAGTCACCTATTAGAAAGTAGAACAAGCTTTTAAGAGCCAAAAAATAATATTACACCACTACATAACTATTTTTTATTTATAAGCTGCAGGGCATCACATACTACACACCTATATGTAAAGTGTCCACTTCCTCTCTTCCTGTGCGCTGCAACACTGAGCGCTGTCCTTCTGAAAAAACATCAACATTCAACACTGTTTTCTCTTTATTTGACAAGACATCTCAAAAGCACGCAATTCTTCAGTTTTAAATTTCTCCGGTAAATCCTTACGTGCTCCTTTTAGGTATAAGATGGCCTGAGGAGTCCAGTTCCTTCGCTGAAATATGATGTAAAAGATGATAGTTCATCTCCTAATTATATTTCTTAATGTGTTTGTTTAAATTCAGCTTAAACATGAAAGAGAAAAATCTACTTTCACTTACCTGTGGTGCACTCCAACACTGAGTAACTAATGTCACCACAAGCAACGTGACTATTAGGGACATTGTTGAACTCTGTAATGACATTTAGTTTAATTAAAAATAATACTAATAGTACTACTAACAATTTTAGAATAGAAAAAGAGGAATAACCCTACATCCCCACGACCATTGAATAAATGGTTTATGACACAATATAATGTAGTTAAAGGCAGATATAAAGACATTTAAAGTGTTTATTAATGTATAGTATTTGTCAACAATTATAATTTCTCCTGTGAAGACATATTTTATATTGTGTCTTTAAGTGTATTTTACTACATTGTCATTCATTATCAGTTTATACACAGGAGTTATAATTGTTGACAAATATGTTAATAAACACTTTTTTCTGCTGACAACTACATTACAGTTTTAAATACTTATAAATGCTAAATATGGGCACTTAAAGTAACATGTTGCTTTTATAAATGCACATTTTAATTACAAACTCAATTTTCATGTATCCCTTCTAAGATCTAGTTCTTCTAAGATATTTTACAAAATACAACAACTAATAGTAATAATATTAAAAATATATAACTTACCGTTAATTATATGTGTTTTTAAATTCCTGCAGCCTAAATGTATGATTTATGCTTCCTCTCCCGCTGCTGTTCCATTATAAAAACAACAAAGTAAATCACCTCATTATACAGCATCATTGATGCTCAATTATGTCTCACGTAATATTTCCATTGACAAGTGACAGGTGTTTTTAAAACTGTCAATGCTCATTAATCTTGAGAGAAAGATAAACTTTTAATCTCTTCACGGGGTCAGCGTGTAATGACGACACTGGTGAGATTTTATGAATGAAAGCTGATGTGATGACAGCGTGTCGGTAGAGTACATGGGAGTGTAGACACCTGAGGCTGAGGAGGAGTGTAAAAGTATTTCAAGTCGGTCAAAGTGTTGATGCTTTCCCGAAAAAAGCTGTGCGTATCATTGCTTGTCATACTGTAAAAGATTTCTTTTGTCATGACTTTTGGTGCAAGTGGAGGGATGTATTCACTGATAATAGCAAATGTGAATCTGATTTCTTTTGGGGTTTTTTTTCCCCCTGTTGAACTTCTTTAATGTATTAGAATGATTTGCTTTCTTGCAGCGAGTTAGGTGGGAACACTGATACCACTCTTATATTTCTATGGTAAACATGAAGGTAGCGCAGGTATTCACAGCCGGTTAGTTTAGCACAAAGACAGGAAACAGGGTGAAACAGCTAGCGTGCCTCTGTCCAATGGCAACAAAACCTGCCTACCAGCACCCCTTAAAGTATTGTAAAAAGTGAGATTTCTATGCCTTTTTGTCCAGTCTTCTGTACGGCTGTGATATCACAACTATGCTATACATAGGTAGAAAGTTCTGCTACAGTCCCGTTACAGTCATTCCCCGGCTGCAATGGAGGTGCAGAGAGTGCAGATACGGAAGCCCCGGAACAGCTGACCAATCAGAACATCAGACGGCTTTTTCAGGAGGGGATTGAAAAGACGCGCTAAAACTGAGCATTTTCAGACAGGTGTACAGATGTACAGGTACAATATATTCAGATAAACAGTATGAGAAAAATAACATTTAAACATTAAAGCATGTAAACAAAATACAAGGATGAACCTGAAAATGAGCAGACTATGTAATACTCAGTAATCAATATGTCTCATCTTATAAGGTCCCTTGGGACGCTGAATATGACACAGAGCCATTCCCTCCTCAAGTCAAGAATGAACCTTCAAGCTCAAAATGTCTTTATTAGTTTATATTTATATACAGATTGAAGTTTTAAACCCGTGTGTGAATGCTTTGTACAACGGTTAATACATTTGTAACACACTGTATTTCTACATGTTTGTAATCATATATAATTTTTATGAGTACTGCTGTTATGCAGTTTAAACCGTTATTTCATAGGTTATGTTGACAAATACATTAATAAGCAAAAATAACTTAATACTTTAAAAAATTTATTCAATAGCGCTGTAGTATTTTTTTAACAAGTGATAAATGTTAAGTAAATAAGAAGAGCGATAAACCTACACTTAAATTATCAAAGAAATAATTAAATTAAATGTAAACTTGTGAGAAAATAAAATCAAAGGATTAATGATCCTGTGTGGCATATAAAACTGATCTCTGCAGCAAAAAACAAATACAAATTTATAAAATACACACTTTATTCTAAGTATGCACTTACAAAAGTTACAGTACAACATATCCATGACAAGCATCTTTAACCTTTTCCACAAAAGTTCAGGTTTCTTTGCCCAAGTAACATTTAGCTCAACATTATTTTCAATGTACAAAATTCCAGTAACACTTCATTGAGGGACTCAAAAAAACAGCTCTCAGTGACTGTTCAGGCACACAATCTGGAGGAGAGGATGCTGCAAAGAGCTCCTGACTCTCCGCTGAGTTGATCCAGTGGTCCCAAGTTATCAGTCCATAAATATCAGACAGGAATGATACAAAATGGGAGACCTGCTTCCAGCTTTTACAATAAAAAATCTCTTGGCAGTCAGATACAAAACATCATGTCAGTCAAACATCCACGGATACATTTTGTTTGGATTCACAGTTCTGGAGTGGCAATGACCAAGATATACAGTCACTATTAGAAACTAGGATAAATACTGAAATTCTCCTCAGATACAAAAACAGTCCTATGTTATACCATATTGTTGCTTTCACCAATTTTATCCACCAGCTGGAAGAGAAAAAGACAACAAGAGTTATTTAGAATCAGCATTTTTTTTTTTTACAAGTTATACTGAATCAGACAAAAACATTCAATGCAAACAAAGTTTAAAGCTCAGAAGAAGAAAATATCTGAGAGAAGGTTAATTTAAAATCACAAAAAGTGCAAACTACTGAAAATAGAGACACAATGAGGTTTTTAACCACATACACCAGCTACAAGGTAACTTTTATTAAAAGAAATAATTTTTTTATTATTATATTTGCTCAAACTGTCAATATATCCTCACAGGAAACAGATCATCTGTAAAAAAAAAAAAAAAATCACGTTCCTCTGCCTCATCCTGGTGCTCCTAAAGGCATAAGGAAAACAACCAATCAGAGCCAAGGAGTCTCTTACGCACTTCAGTCAAACTGGGCACAATGATCAAATATGATTCAAGATTCTGTTACTGCTATTGCCTATTTCTTAAGTAACTAAAATATGTTTCTGACAGCATTTGGGCGAGAAATAAGCAATAGCAGTAATAGGCAGTAACAGAATCTTGACTCATATCTGATCAGTGCTGACAATGCATTAGAGACTCCTTGGCTCTGATTGGTTGTTTTATTTTGAACGTGGTGGAAACTTGCTAATGCCGTTAGGAGCACTAGGAGGAGGCAGAGGAACATGATGTTTTCACAGACTATCTGTCTCATGTGCTACTGTTAGGATATACTGACAGTTCCAGCAAATATGACAAGAAGTTTTTTTTTCCAAAGTTACCTACTGAACCTTTAAGAGAATTACATTCTGATACTTGATGCTGGACACCGACAAAGGCCTCACCCTGACAACAGACAAGTGTTCAGTAAAACAGAGACACTGTTCTCAGACTGTCAGCACTCACATTTCAGTGAAAGCCTTCCTATAAACCTTTGTACCCAAAATGTTTCACAAAGACCAAACAGGTTGACTAAATAATCTAAACTTCTAGCTATTTCCAGGCTTTTATCTATGTTTCACAGTCTTCACCAGCAAATAGACTCAACAGCAAACTCCATCTTGAATCTGCTAAAAGCTCAAGAAAGAGCTAGTTTGATCATTTTATCAAACCACTGTTACCAAAGTCAAGAATTAACTTTCATGTCTATTTAAACCGTTCATCTAAAAACTTACTTTGCAACACTGTTTAGTATTTCCAGAGGCTTATTGATCATTTTTTTGAATGATTTCCTACTTTCCTGCCAGACATTGGTTTAAGTTATTGTCAGTATAGTATGGAACTCAACTTGCAGAACCTTGAAACTGCTGCAAACAGGGAATGTCTTTCCTGCTGGTACGTTTGAGTACTTGAGGAAACTCGGACGATGGAGACTTGAGAGTCAGCTGCTAAAGGGAATCTTTGTAATGAAATAAATAGAGCTGTAACGATTAGTTGATTAACGGATTAGCCGAGCAACAGAAAATCCAGCTGCAACTATTTTGATAATCGATAAATCGTTTAGTCATTTTTCAAGAAAAAATGCCAAAACAAATTCTCTGGTTCCAGCTTCTGAAATGTGAGGATTTGAAGCTTTTTTTTGTCAGGATATTACTACCGTATCACACTGAATATCTTTGGATTTTGAACGACTTCGTCGAATAAAACAAGCTATATGAATACATAGCCTCGGGCTGTGAGAAGTTATAACAGCATGTTTCACTATTTTTTGACATTTTACAGACCCAACGATTCATAATAATGAAAAATTAAAAAAAATTAATCTCACTGTTGTTTTAGCGGCCTAACTTTTTTGTGAAAAGCTTGTAAATGCAGTGTTTTTCAGGATTTAACTTTGTAACTGTTGTTGCAGCTTTTAATTAACACATAAAATAGTGTCAAACAGCAACAAAGTAACTAAATATTCTGTGTGATGAATTAGCCATCTGATGCAAGTCTGCAATCATTTAAAGGGATGCTCAATTTGTAATTCACTGATCGTCATAATACTTACTGTACTGATCCCTGGTAAACTGAGCAAAGAACCGATTACAGGTACTCGTCTGATGAAGCCCACTGCCACCGGGAAGAATCCTCTGTTAAAGAGAGAGCATGAGGTGAGACCAAAAAAGAATTTACATTAAAGGTGCTGTAGGTAGGATTGTGAAGATCCAGGACCAAAACATTTGAACATCGACAACTTCTCAGTCCCTGCCCCCTTTCTGCTGAAGCCCAAAACAGTCTCCTAAGCCCCTCCCCCCACAAGGGAGAATGAATGCTGTGCATGAGCAGTGATTGACACACAGTTAGACACCACACTACCATTGTACCTACTGCACCTTTAATTTAGCATAATGATGACAAAGAGATTTGTTTTCTTTCTGTTTGCACTGACCTGAATAAGAGGAAGAAACCGTAGATCTCCAGAACGACGCCAATGATCGGCCAGCCAATCAGAACCACCAACACTCCTCCCAGGAAGAAGCTGGTGGCTTTTGCTTTGTGTCTCTGGAAGAAGAATCTGAACGTTCGCTCCAGGCCGATGACGAAGGACAGGCCTGACACAAATAGGATCTGCACAAGCAAAGACACACAATACAATCAAGAGGTGAGACACTGGTCAGGTCTTAGGAGGGAGATGTTTGACTCTAATAGTGTTATTGACTAACTCACATTTCCAATGGCGAGGAGAGCTTTATCAAAAAATAGCATCATCCCAAAGAAGAGGAAAAACACACCGAACCCTGTCAGCCCCATCCCAATTTCTGTAATAAACAAAACAGTGATTACAACAGATACAGTATGTGGTGACATGAAATGTCATAAACTTTCATTTCGACGTAGAAACCTAGCAGCTGCAGACAATAACAGGGTGCAACATATTAGAAAGGAAGACAGAATAAAAATAAGCCAGCAAACTGTATTTACTTAGACACACAAATGAAACACAGTTAAATAAAATTAAAAAGAGTACATGGATAAATGTATTAAAAATATGTATTACAGTATTTATGAGGAGTGTATTGTTCTCCATTCAACTTAATGAGGAAAAAAACATATGAAGTAAGAGATGGGCCACATAATAACTTTGATATTCAGTATATGGGTGAGACCACCAGAGACTTTTCCATACTGTTGTAGCAGGTCATCGCGGTCAATGTTGCAAATCACTGAGGAGGACTGCTTAATTTAGGACAATTTAGGATTATTTAAAATGATTTTTGCATCTTGAGACAAAGAATCTTGATCTGCAAGGTATTTAATTTGCTGGATTTCTCAAATAATTGATGATCTCATGGCGATGGCAATATAAAATCACATACACTGTGATAGAGGATTTTATCCATTTTGCAATTAATTCGGTGCAAACTAGTGCTGAAACAACACTGTCATTATAACATTATCAATAAACAGTTTAATCAATTAATCATTGTCAATTGATTTTAACTTGCTTGTTTTCCCATATGCCATTACTATTAAATGGAATACTTTGGTATATTTTATACAGACCCATTTTAAAACTTGTGATTCAGGTTATTGATATTAACTGCTAGATTAAGTGTTAACAGATCAAATAAAACAAACTAGTTGATACCATTAGTGAATTTTAAGAGAAGAATATTTGAAAAAAATAAATGAGTTTTTTTCGTCATTTAAAACGCTTCACAGTGATGTTCTAATACGTGACGTAACGACGCTCTCAGCCAATTGTGTTTGAGCTACTAACCACTATATTAAGCGAAAGCGGAGTTTAACACAGAAACCATAGCTACATACAAAGAACAACGGGAAAACATAAACCGGTCTTACTTTGTGAATCCGTGAGTGAAATCATGTTGGCGGCAGCAAGAGAATCTATCAAACAATACAAAGCTCGTAACGATTAAAACCTGCTGTTTTCTGGCTAACTGATACAGCAGTAGCAGCGATGAAGGCGAAGCTAGCGGTTCCTACGCCACGTCGTCCGGAGTCACGCTGCACGCACGGACGTATTCCACCAAAGATCGTCTATGTTGAAGTTGTTGGTACAACAGCTCTTTCATTTTAAAAACAGATATAGTGTAAATATTTGTAATATTTATATTGTACATTGTTTGCATTTTCTATTTATGTTTCTTGGCTTTTGCAGTACATGCAATTATTATTTATAAGTCTTTTCTTACTATGTTTATGGCTATGCACCAGAACACCAGGCAAATTCCTTTTATGTGAAAACCATATATTTATGGTGAAAACCTACTTGGCAATAAACCAAATTAAACCTATTCTTATAATATATATTTATTATAATATTAATAAAACTATAAAATAGTGTGAAGCTTTTTTGTGGTGTGTTTGGTTTCTGGTACTTTGAGATTCGAGCAGAGTGAAAGCTCCTACATTTTTTTAAAGACACTACTGATCTGCGCATGCACGTTCGAATGTTTCTGTGCGTCACGACTGCGCAGTCATTGCGCTGTTAACTCATTCATTTACGCTTTTTGTTCGTTATTTTTCACACATTTCACTAATATTTACTTCTAATATTGTTGCCCTGGCAATATATGTATTTATTCGTAATGTTAGGGAAAACATTAAGGACACTGCGTACCTTTTATTCTGTAATGTCAGAAAGGAACTACAACTCCCATGAGGCAACGCGATAAGGAAGTTTCTAGCTCAGATTCAGACGTGTTCAACTGAAACAGGAGTTTGTGTTGAAGCAGAAGCTCTCCATTAAGACAACAAAAACGCTGCTTATTTGCAAAAATGCACCGATCAGACATCTGCTTTATTAAGTGACACATTTTTCCACCGAGTTTTTGTCACCAGTGAACCAACATGGGTACTGGTTTGGCTATTGTTCTGGTTTTTGTCGGATGCTGTAGCAATGTTGTGTCTCTGGAGCTGCTTGTAAGGTCAGTGACAAACTTAGACTGTTAATGAACTCCTGTCAACTTTACTGCATAAAAGTTTTCACAGCTGTTACTTATCTTCGTTTTGAGTTCCCACTGCACTTGTAAGTGTTAGTGTATACACGTGTAACTACTTTGGAGTGATACATTAACATATTGTCAGAGCTGGGAAGTAACTATTTTAGTAGTTAAGTAACTGCCATTAAGTAGCTTTTTCATGTACTTGTGTCAAACTTTTATTATTCATGAGGTGCAACTGACTGCCATTGGTGCTTTTCTAAACTGAGGTCAGAGAGAACTTAATTCATCCCAAAGGTAATTTTTGTGGCCAAGATGTTTGATAAATATATATTGCAATAATTGTATAAATATAGAATATACGGCATGTTTATATAGTAATGCAAAATCCATACATCCATACTTAAATAGAAGATGAAAAAGTAGGGGGATAGAAGTAAAGGGAAGTGCAAAGTACAAATGAGGGCGCTGGTTATTTGTTCATTTTATTGTGCCATAGCAGTTGCTAATCTTTCTGGGGACACACGAAAAGACATCCATATAAAACATTAATACAATCATGAAAGCAAAGGTCCAAAAGAAAAATGTAAAATAGAGAAAAACAAAGAAGCTTTTTCTTAAGATAACACAACCAAATCAGTAACAACACAAAACGATCCACAATATTAATGAATAGTTCAAATTATCCCATGTAATAGTGTGTTTTATTGTGGGCCGTGTTTTGCAGCTTTATCATTCAGCTAAATATCTTTAATCTGGATATTTTCTGTTGTTTTGTCCTTCAGACAGTTTCCAGGATGTGGCAACATAGTCACCTTCGCTCAGTTTGTCTTCATCGCATTAGAAGGTTTCATCTTTGAAACAAACTTTGGGAGGAAGAAACCAGCAATCCCTTTAAGGTAAAAACTCATCAATGGGGTTTGGATTTCCTGCTGCAGGAAAAGATGTAGAACGGATCCTAAAACAAACCTGTTCTGTCCCTTTTTCCCCAGAAACTATGTGATCATGGTGACCATGTTCTTCACAGTCAGTGTGATCAACAACTACGCTCTCAACTTCAACATCGCAATGCCGTTACACATGATCTTCAGATCGGTAAGAACTGTTGTTTGTCTGCTTTTCACCTACATTTTTTAATTTCCCCTATCATCGCATCACCTCTGTCTGTTACCTCTAATAGACAGTTTCTTGTTTCATTGCAGGGATCACTAATCGCTAACATGATCCTGGGAATAATCATCCTGAAGAAAAGGTACACCTGCTTCCTCTGACAACAATAATACTTCAGAGCTTGTATATATGAAGTCATGTCTGCAGGTTTGAAAGCGTCAATATGCAGTTTGATTGCAGTTATTTGTCTCTCACCTCCTTCTCCCCCTGCAGGTATTCAGCGAGTAAATATCTGTCTGTAGCTTTAATTTCAGCTGGTATCTTCATCTGCACCATCATGTCTGCCAGACAAATGGTGAGTCCTCTGCAGAACATGTTGCATTATGTTTTTATTTGCCTATTAAGTGTCTTTTGTGTCTGTTTGTCTATGCACCGAAGTCTCTCTCAAAATGCACAATCTTGACCTGTGATATTTTATTTATGCATTTGTTTCTGCAGAATGTAGGCAATGATGGATCAGAAGAGCAAGGCTTTTATGCCTTAATGCACTGGCTTATAGGTGAGACTTTAAAGACTTTAAATTGGCATTTTATTTGGAAAAGGGCTGCAACTAATGCGCATCGTTCTTTTTTTTGATAAATCTATGAATTAGTTAGTCTATAAAATGTCAGAAAATCGTGAAAACTTTCCACAGTCCAAAGTGACGTCTTCAAAGTGCTGTTTTTTTTCCAACCAACACTCCAAAACCCAAAGATATTTACAAACAGAAAAGAGAGAAAAGCAGCTAAGCTAATGATAATGTTTGTCATTTTTGCTTGATAAATGACTTAAAAGATTTAACAAAATCATTATCAATTAACTTTATCTTGATTTAATAAGATTCATTTGAAAGCACCTCTTTTTATGGTAGAGAGGTAGACACATTCCGATTTAACACTAGCAACCAGCAACATTAACATGTCAAAAATAATTTCCTTATCTAGTTGTTGATGTTGATTTTGGTCCATTCAGGTATTGGCATGTTGACCTTTGCTCTTCTGATGTCTGCGAGGATGGGCATTTTCCAGGAGACGCTGTACAAGCAGTATGGAAAACACTCCAAGGAAGCCCTTTTCTATAATGTGAGTTTTCTCTGACATGCAGGCAACCCCTAAAATATTCAAAAGGTTTCCTGGGAAATTCAAGCTTCATTTGAGCTTTTAGAAATAAATTATCTCTTCACCAGCTATTGATGTCTTTTGTCTCTTTGTAGCACTGCCTGCCTCTGCCGGGCTTCCTGCTTCTCTCAACAAACATCTACAACCACTGTGTCTACTTCAGTCACAGCAGTGAGTGCCATCCATTCATTCAGGAATTTGCACATTTTGCATCTTTATTCACAGTTGTAAATGAACATCTTCTCTTTGTCTCAGCTCCTACAGTTGTTCCGGTGGTTGGACTGACTGTGCCGATAATGTGGCTCTACCTCCTGATCAACGTCATCACACAGTATCCAAAACAAGTTTATCTCACTGGCTTGTATTTATTTATCTTCTGTAATAATTATTACCTTATTATATTGGTGCCCAACATCCACAAGAGGTCACAAGATGATAGAAAAAAAAAACATTTCTGCCACACAAATTCATTTTTTCTCATGTTTCTTTAATCTTAAGAAGAAAAGTATAAGTCTGCTTCTTTGGACATCTAAAATTATCCAATTTTACTTACAGTAGACACATCCAACCTGTGACGAAAGGTTGCAAGTGGGCACTCTGATTAAATTTTGGGGTCACAATTAGGGCTGGGGATTGAACTTCTTTAGGCACCAACTGTCGAGCACCACACATCGCCGGCCTACAAAGCATTGCATTCATTAAATGTACTGTTCTCTGATCAGCGTTACTAATTTTAAACTATTATGTTTAATTGGTTTAAGTTCTTGCAATGCGTGTGTTAAGACCATAGATATAAAACGAGTCAGAATTACATGTTATATCTATTGTTTTAGATCTATGGTTAACGCAACATTAAACACTAATACATTGAATAGTTATATAGAGTAGTCTAGAGTCAGTTACGTCTTGGATCTATAACATTCTTTAAAAATAAATGTAAGTGAGGGGTGGACTAAACGATCCATCCTCCCTGTTAAAAATTAACAAATGACCTACTCATTATAATAAGGTACTGAAAACTTGTTTTGATATCACTACTTGTGTCAGAAAATATAACCCGTAACAGTCACAGCCCTAGTCACAAGCCAAAAAGTTTGAAAACTACTTTTTATTATGTATAAAATAACAAATTGTTCATTTGTTTATCATGTGGGGTGTAAAACATGTCTGTTATTTATTGTCTATGTGGAAAAATCAACATACCTGCGAATATTCTTGCACTCTTGTTACAGACTTTAACCAGTTGTTTTCATGTATGTGTGCATCCGTGGCGTTTTCATTCTGACCACAGAGTGCACCTCGCTTACCGTCACTCTGGTGGTGACTCTGAGGAAGTTTCTCAGCCTCATCTTCTCCATCATGTACTTCCAAAACCCCTTCACCACGTGGCATTGGGTGGGCACGGCCGTGGTCTTCCTGGGCACTCTGCTGTACACAGAGGTGTGGAGCAGCGTGCGGGCGGCTCTGCGTGGACCTGACGTCAAGGAAAAGAAGGCCGAGTGAAGAGGACAAAGATGAAGATGAAGAAGAAGGGTGGTCGATTAGAAAAACTGATACTGTGTTGGACTTAAGAGATTGTGGTCGACTATCCTGCAGTGATTTTATACATTTATATCATTTAGTTTAAGCCAGGGGTCTTCAACGTTTTTTAAGCCAAGGACCCCTAACTAAAATAGAGACGGAGCAGGGACCCTCTACTACATACGTATATTATTTTGAAGTTGCATAATAAACTGGGCCTACAATAACGTGTAGGGGGACCTAAAGCCTTTATACATAAATTTTTTGTATAGAACATCAAGCTACTAATAATTGTATGGATGATTTTATAAATCATGTTTTAATGTTAAACATACATGTGACACAGTGAATCCTTAGGATTTACTGTAGCTGTGGATGGCCTTAGTGACTACCTTACCTATAGGCCAGTAAGCAGTGGGTTATATTTGGTCAAATATGTTGGATTCATTTTAAGACTTAAAAAATTAACAATAATTTGGAGCCCCAGCATTGACTCTGAGGACCCCCTGTTGAAGATCCCTGGTTTAAGCCATAGTAGATTCCTCACACACACACATGCACAACACGATAAGGCTGGTGATATTCTATATTTTCATTGTGTTAGTCTGTATTCAAAAACAGCAGACAGACCCAGTTAGCGACTAACTTGTGAACATTGAGCAGCCAGAGCCTGAAAAACGGTTAAAAGAGAGTGAATAATGGACTTAAATTCAGTAGACCTTTTTCAGGGCAGACATGTTGACATGTCATAGTAGGACAAGCACAGGCATATTCAAAACCATTAATAATGGCTGCATTCCACTTAGGAGAGGTCCTGGTATTGTACATGCTGACTCACTGAAATATCTTACTGGTACACTTGATAGAATTGAGCCATGTTAAGGTTATCAATTTCAACTGTGATTTTCCTACTATGACAAGTCAACATGTCTGCTGTGAAAAAGGTCCATAGGTGTCCATAGGGTTAGGGTTAGTGAATTAAAAGAAAATAATCTATAATTGAAGCCTTAATATAGATAGTTGTGTTCACAGCTTGCTTCTGCTGCCACCGAGTGGTAAAACAAAATCAGTTATTGCAGCTTTAAAAAAACGGTCAAATAATTTCTTGAAACAGCTGGGAACTGTAGCTTTTAGCAAATATTACTCACACAGGAGTTTCTACAGCAGCAGAACATATTTAGGATTGACTCTTTAACAGACGTTAATGCAGTTCTACAGCTTTACGCTTTACCAGGCTTTAGCTACTTGTTAAAGGGATCAATTCTTTGTTGGTTTTGGTCTTTAATGGGATTTTTGATAATAAAAATATAGAACATCACCTGCCGTATTCTTTAACATTAAAACCTCATTAGCATTCACAAATGCAAAATCATGATGCAACTTTCTTATGTCTGTAATGTTTATTGTTATTGTAATGTAATATTTATTTTCTAAACATGACACATCAGTGGGATTACAGTGAACACAATAATGTGATGCTGAATGGACAAAATACTATATTAATGTTCAAGGAGCAGCTGAAATCAAACGGTTTGAATATACAGAGGGATAATTTATGGAGATTGTTTAGTTGCTGTATTTTTTTCCTTGTGTCAATCTGTCTCAGGTGTATCAGACCAGTATTTCTTAACAGGAAACATCACATTGTACAGTACAGTTAATCTTTACACTCCCTGCACACTGAAATTAAAATGACAACGTGGCTACAAATAGATTATAGAGTCTCTGTAGTTGTAAGGTTGAATAATTTAGCATAACAAGAAGTGCATGTTTTAAAAGTAGCGGTGGAAAGTAACATTTACTTCAGTATTGTAATTAAGTATAATTCTGAGGTATTTTACGCTCCTTTACAGTAAATATTGTATTTTTTACTTCACTACAAAATGTCTGACAGCTGTAGTAACGTTTCAAATTATAAATACAAACAAAATAAAATCAACAAATGATGTATGTTGTAAATTATGTATTATTATAGCTCAAACTACCCAGCAGTAAATAAAGTAGTTCAAATGATCCCCACCTTTACCAGCTACAACATTTAAGTGATACTTCCACCACTGGTAAAGAAAAATAAGAATGGATTATTTATTAGTTTTATAAATGCTATAGCTGGGACAAAATGTTCCTTTACAGTTCATTGGCTTTAAAGTGAGCCGACCAATCCAGTGAGGCGTTGTTCAGCTGCATCCAATAGCAGCAGCTGTTGTTGTTAGCGGTGGGAAGGGCAGATTGTTGCAGCCGAGTTGATTTCACTGAGATCCACGTTGTGGATTAAATATTTCCAGTAGGCAGTAAACCTGTGTAGCTGCGGCTGCTGCAGGTGTGTGTGTGTGTGTGTGTGGATGGGGGGAAACAGCCCGAGTCACCTCTCTCGTGAGGATGGTGAAGGCGGAGGAGTTACTTTTGTGAAGGGCATTCGGGTGAGTGAAAGCTCAGGGAGAATAATGCATGGATTTGAAGTGGGAGAAAGTATTCAAACAAAACTATTAGTGCAGACATGTTTTCAATAGAGAGACCGTCGCTGCAGAGTGCATGACTGTTACTTTTTCATTTGCTGTCCGGGATGATCTTTAGTTCTCTGATTCTGTGATATCATATAGCTAGCCTACGTAATCCGTAAATAGTGATCTCGCCCCCACGTTTGTTTTCTTTACAGACTGCTCCCCTGTTGGTGCTAAATATAGAAAGAACATGGTCGGTTGTCAGGGGGACTACACGAAAAAACAATCCTACTTTTGACATCTGCTTAAATAATAAATTAGTCTATATCATATGAATATGCAATTAAGTTTGTTTTTTTTCTAAATCCTTACCCTAACAAAAATACTATTATTGTAGGCCTAAAATAAAATTAAACCAGCTTTAAGTCTGTGAATGAACTTTCATCCAGTTATTTTTAGGGAATTATTAACCTGCGACCTTCTGTTTATCGACCACTATCGGTGACCTCATGCAACATCAAGGAAACTTTTAACAAGCAGCCAAAACATGGGTTGTCCTTTTACCAACACGTTTTATATAGGCCTAAATAATAATAATAATAATAATAATAATAATAATAATATTATTATTAATATTAATGATGCGAGGTAGTATATTGAGTAACATATTTGAAATTATGACACAGTTTATTAGTAGCCTATTTCCTAATCTTTAAATAATATTATTAAATAATCCATTTATCTCATAATATCAGGCTGTCAAAACTGTTCTTTTCCGTACAAGCTTCATTCACTAGCCGTTATAACGTGACCTTCCTCAGCAGATGGAGCTGTATAGATGTTCCAATCTCTGTTTTGAGCACTTTTAAGGGCTTCTGCTCAAAGGTTGAGGGAATGGATCACACAATAATGAATACTAGATCAGGGGGAAGCTTGTCAGATAGGTATCATGAAATAATTGAAGTGATGGTGAGAAAAACATTTTCAGATTTTTATGTCAAAGGTGCCATAAAATGTTACTACATTTAACCTTTCAACCCTTTGTCTACATTTCCATGTGTCCAATAGCTGTATTTTGTAATACCTAATCAGAGAAGCCAGATTCCAAACACAAGACAGTACAAGCATGAAGTACAAGTGAAATAAAAAATACCAATTGCCTGCTAGTAAATTGCAGGATCACTGTGCAAAATGCTGCTGGTCTAAAAATAATTATTCATCCTTTTTATTTAGCTTAATTGTTAAGAGGCCAAAAACTACAAGCAAGCTACAAGTGGACCAAATAGCTTGTTGAAATTCCTCTTTTTTTTTTTTTTTGCACCAAGCCCTTTTTTGAGTGGTTTGTAAACTGGGCAAAAAAAAAGAATCTGCAAAAGCAGTGCTTAAGGAACCATTACCGCCCCAAAAAAAGAAATAACCAAAATTAACCGAAACGGGATGCACTTTAAAGATATTTTTCTTGTTTCTCTTCAGCTGTCGGATAAAGTGATCCATCGGATGAAACAGTCTTCAAAGGTCGTCGTTCCTCCACTTTCTCAGAATGGACGTCCTCCTCCACAAACACCTGAAACCCAAACACCCACTCCAGTCCCCCCCTCTGTCCAACACTTGATACCTCTTCTGACACCACCTGCATTAGTGGAACCTGTTCCTGCTGTAAAACTTGTCCCTCCTCCTCCTGTAAAGTTCCACTCCCTGCCTCCACCTGTAGAGCCCAAATCTCCACCTCTAACCGCCCCTGTAGGCTCAGACCCTGCTCCACCACCACCTCCTCCCCAAGAAGCCCCATCCACACCTCCATCAGTGGAACCTCCTCCTGCTGTAAAGGTTCACTCCCTGCCTCCTACTTCTGTGGAGCCTGAGGCCCCGCCAAAACCTCCACCTCTGACCGACACTGTTGTCTCAGCCCCTGTATCTCCACCTCCTGTGGAGCTTGAATCTCCTCCTCCTCCGCCTGCTGTAGTGGATCCAGTAGTTCTACCTCCTGTTGAATCATTTATCCCACCCCATATAGAACCAGAATCCCTGTCAGAACACATCTTCAAACCTGTTGTCCTAGCTCCACCTGTAGAATCAGCTGTAGCTCCACCTGTAGAATCAGCTGTAGCTCCAGCTGTAGCTCCACCTGAACCTTTAGCTTCACCTCTGCCATCTGAAACACTTCCAACTACTATTGAGCCTGCTGCTGTAGCTCCCTCTGTTCAACCTCTTGAAGTGGTTGTCTTGTCTGCGCCACCAGTGGAAACCGTTCAACCTCTGCCCACTGTTGATTTTACACCAGTTGAACCAATAACACCACCCTGTCCTGTAGTTTTACCTCCCCAAATGGAGACAACTCTTGTTGAGCCTGCAGTCCCACCTGCTGCAGTTGAAAAAGAAGTGCCTCCAGTCGTGGCTCCAGCTGTCGATCCACCGCCTCCATGTGAACTGCTCCCACCTTCTCCAGAGCCGGTGGCAGCACCCTCTCCTCCACCAAAGCCGGTAGCGGCACCCTCTCCCCCTCCAGAGGCACCCTCTCCCCCTCCAGAGCTGGTGGCGGCACCCTCTCCCCCTCCAGAGGCACCCTCTCCCCCTCCAGAGCTGGTGGCGGCACCTTCTCCCCCTCCAGAGGCACCCTCTCCCCCTCCAGAGCTGGCGGCACCCTCTCCCCCTCCAGAGCCAGTGGCAGCACCCTCTCCCCCTCCAGAGGCACCCTCTCCCCCTCCAGAGCCGGTGGCTGCACCCTCTCCCCCACCAGAGCCGGTGGCGGCACCCTCTCCCCCACCAGAGCCGGTGGCAGCACCCTCTCCCCCACCAGAGCCGGTGGCGGCACCCTTTCCCCTTCCAGAGCCAGTGGCGGCACCCTTTCCCCTTCCAGAGCCGGTGGCGGCACCCTTTCCCCTTCCAGAGCCGGTGGCGGCACCCTCTCCCCCTCCAGAGCCGGTGGCTGCACCCTCTCCCCCACCAGAGCCGGTGGCGGCACCCTCTCCCCCACCAGAGCCGGTGGCAGCACCCTCTCCCCACCAGAGCCGGTGGCGGCACCCTTTCCCCTTCCAGAGCCAGTGGCGGCACCCTTTCCCCTTCCAGAGCCGGTGGCGGCACCCTTTCCCCTTCCAGAGCCGGTTGCGGCACCCTCTCCCCCCACCAGAGCCGGTGGCAGCACCCTCTCCCCCACCAGAGCCGGTGGCAGCACCCTCTCCCCCACCAGAGCCGGTGGCAGCACCCTCTCCCCTTCCAGAGCCGGTTGCGGCACCCTCTCCCCCTCCAGAGCTCACTTTTGAAGAGCCCTCGCCATCCTGTCACTGTGTGGAGCTGGCCATCAGACCCACTGGTGCACCTGTATGTGAACCCGTCGTAGAGCCTCCTCCGGCACCACCTCTACCTGCTCCAACTCCCCCTGCTGAGGAGCCCGCCATAACCCTGTCTCTGCACCCTGTTGTTGAGGACGAAGTGCCTGCTGTCACCTCAGCGTCCCCACCTGCAGCAGGTGAGCTGATCACCATGATAAATCAACTAAAGTTCTCGTGCTTTTTTCCCTCACAAATTAAATATGTTTACAGCCCCGCCTGTTCCTCCTGAAGTGGTGGAGGAAGAGTTGAGGCAGAAGATCAAAGAGGAGATGCAGATGAGTCTGGAGGAGGAGATCAATCAGAAGAGGCAGGAGCTGCAGCGACAGTAAGGACACGTTATTGTCAATGTTTTACTAAGTTTCTGTCATATATCATTATGTATGTGGGAAGATGTTTGTGTCCTGTCTTTGTCTGATGAGATACAATAAATACAGCTGAACTGTAGATAATAAAGTAAGATGCTTGATACACATAGTAAAGCTGATTGATTAATCATTTAAAAGTGTTTTAAATTCACTGGTTCAGACTTCTCAGATGTGGACTTTTGCTGATTTTCCTTGTCCTCTATGGTGGTGAATTGAATATCTTTTGGTTAAACAAAACAGGGAATTTAAAAGCTTTGGAATGGCAATAATGGACATTTTCACAATTTTCTTAAATTTTATAGTATTTAATTATTGATTTTTTTGAGAAAATAATCAGCACATGAATCATTAGGAAAGATTATCATTAGTTGCATCCTTAATACATAGTAAAATACACAAATATGAATGTAGTACAATTGTGGGTGCAAGCATCAGGTGCAGTATTAAAATGACAACATATTGATAATTGACAAATTATAAACCTGGAAATATAAAGTATGAGAGGAAAATGATAAAACTGCATGAACTGTAGGGCTGCAACTTATTTGCAGAATCAGTTAACCAGCCAAATACTTTTATCAATTGATTGATTAATCGTTTTGTGTATGAAATGTCAGAAAATAGCGAAAAATGCTAATTTTATTTCCCAGATGATGTCGACCAACAGTCCAAAACCCATTTAGTTTACAGTGATATAAGACCAACTACTAAAGCAGGAACTCTCTTCCAAAAAGTAATCAACATTGCGATCGATTACATTTCTGTCTATCAACTAATCGACTAATCATTCATCCCATTAGAAAAAGTTATAACTTCTGATCTGTGTGAAGGCTGGAGGAGATGAGGGCTCAGGCTCAAGCAGAGGCCCAAGCAGCCGCTCAGGCTCAGGTGGAGGAGCAGGTGAAAAAGACGCTGGAGGGGGAGAAGGCGGCTTACGTGGAGAACCTGACCGACTCCATCATGAAGGAGCGAATGAAGACTGACGACGAAAGGCTCATGGTGCAGCTTTATGTAAGCACAAGAAAAGCATGATCTGTACATGTGTAAGGATCTCTCTTGTACATGTGAAAACCTTTCCTCTTATCGTGCCTCTTTGTCTTTCTTGCTTCCCTTGTGTTGTTTCAGCGGATGGAGCTGAAGGTAAGACGGGAGAGAATTTATACGTGCATGACTCACTTTTTCACTTTCCTTCTGCTCTAATCGCACCTAAAACAACAGCTGTGTTTCACTGCTCTTTATTTCTTGTGATGATGAGACAAAGAAATAAGAAGACAAAAATGCCTCTATAACGAAAGTCTGGGTATTACGGTCTACAAAATATGAGACGATAAATGTCGTAACCGAGGCGTGATGATGTCATTATAAACCTTTTAAACTCACACAGGCTCATCAGCTGGAGGAGAGGGAGAAAGAGTTGATGAAACGAGACGCTCTCTACAAGGAACATATCGCAAAACTTGAAGCAAAGGTGAGCAACACTTTGAGTATTCCTCATCTCTGCATCCTATTTAGGTTTAACTTACATTAAAGCTAGGTTTCTCTTGATGACATTCGATATTTATGACTCAAAAAGCAATATAAAAGGGGTCACTCGTACTGATAAAGCTAAGGAGAACCATCACCTGAATCTGCAACTCATATTTTCAGTAAAAAAGCTCTTCATATTTGACATATTTTACCTTGATGGTAACTTGTGGGGATTTTACCTTTTCAACAGTGCACTGAGTTTTACAAAGTGACTGCTGAGAGCTTCGAGAAGGGCAAGGAAGAGACTCACAACCGCTTTGCGTAAGTTTGGATTCACTGCTTTTGCTTAAATGCAAAAATGATACGCAAATGTGCCTTTCTTAATAATCTAGTCTCAATGATATCCAACACTTTTATGGTTTATGAAGATGAGGAAGAGATACTTTTTTTTTTTAACAAAACATTGTTGCACTGCGTTGTTACATTACACACAGGCAAACATGCACAAACAGGACCTTTTACATTCACTAATGCACATTATGAGGTTAAGTTAGTAAGGTTGCTGAGACGCATGGTACAAGGACAAAAGGACTTGACATTCATTATAGAGATATGTTTATAAATGATAAAAGGCTCATGTTTCACAAATATGGTATGAACTACCAAACCAACATGTTGGATATTTGCATGTCTCTCGCAGGCGTTTCAATATCCAGCCAGTGTGTGGTGACTTGCAGAGTCAGATTTTAAAATGCTACAAGGAGAACACAGGAAAGACTCTGTCGTGCTCAATTATCGCCTCGGCCTACATGCAGTGTGTGGACAACGCCAAGAAGGTATGACTCCGATATAATAATATAAAACAGATTTCTTCTTTTGAACATCTAGAATTATTTGTCTTAGTTATCTCTGTCACTAATTGTGATGTATTGTTGGTAACATTTTAAGCCTCTTCTCTTCTCCGTCTACAGAATAAATTGAGCACTAGAGGTTAATGTGGACCACTTGATGAGGATGACAACATCTTAAAGCTTTACTGCTGCAGCAAAGACAAGTTGATGGACAGAATTCAACAAAGTTACAGGAGAATCAACTCCAGCCTTTACATGTATCTGGAAGAAGTAGCACATGCTGTAGCCAGGCCAGTAGTCTGGTCTCGTACTGGTAATGTCATGTTTGCAACCTCTCTGGTTCTTCAGATCATTTTGAAACCAATTGTGCCACAATAACTGATGGAAAAATCAAGTTCTTGTCTTTGTAAATGAGATAAAACACAACAAAGGAGCAGAAAGGTTAAACTTGTGAAACCAAGTAAGGTGTTTGTATGAGATCTATATATACTGAAGGAGATCCTGGTAAATCATTATGTATGTGTGCCTTGAAGTTATGAAAGCTAAATATAAGATTGCAGATGCATGAAAGAACTGTTTAACAGAGTGTGAAGTAACAAAGACCTGTACATGTTTGAGGTTATTGTACTGTATATACATTATTTCTGGTGCATGCAAAAACATTTAATCAAACCTCAATAAATTTGTTGTGAAATCACATAATGGCTTTTATATTTTGCAGTTTGAGAAAATATTGATAGGTAAACACCTATCAATATTTTGGTAGATGCTGCCCTCTGGTAGATGTAGATAAAGTCAAATTATTTAGTACGTTTTTATTTATTTTTTTATTAATTGGTGGTTAAAAACACAACTTAACATCTTTTGTTGCTGATTGCAAAAAAATGACGTAGTGATATATATAATATATAATAATGTATAATGTATTATACCCATGACAAATAGTGATGCCACATGCTATAAATCATGACAAAGTCACTGAAAACCTCTACTTGCAGGAATACTTGAGGAATATTATAATGACGTTTTGGGACAGTCCTGCTTTGTAAATCCAATGTGATTTAGTACAGGGAGGTACATTTATAATTTCCTGTTGGTATGAAACAGGTACGTATGTTGAATTGTTTTGTACAAACTACAAAAATCAATATACTAAGACATTTGATAGTATACTGTATATAATTAATAGTATGGAACTGGAACACTGTCTGATTGGCTCTGAACATTCATGTGATTAATCACTTGAGAGTTTATCTTAAATGTACTCTTACACTTTGCTGTAAGTAGGAGTAAATTTGTCTTATTCCTCAGTTTCAAATGCTGCAGGAGCTCAACATTAGACAGGACACTCTGATAACAACAACATCACCAGTAGAGGTCCCTCCACCTGCAACTACAGGCTGCTTCTATTAACTTTACCTTCCTCATCTGTCCATGACGAAAGGAAAGATGCCATTCCCTGTTGTAAGACTTTCACCATTCTTCAAACAGATGGTTGAGTTCAGTGGCTTCTAAATTTATTTTGCCTGTAAATAAGAGTCTTGGCAACAGCGGTACAAAATGTTGTCTGTATTCACATTAGTATTCGCATTATGTGGATGACACAATTCCACACTACAAAGTATTCCATTACAAAGTGATCATTGTGCAGAATGGCCCCTTGTGAGTGTTATATTATTGGATAGTTCTTATTTATGCAGAATAATACATCTATATATTTTTTAGAAAGTTTAATCTTCAAGTAAGCTTAAGTGATCATGTTTTATAAGTCACAATATTTGCCATGGAAAGATAAATGAGTAAAAACATAAAACAGTATAAAATTTAAATACAAAAAGTAAAATACAAGTGCTTAAAAGGATACTTAAGTGAGTGTCGTTAGTTACATTGCAGCTAAATTGAGAAATGATGTGTCTGTTAGCATGTGAGTGTTTGTCTCATCTAATTTTAGGAACACCATGTCCTGGTCGATATGAAGAGGAAGTGAGCGTTTGCATGTATGTGTGGCTTTGTGTGGGTGCAGACATCCAGAGAGAGATGTTTGGTAAAAACTCAAATTTTGGCAATTTACATGCAGGAGATTAAATCAAAGAATTACATTCTCTTTGTGTAGGTTGGGGAAGTTCTACAGCCATGGAAACTTGCTGAATAAACGGAGTATTGAATGGTTGTCAAGCTAAAAACATGGCTGGTTCTCTTAGTTCCAAAACTTTTGACATTTTGGAGGTAAAGTTGTGTCTGTGTGTCAAAACTTCAAGTTTTAACCTTCTTATTTTCAGTCATACTGCATTAAGTCGACTCGTTCTGTTGCTTTGATCTCGCATTAACTAAATTTGGTTTGTCAAAGCTTACATTTTACAAATCTAATTCATTCAATCAGATGTAACGACTTTGTTTCATCTCAATGCCTTCCAAAAGGACTTGATAGAAGCAGATGTTAGTGTTTGTTTTATCCTTGCAGCTGACATCCTCATCCACTCCCTGTACAAGAAAGGCCAGGAAAGTAAAACAGAGGTGAGGCTGTGGTCTGCTGACCTTGCGTCAAGTTCTTTCATTGGCCAAAGAGGAAGCAGCGGCCAAACTCACCAGTGTTCTTCTGTGGCTTTTTGTGTTTATGCACAAGAGTGGTTGGTGCGTGTGTTAAACTTAAAGCTGCTCTCATAGTAATCAATATCAATAGTTTTAGCTACATTAGCGTCTTTTGTGATGGTAATGTTGGTCTGTTGGTCTGCCACTAATGACCCGCACTGAAATATCTCAACTATTTAATGGATTGCCATGACATTTCTACAGACATTCATGTTCCTCAGAGGATGAAATCTAGACTTTGAATTTGATGATCCCCCTCTGCAGCGCTGTGGAAGTAGATCTGGCAATGCGAGACTAATGATCCCCTGACTTTTGGTGGTTCCATTAGGTCCACATTTCAGCTTGTGAGTGAAATGTCTCAAATAGCACCATCATCAGGTAAAAAAAATCTTTTCCAATACTTTGGTTTATGATCAAATACCTGCAAAACTAATGGCATTCCCATCAGTCTCAGCTGTACTGTGTTTAATGCTAATTGGCTAATGTTAGCATGCTAACATGTAAAAACTAAGATGCTAAATGTGCCTGCTAAACATAGCATTGTGGGCATGTTAGCATGATGACATTAGCATTTAGCTCAAGTACAGCCTAGAGCTGCTAGCATGGCTGTAGCCTCTTAGTCTCATATTAATAATGGATGAACTGAGTATTTATATTGTGAAAGGTGTCTCTGATAGTGATAACACCACAGATAATTTTCACTTGCAGTAAAAAATATCATTGTATTAATTTACACGCTCAACTTGTAGTTCACTCTCAAGAGCTCTGATATAATTATATATTTCCCTAGGAGTTGATGAAGGCAACAACAAAACCACAAGGAGAGCGAATAATAAAATTACCTTCATCAGATGGATAAAAACATGACTGAATGATAATGTTGCTCCATGTCTGCTGGCTGTGTAAATAGGTGACTGTTTGCTTACATGTTTACCATTTACTTTATTTATATGTCAATGTTGTGTTTATGCTGCCCCCAAGTGGCCCAAAAACAATCGCTTGCAGTAATGCAGGTTTAATAATAACTGCAAATAAATGTTCTGTCTCCTCTGTTGCTCAGGTGGTGACCCTGCTCTCTTCCTGCTCTGAATGCCGTCTCTCTTCACTGTTGGATATTTGGACATCCATGGTAATGGTGCAGATCACAGACAGGATCATCTGACCCTTCAGGTTGTAGTCAGAAACTCTCCATTTCCTTGGACGCTGTCGTCCATCAGGTGAGTGAACTGAGGAGGTGACTCTCACAAACTTCCTCCCCTCAAACTCCATGAAGTTGAAGTGATTCTGGGTGTTGGCCAGGGCCTGTATGTCGATCTGCTCTGGGTGGACTGGGGTCACCAGCTGTAACTGGCTGCTGTCTGGCTGCTGAGGCCTCCCCTTCCTCCTCGCTACTTCAGCTGTTAGTGCTGAGGGTGGAATTATGTTCAGTTCGGAAGTTGAGCTGAATTGGTGCACATGTAACCTTTCCTTGCACCACTTTTGGTCAAAATGCTCATCATCTGTTCTAGGCCCACATTGGAGTGAAGGTAAGCAGACAGCCAAGGCTTTTATCTGATCACGAGTCAGATCAGATGATCTGAGGTTAGACACTTCCATCTTGATGATCCTTCGCTTTGGTCGTACATAATAACCACCTTTGAGTTTACGAAAACAAAGAAAATTCATTTGCCTAGTGTTGTGTTAAAATGTAACACATTTTCATGACACAACATCACCCAACGAGTTTGCATTGTCTGTAAAATGTGCAGAGGATAGCATACCTGCAGTTTCATTTGCTGACTTGTAAACAAGTTTCAAAAGATATCTTTCTTCTCTTTCAGTGAGAAATTGTTCAGAAGCTAAATCTGCCATTTTTCTCAGCTAAAACAGATTTGAATTACATCTTTTTTGCATCTGAGTGAGCTGAGTGTTTTAAATCAATACAACCTTAACATTCTGAGTTCTAACAGTTGGTAACTAAAATGAACTAAGCACTGTGTCCTTGTAGCCTCACAGCTATATGCAGCAAGCTTTTACTGGGAACAATTGTGCCTCAGTATTGGATAAAAACAAAGAAATTGATAGTGATTTGGGTGGGGTATTTTTGTCTTTGAGATGTTAACAGTCTGATATACATCGATAGCCTATTGTTTGGGTAAAATGAGAGAAAGTGCAGCATTTCTCTAAAGGACCAAGGACATCTTTGGAAATGGAAGATGAGTGAATTTAGGTAAATTGATTAAATGTATTTAGAAGGACAACATAAAATAATAACAAGAAAATGAGACGTGTGGGTGCCCAGACTCATTCCTGTAACTTTATCACCCTCAACACTGTTTTGAGAAATACCACAAAATAACTCACGTTACTCTTACATAAAAAATACTTAATGGCTGGCATCACATCACAACTTATTATCACATACATATTACAAAATTAAGTCACATTGCTTCTTTGAAAGGAAACTTTTCATCTCTTCAGCTGTTGGTGTGGGAGGTGTGCATTTGGCTTTGCTGAAACAACAAAACAATTCTATGAAGCTGCAGGGCTGCACGTACATTATATTAATTATTACTTTGGGTACTGAAACATAAAGATCCAAACATCAGATTATTTACAGTATCACCAGTACTGTATGTACCGTATGCAGGTTTATATCTGCTGCATTTAGCTACTTTTCAAAGGCATTGAGTTTGTCGTTATGCAATCCTGTCCTTTCTTTGGTGGTGCTATAGTGACTGTTACCTAGGACGCATCTGAAGCCTGCAGACGACTTGAGTAGTGTTTCATAACGCTGCTTGTTGTTTTGTGAATTTCTCTTGTCTCTTGTTTCTCTTTCTCGAATGGAGAGTGTGACGTATTACTACCCCAACAATCCCACAGGGCACAGGTCATTTACACAGTAGGTGCAAGAAAATGCATTTGTTATGCACATGGACATACAGTAACCAGGACTTTGTTACCTTTGGACAGAGCTAGTCCCTTTGTTGAATGTATTTGTGCTAAGCTAAGCTAAGCTAACCAGCCACTGGTTGTAGACTTCTTAAAGGAACACGCCGACTTATTGGGACTTTAGCTTATTCACCGTAACGCCCAGAGTTAGACAAGTCCATACATACCCTTCTCATCTCCGTGCGTGTTGTAACTCTGTCCGATGGTCCCACCGGTAGCTTAGCCTGGCACAGATCCTGGAGGTAAACCGTATATAAACTGGGAACCATATTCTCAGAAAGGCAAAGCAGTGCTACTTGGGCGGAGTGATATGCTTGCAGCACCTGAGAAGCCCCGAGCAGAGAGTAGCAATGCTTCGCCTTTCTGAGAATATAGTTCCCAGTTTATATATGGTTAGAAGATGGCTGTGTTAATGTGACCTTGTTATTTGTACACGCTGTGACTATACAAATCACAACATGTAAATAGAAACATGTTGGCCTTATTTTGTCACTTATTCGGAGCAGTAGGCTATTGGAACCGGTTACCTCCAGGATCTGTGCCAGGCTAAGCTACCGGTGGGGCGGTCGGACAGAGTTACAACACGCACGGAGATGAGAAGGGTATGTATGGATTTATCTAACTCTGGGGGATACGGTGAATAAGCTAAAGTCCCAATAAGTCACCATGTTCCTTTAACTGACTGTGAAGTTAAACTAAGCTTTTGACAGTTCAGCAGAGTCAATATAGCTCATGTCTATATGCTGGTTGTCAGTGTTACACAAACAGAGAAGAAGAAGAAGGTGCATTAGAGTGAAGAAAGAACAGATAGTTTCAGTCTCTTTGGGTTTTTATAGCAGAGCTGACCTTGGGTGAAGGATTGGGCGAGGATGGTCAGGATGTTGGGTAGTGGGTGGAGGCTGGCTGCACTGTGGACATGTAGAGAGGCATTCCTTGCAATGCTGCGGCTGTGGATTCACACACAGCTGGAAGGTTGCATCAAAGTGAAAGAGAGGAGGGTGGGAGGACAGAGGAGGAGAGACAAGTAGCAGGTACACAACGCTGTAGAATGAAGATGAAGAAGCTGGATGACTGACAGCAGGATCAAAAAGTAGGGGGGTTTGGGGGTGTGACTCAGCCCTCATAGCCACTTCCTTTGGCATCTTCAGGATGGACAGATGAAAGGAGGAGAGGGAGTAACTCATCGTGTGGTCAGCTTGCTCACCATATAGGAACGGATACTGGGAAAGGAAGCATGTGCGTCTGGGTGATGGGGGGCTGGGATAATATGTATGTGTATGAGTGTTTAGTGTTTGACAGAGGCACAATTATTCCATTTCCCGTAACACCAGAGGAATGCAGGGTGAGATTCCTGCTCTGTGAGTCGTGCCCTCTCACCTGCCATCACCATACGGATACTATTTCATCCTTCCCTTTCCCCCCTCGAACGGGGAATTCCCCAGTGTGTTTGCTTTTACTCATGGAGGAAGTTACAGAGTTTTTTTAAGCTGTGTTGTTCTGGTAATAATTGGATACAAGTTGCAGCTTAGTTTAACAAAAATATGTCTATATACACAATTTATTGCACTCATTTAAATGAGGTCAGGAGTCTAATATAGTCATCATAAATGAGGGGAAACAAGGAAAAATGCTACTCATTTTACAGCATTTAAAGCTGGTTACTTACAAGCATGGAGGAAATAAATCTGGAGCATTATGTGGATGCAGCATGTCGATGGAGTAAATTGCTTGTTTGCGTTGAGAGAGAAGATGCTTTGTCATGCTGGGTGTGTAATGTTTGTGTGTGTCTTTGAGAGAGTAAGCTTAAGAAGCTACTTCACCTTTTATTTCCTGTATTGTTAATTATCTTATCATGTTTCTAAGGCTTACAAAACAATAAGATATTCACTGTTTACATCATTATACCTTACTGAAAATATTAATACAGGGCAGTTTATCTACGTGTGTATGTGTGTGTGTGTGTGTGTGTGTGTGTGTGTGTGTGTGTGTGTGTGTGTGTGTGTGTGTGTGTGAGCCCATGCTGACTCACAGTTACAATAATGACTCTGGCAGAGCAGTTGGATGAACAGCTCACGCTGACTGTAAAAGAGAGAAAGAGAGAGAGGAGAGGGGGCTGTGCTCTCCCTGGCATCTCCATCTCATAACTCTTCTGCCGCTCAGTGTGTTCATACACACACATAGACACACACATATTCATACAGCCTGAAGACAACCCTGAGGACTACAGCACCATGTTCAGTATAATACACTTTAGACCGAGCAGCGAGTGTGAAAACGCCTTCAGGGAGGAAATAATGCTTTGTGTGGTAGGTGACGGATCTTTTGTAACAGGTTATTGTTTGTGTTTCGCGCTGTGCTTATGTATGTGCTCATTTATTTGGGTTATTCTGTGTTATAAAGACAAAGATGATGTTGTTACTTACACTCCTACTGTTTCATAACTTGCATAATTTTGTGGGGTGTTACGGAAAATTATGTAGCAGTTTCACTTTCGATCTATTTCAGTCTACAGTCACCTGTAGCCATGTTGTATGACTGATTTCTATCATGTTTTGAAGAACTTGTTGGGCTTTAAATGTATTTTTCTTGAGTAGCATTTACTAGAAAAAAATAAACAACTCTGCCATGAACAAGATGAACATGTTTGTGTTGATAGTGGGAGGAAATTAATCCGTGATCTTTAAAGACGAAGATCCAGCATTGAGGTTTCTTCTATATTACTATCTAGTATTAGATGTAGCCCTGCTGTCTCTTCTCAGAGAAACACTTTCTCTCTGTAATCTGCGCTCAGAAAAATGTGACGCCATTTAGTAAATCTGTGAGATTGATTTTCAAGGCTTGACATCCTTCCTTTATACTAAATTATCTTGGGTATAATTGTGTCCGTTCGGCACTTTCTGTCTTTATTTTTGTTTTATTGCTCTCATATCTTAATGTTGAATATGTGAGTGCCAGGTGACCACACCTGGATCCCGTCCTACTGGTGCTTGTGTTTGTGTATATGTACAGAGTATATATGGCTTCAGTACAGTCATTTAAATCCTGCATTTGATGAATTCTTCCTTTGTCTGCACAGTCACTTATCTCAGGTAAGACAATAAAGGTCCAAACTAATTAACGGCAGTCTGGCAGGTCTCTAAAATCCCCTGGTTGCTCATCCGCCAACATCAAATATGTAAATAATTTATTACCATATTTTGACAAAAGTAATTCAGTTTCTGCTTCTCTTACGCACTCGTCTTCATACATAACCATCACCGTGCCGAGACAGATACATGATTTCACGATCAGGGGACTGGTGCCGCTGCCTCTTCAAAAAGAAAAGCCCATAAAATATTTCTTATGACTCATCCGTCACAAGGTTGATTGCTTTGCATAAAGGAAGCAAAGTTGTTGTGTTGGCGCATGACTCACATTTCAGTTTAAGTGATGACATCATAGACTGTACGTGGACAACAAGGTGGATTGACTAATCTTCAGTTCAGTGTTGTATAGTTAAAGACAGTTGGGGATGGGTTTCCTCCATGTGGCCAAATGGCCAGAGCCTAACAGCGTCCTGTAGATTCACACGTCTCTTGAAGCGATAGTTAGAGATTTTAAGAAACTCGCTTATTCGCTTTCTTATCGAAAGTTCGATGAGAAAATGTATACTACTGTTCATTCAATATGAAGCTGAAAACCACAACTTGTCGTTTGTTATACTTTACTACAATACTTTATAACTATTTTTTTTATATAGATTAAACAAACAATATATAATGTGTTAATTTGAGAGCGTCGAACTGAGCCAGGCTAGCTGTTTCCAGTCTTTATGCTAAGCTAAGCTAAGCTAACCAGCTGCTGGCCATAGCTTCATATTTAACGGATATGAGAGCGATATCGAACTTCTTACGTAACTCTCTGCAAAAAAGTGAATAAGGGTATTTCCCAAAATGTTAGCTAATATGTGTCTACATTTCACGTTTATTGATAGTAGATCATCTCAGAATGATCCACCAGACCCATGTTTCCTTCACGTGCTGAACTTTAAACTGTTCTAATGCATCAGGAACTTAAATGTCAATTCTGCCTTGCTTAGGTCAACAAGCATCCATGTTCAAGTCATGATGAATAGGAAACCTTTCTCCTAGATTCACTCCTTCCTCCCCTCCCCTTCCTCATCTCGCTGCCTCACGAGCACATGATTGCACATATTCATGGGGTTATACCTTCCGCCATGAAGGATAATTGCTCTGCTTGCCCTAGGCGTGAACTCACTTAAGCATGCTGAAGAGCATTCAGTCCAATAAGATCATGAAGCTGCAACGAGAGGCACACCACCTTCAGGAAGAGCTCAGGGGAACGATACGTTACAAACATCATATCTTCCACCTCCAAAAGTCTCCACTGACAACTGCTCCTCCCACTTGTGGACTCCAGACAAAAATATTGGGAAGATACATTGATAACTCTGGATGCCTCCTGGGCTCTCTCTCAATTAGCTGTGGCTCAGTCATCGTCCCAGTTTGGTGATGCAGAGCATTTACCATAAAACCCAGAGGAGGGTAGAATTTAATTTCCTTTCAGTTAACTCATCCAGGGTTGTTTTAGTGTGACGTGGCAAATACAGTATTGTACTGCAACAAATCTCTTTGAATCAAACCATGGTTCATCCTGTATCTTCTTGTCTCTGCATGTTGTTTTTATATTTATTTAGATTTGGCCCATGAACATAGTAGGAAGGAAGATAAAGAGGAGGTGTGATGAACCCCTTCAGCTCCTGTTCGAATGAAGCCATCTGGGAACAAACATGAGTCATAGCATTATTATTAGACCTGTTAGACTTGATACCTTTATGTTGCAAATTTAATGTCAACAGTATTTCAATAGTTCAGACCTGATTATTCAATCATAAAGCATGTTTTTATCCATTTCTCGCTTTCTGCTGCTGTTTCTTTGCAATGCCTGTTTTTTTCTGTCACGTTTCTATTTTTTTTTTTTTTCATATTAAGGCAGTAATGTATATATGCCATCAATGTCTTAACACCTTTTACGTCCTTTTGTATTTAACCTTATATGCTAACCTGACTGATTGGACGATTTGTCCTTGTAAGATGATGATATATGTCCCGACATGAGAGGGGAAGCACTTAGGTGTCCACCCTGCTTCTGCATCAATTCATACTCAGTTTGCCCTTTTCTCCAGCACCTTCTACTCTCAAAGGAATAGCTTGAGTGTTTGGGAAACCTGCTTGTTTGCCTTTTTTTCCAAGAGTTAACGGGGAAGATCAATACCCCTTTTATTTCTGTCTATTAAACATGAAGCTACAGCCAAAAGCTGCTTACCTTAGCATAAAGACTAGATACAGGGACAGCTAGCTTGTTTTCCAGCACCTCTAAAGCTAATTAACTTATATACCCCTCTGTTCAAACCCGGAAGTGTAAAAATGACATGGCCCTTAATGTATGTAATGAAATGCATACAAAAATACATTTGAAGTGATATTTTACCAAGACATCCGTATTAATACATCAAAGACACATGCGATGATGATGTCATACAACTACTGAATTAGAATACTGGCACCTTTTTTGGTCCAATTCAAACACTGGAACACATCCCCCCAAACCACAATCTCGATTTTACACTTTGATTTCTGTTCGAATTAAACTACATGTTCATCAGTGAGCTTTGGTGCAGTGAAGTTGCTACCTCAGACAGAGACAGGTTAGCTGTTTCCAGTCTTAATGCTAAACTAAGCTAACAGCTGCTGGCTGGCTATGTCATATTTAACATACAAACATGAGAGTGGTATCAATCTCCTCATATTATTCAAAGCATGGTATTTTTCCAAAATGTCAAAGTACTCCTTTAAAAACACCCTTATTAACGTTAAAATATCATCTCAGAAGTAGTGTTAGTCACTTTAGGTGGAGTAACAGGGGTTTCCTCCAAGCTTGTATCTACAAAAACATCCCTTTGAACTTTATGAGGTCAACTTGTTCACTGTGTTAGCTCTGTTTTTTTTTATTTGGCTCTGGTTTTCAATGTAACCACACCCTCTGCTGTTCGTTTGTAGAATCAATGGGCCATCGTGCAGCGAGAGGCAGCCTCCCTCTACAAACAACAGCTATATTTGACTGCATCCAACTAGCAGCACGAGGCTTACCAGTCCATACACTATAACACAATATCAAAGGATGTCTTTTTCTGTATCCAACTTGTCTTGTATTGAATGTTTAAGCACAATGTACTGTCTATAAAATCAGAAGACTGCACTCAGAAACTGATTTCATTTGGTGACGTAGATGTTTGTACCCAGTCTCTAGCACCATATGAAAACAGTGTTCTGGGTGATGGTATATCAGCATGTAAGCACAACTTCTGTGTTTTATGGAACAATTAAAATGTACACAGAAATAATACCCTATTTCTTAAGGACTGTTATGACCAATGTGTTGTGTTCATTTGTGAACTTCTAAATGAGAGGGGGGGGACCTATCTACCTATGAAGAGTTTATCCATCACAGAGGATTGGACATTTCTCGAACTCAACATTCCAGAGTACTTAAAAGTATATCCACTAATTTGCTGACTCTCATTAAAGAGTAATTGTCATATGAACCTTTTGTTTGGATGATTCAAATTGGGGCTGGGTGGAAAGGCTCTCAAGGAACGTTCTTGTAACAATGCTCATATCAGAAGTGTTATTACTTCTATTGAGAGTTAGGGTCCAATTTCCTTTTATCATTGAAAAGTAATGTTTCCTGACATTACCAGGAATGTTTGGACTGAATTCAGTAGATTGTTTTGTCCCCAATAAGGTTAAAGAAACTCAATATTAAAATTTTACACAGATATTGTCCATGCAATGAATTATTCATAAATTTAGACATGATGTTTCCCCTGTATGTTACTTCTGCAAAGAGGAGATTGAGTCCTTGTCTCATTTATTTTATGCTTGTAATCATTCATGTAACTTTTGTACACAAATTTCTTTGTTAATTTGGGAGACTCATAAGGTCTTGGTTCGTATTACAGAATGTATGGTCTTATTTTTGAATGTACAGTCCAACAACAGGGAAGTTATTAACGTGATAAAATTGCTGTGCCTTTTGTACCCCAGAGGGATTTGTTATGTTTAAGGGTATTGATGAAGTCAATAATCTCATGGTAAGTCAACGGAGCATCACAAGACTCTTGGTCTACAGTATTAATGGGATTAACCCTGATTGAGTTTAAGAAAGACGTTGCACTCTTTTCTCAGTATCAAGAGTTTATTTTTCACTCATTGAAAGACTCTCAGGCGGCTTTTGGGAAAGAGAGGTTATGATAGATATTACATAAATTTCATCTCTCCTCCTTGGCTTGATCTGAACTGAAATTTCAAATTTCATAAGTTCCCATTCGACCTAATATTTGTTCTCAGTTTTAGCTTCAATTACAGTATTGCTGAATTAATTTCTTTAAATGTAAATGGACTGTTTTTATAAAATGCTTTTCTAGTCTTTACAACCACTCAAAGCGCTTTAACATAGTACAGGAACTATTCACCATTCATTCATGTTGTAAAACTCAACTATTTAACTTCCAGTATGAAGTATGGACACGACAAGAGGAGGGGAACAGAGAGATATGACTATGAATAGCTTTGTGATCTGTAAAGGAGTAGCCAAATTTGTGCTGTTGCATTCTCTGTAAGGTTTTTGGAAACTAACCAATAATCAATTCTGGATTGGAAGGATCTGGTATTATTAGACCAAGTGTATACTCTATCTGATGACCCTGGTGATGTACATGTCCTGTAGTGATGGGAAGGCTGCTCCACAGATGAGTTGTGCAGTTTTTATAACACATTGGACAGTCTTCCGTTCCCGAGCACTGCCGTCTCCATACCACACTGTGATGGAGCTGCTGATGACACTGTCCACTGTACATCTGTAGAAGTTTCTGAGGATTTTGGTTGACATGCCAAATTTCCTCAGCCTCCTTAGGAAGTACAGTCTCTGCTGAGCTTTCTAAAGGAGCTGGTGGCAGTTTTGAGATCCTCGCTGATGTTTGTTCCGAGGAATTTAAAGGTTTTCACTCGCTCCACCTCTGTCCCCACCAATGTATAGTGGTGTGTGCTGCACCTTCCTCCATTTCCTTGTATCGCTCATCATCTCCTTGGTCTTGTCAAGCAAGTCTTCGTTTTCCGTAGTATATCCATATTAGTGATAATTAAAACAACCTTATTGAATTTAATTACTTGACATATATAGTGATCTTTTACATCAATATGTGAATATTACCTGTAAAGTTGTTTTTCAATGTTCCCACATCTGCTGAATGTACCGACCCATGTGACCGCCACAAATTAACCTCATCAGCTGTAGAATTAAGAAAAACACAAAATCTATTATATATAATGCTTTGCAAACAAGAATAAGGCTTTGCGCTTCCTATTTTTCCTTAACCCCCAGCATTAAGAGAGACAAAAGATAAAGACAGATTGAACTATGAATAGCTAGATAATAAGTCACAAGTAACTTACCACAAACTATTGCAAAGACACAGAGAACTGCACCATTTATAGTTATAAATATGTGAATATTAAAGCAAAAGCGATGTAACGTTAGCCCTTAAGCCTCTTTAGTAGGCTATAAATATTTATAACATTAGACCAAATCTTAAAAAATAAGGTCCCCCCCCCCCCCATGTATCATCAACTAGTTTGCAACATTTTAACTATTGCAGCAGTCACTATAAAAAGTTTGTATTGCTCTTTTGAAGTATTGACCAAAACCAAAAAAATCTAACACATCAAATGAAAGACTATATGCTTTACAGTATCAAAGGCTTTATATGTCTATGAATGAATGAATCAAACTGATGATAGATATTGTGAGATATTGTTTATGATGAATATTCCCATTAAAATTGTACCTAAAGATTCCTACACCAGCTGAGTGTTCTGATCCATGTGCTAACCAGATGTCGTCTCCCCACTGTGACCTCCAAAAATGTAACTCATTGGCTGTTGAGTGACATTCTTGAATATTATTTTTCTTTGTAAACAAAAACAGGGCCTTGGGTTTCACACTATTTTTAAGACTGTTGGCATTAATAGACATTAAAGACAAAGACATAGAACAATATCAGGTATAACCTGAAAACTGGAATAATCCACGAGATTCTCTCTAAGCACTTAGTTAGAAAGTTGTTATAAACACTGCAATAGAAAAATCTAACCCCTAACAAAAGACCACGGGCATGTATGCAAATTCTGTATAAATATTTTGAGAAATCTACCCCAAAAATAAAGCTATGTCCTTTGGGGAAAACCTTTAAAGACATTTTTTCTCCAAGTAAGCTACACAACGGCCATTGACCTTACAATTAACAGATTTTTAAAGTATAGCTACAAGAGCCAGAAGTAACTTTGATTAGTTACCAAGCATACATCTTTTGACACAAAAAGGAAATACATTTCATTCTGACTTTTTAACTTATGCTTTTTTATCTGTACCCTTCCTTTTTCTGTTCTACCCGCCTTTCCTGAAGGTTTAAACAGAAAATGATAATCAGCATTGAGAGCATTAAGTCTAAATTTGAAAACAAAAAGGCCTATAAAGCCATCTATAGATGACCCATATTCATGTCATCCAATCAGTGGAGAATTGCTATACAGTACATGAATAAACTGAGATATGAGATGTTTTTAATAATGCCATAAAGTATGTCACATTTGTTTAAATTACTGTACTCTCCTACTTCCTTCACTAACTGGTTACAGCTGCTCTCCTGCTTCTTGTTAAATCTTTTTTTCCCTCTCTGTGTCTCCCATTGACTCATACTTTTATCACAAGTCCACTTTCATTGATACATTCTGAACACTTTAGCATTCTTGTTGTAACAACAACAATGTAACATTTCCTGAACATTGGTCAAATAACCGGCAATTGAGAGATGATGGTGAATTAAAAAATGTAGTGTAACAGTGGCAATAATGCACAACATCTAGCTAAAGTTTGCTTACATACTGGTCATACCAGTCAAAGTTGGCTAAGCTACAGTGCGTTGATTACTTTTGAATTCAACTTTAAATTTTTAAAAGGAAGAACAAGGTTTTTCAAAAACTACATAGTCCACCTACTGGCATGCTTTTCATCAAATTACAAAACAAATTAGTGATACAAAAACAAATTACATTACATGTTTATTAAAAACTGAAATGAACTTTTTGTGGTAATAAATTTGAAAAATTACATTTAGGTGTTGTGTCCTTAATAAATCTCACCGAAATTGTCACAGATAAAATAACTCAATCATAATAAAGTATTTCAGTGCAGCTACCAGTACATACATGTGTCCCTGGTTACACTTGTCTGTACTCGGTCAAGATAACTGCTTTAGTTCTTTGAGCACTCAAAGTTTGCTAGCTTCAGGGAAAATCAATATGGATGGATTTAATCCATCAGCCTCATTTAACCAGTTGTTGAAATTACATAAGAAATGTTTAAAGCATCTTTAATGGATTTAATGGAGCAAATTAATGACTTGTAAAAACTCATCCAAGTTGAGTTCCTTCTCGACCTTGGACAGTCCTGTTTTTAAGCTTTTGATCACACAATCAGAGTTTGTCTGGTTGTTGTTGAATCGTCCATGTTCGCTTCCAAGGTAAGATTAATTGTATACAACTAAAAGCTCCAGAACAGCTACTGAATAGCCCTTGTGGTAAGATTGTCTTCTCGTCCATAATAAACCATTTCAAATGCCTTCTCCACAGTGGTGTAGTCTAATGCAGAGATCTTCAACAGGGGGTCCTCAGAGTCAACGCAGGGGGGCTTCCAAATATTTGTTAATATTTGAAAGTTTTAAAAAAATAGTGAGGGGTCTGGTTGTCCTCCCCCAGGAATATTTTGAGCGTCAAAGACTTCATTTCCGGTATTCTGAAAAATCAATATTCAAAAAATATCAAAATTATAATGGAAAGTATGTTGTTACGTGCCATTGCACATTTTTAGGTGGGTATATGGCAATCCTGGAGCTTTCTTAGTGGGTATACTGTGTATACCTGCATATCACGTAGACTACACCACTGCCTCTCCACCCTTACTTCATGAAGACACGACAGCAGTGATGTCAGGCATATTTCATGTGACTGACAGGTATGTTGATTAAAGTGGAATGGATGGCTGCACTGAGGCGATGATATGCTCATGAAGGACAGAGCTGTAGGGTCCGAGGAGCTCAGCTCCTGACTGATGGCCGGGTCACATGGCAGCTGAATTATCAGAATCACAATCTGAATCACAATCTAATTAATTGGCTAAGTGTGTCAATACATACAAGGAATGAGTAGCTCTAAATATACAAAGCAGTGAACAAACATGATGCAGAATAAGATATAACAACGACAACAAAGCTAAACAATGGTAAGTAACATAAAAAATTTAGCTGCTATTCAAATGCAAGTATACAGGTCAAATTGTTGTATCTGTGTGTACATGGTCATGGTCATGGTCTGGTTGTTACTGTGCTGTAGGCCTCCAAGTAATGCAAGAGTGCTGGTAGAGTAGATCCTACTGGAATAAATACTGTATGAGGATTGCAATAAACAGATGTAGTATGTGCATAAATTAATGGTATATCATGTTATGATTATGAAACCACCCAGTGCTGCTCCTCAAGCAGTACAAGTAAATGCTTATAAACTCCTTTAGTAGGCTACCATCTTCATTCTAGAAACTACAACTAATATAATATGACGGTTATATTTATAACTCATTTTTAAAAGTTCTCTTTGCATATTAACAAACCACAATTGCAATTATTTATACTATCAGTTAATCCAGCTATTGTTTTATTTTTTTTATAAATCGATCAACAAGTTGGTCTGTAAAATGTCAGGAAATAGTAAATAATGCCCATCACAAGTTCAAGGTGATGTCCTTCAAATTGCTTGTTTTCTCCAAAACCCAATATATTTGATTTGCAATTATATAAAACATTTATGGAACGGAAACCAGAGGAATGCTTGGCATTTTGCTCAATAAAATACTTTATTTATTATTATTTTTCTGTTGATCAACAAATTAATCGATTATTATTCTTGAGAAGAATAACTAAGTCTTGAGAACTTGAGAATTTAAACGTTGTTTTGGAAGTTAGTTAAACAGAAATTTTACTTTTACATGGTCAATATCACTTCCATTTTTGTTTTTTTGCGAAATTATTTGTGGCAAGAAAATAAAGAAAAGAAGAAAATATGACCTAGAGATTAAATTAGCTTAATCTGATGCAAAAAATGTTTATGATAAAACCACAAGTGTTTGTCAATTGGTGAAAAAGTACACACTGATTGAGTATATGTTTATTCAATCCACTGTTGTTTATTATTAGTAGTAGTAGCAGTATTATTAGGCTATTATTATTTATAAATTATAAATTTAAGGTTGGCTTGTTTTCCATTATCCCCCGCTGGTAAGAAACATAGTTAATGCTACATTCAAGGTCCTTCTTCGTCTCCCTTGCCCCGCCCACCTCATGGCTCTGAGCCCTCTTCTGATTGGTCCATTTCCAAAGATCCGCCATATTCAAACTTCCGCCGTGGTGTGTGTTCTGTTGTCATCGATCGTTTTCTTTCTTTGCTACATCGGACCAGTTTTCATACGCCTGGAATTTGTCTTTTATTCGTTTAGCTAGCCATAACTACGTCCTGGTATAACTGATCTCAAAACGAAGCCTCCTGCAAAATGGAAGAAAATGAACAAGTTGGTGGAAGGACGGTGGGAAAGAAAAAGCAGAAACTTCGCAGGATGTCATCGAGGACGTCCACCACCAGTGTCATCAGCGCTGCAGAGTCTTCTCCACAAACACTCCGGAGAAAAGACTCCAAGAAGTAAGTATATCACGTCACATACATTTGATATCATAATATGTAATTGTTTATTTGGAAGTTTTGTTTGTAATGTGCAACATTTCAAGCTAGCTAGCTAACGTTATCGGGTTAGCCGCCTGTGAAGGGCTGTTGTTGTAGCCTAACTGGCAAAGGTTGCTTTCAAGTACACCACGGATGCCATATTTTCGGATATTATCACCACGATTTGCCATGCTTTAAGATGCGTGTGGTGTAACTAAAAAATACAGAAGCTAATTGTATGTTATTATAACATAATACACGTCTGTTTTAGCTGTCTGACTTTTTTTTTTTTTTTTAAATCAAACAGAAAATACACATCATAACCACCACAATCCACATAACCAGTGGCTCAATGTATGTAAAACTAAGAATGAAGATATTTATATATCAGTTATGGCTGCAACAAATTATAATTTATTAACCTCGATTATTGATTAATCAATGGATTAATAAAGTCGATTTTGAGTAATTATTTACTAAAATTTTAATATTAAAAAATGCCCATCAAAACTTGTGAAAGCCCAAAAAAAGATGTCTTTATGATTAACAAACTAAGTCTAAAACCTAAAGATATTCCATTTACAATGATGTGAAATAGAAAAAACAAACTATCACAATTTAAAAGATAAAACCACCAAATCTTGCATTGTAAATGTGGCACTATTGCATAATACATTACTAATAAATTAATTGACTAATCTCTAGAATCAGTGGTAGTTAGTTAGATGCACTAATAAGTTACATCAGCATACTAATAATATCGGCTGAAGTTGGTATTTTCATGACTTCTCTGCCTGTTTTGTATGCATGTTATGGTTGACACACAGTGCAATTAGAAAAGCATGTCTGCATGGGCCGGTATGAGATTCTGATGGTATGATAACCTCCAGCAGAAATATCACGGTATTACGGTATTGCAATTACAGCTATAAATGTATTATTTTTTAAATGTCTGGGTAAAAAAAAAAAAACACACCGCACACTGGCAGGGAGAGGGGTTTCTAAACTGCACTTTCTTTCCTAGACTCATAAAAAACAGCTCATACCTTAGGAACGATATGACAGAAAATGTTAGTGGTTTTGAAACCGTGACTTTTTCAAACTGCGGTACACCTTGAAACCGGTAACCAGCCCATGCTTAGTTAAACCTTTTTACTGCACCTGTGTTTGTTTTACCAGACTGCAGATAGGGTTGAGAAAATACTCAGTGTTTGTGTTGGCTTCAAATATATTGCTACATTACCAAAATGTAGTAACTTATAATTGCAAAGTGCCAAAAATAATATTAGAATATTTTAATCTACATGATTAGTAGTTTGTAATTATTACTCTGTCTACAAGTTGACATGCTTTTTGCCCCTGTAAATCACATCTCAAGGACTTGGCTTGCAGATAAATGCAACTTTTCCAGTTATTTTTTATTACTTTTCTTTGATCTTTCACTCCCCACTTTATAATTCTGTTGAATCCAAAATGACTTGAATGATTACAAGCAGTAGGTTGTGTAGCTGTTTGTTCAGCTGACGTTGGCCTTGACAGCACCCTCAGGGTGTCCTTCACTAAGAAGAAGACATTGTGACTTTCTGTAGCTGCCTTGTTTTGTCACCATAACTGACTTTTTCTGCCGCAGCAGAGAGCAGTCCAGCTCCTCCTTATATGGTTTTAGATATTAATGTCCCTCAGTCGCCATCCACAACATTTGACATATTTGAAACATAACAGTGACTGGAGCAAAAATAGCATGTTATAGGCATCCATTATATTAACAGAGATGAAATGCATCCCAATGAAAATAATAATTCTCTTCAGTTGTGTTTGTGTGCCTCGTCTTACTGTTAGTGGTGTGTTTCAGCTGCCAACGTCTGCGCGTATGATCAGAGTCTGTACACCTTTATCAATAGTAGGCAAAGAAACGTCCTCAGCAGAGTAGTAGACAGTCACTCTGCAATAAAGTAGATATAACTTGTTGTCATTGTGTTTGACCGTTGCTTATTTGTCTTATTTCCTGTAGACCTCCACTGCAGAGAGGCAGCTCCTTCACTTTTCTGACTCCTGGGACTCCGTGGGACTTCAGTCTAGTGAGTTAATGTTGAAAACATAGCACCATGGGGTTAGATTGCAGTGGTCATGTCCTCACACCTATGATCTGCTGAAGCCACACGTGACACTGTATTCATATCTTCTACATCTATTAGTAATACATGGAAGTATTTCAGGCTGCAATCCTTTACATGGAGTATCTTAGAGATGTTGCTGCAAATCTGTTGTTTGAATTTTTGTTAGACTTAGTTTGTATTCTTATGTTGCCACAGAAGAGAAAGCGCAAAGAGAAGGAGGATGACACGGTCAGTCTGTCCAGCTTCGATCTCAAGGTGAGAGTCAGGGCAGCTTCCCGTCTGTTCGTTGGGTGCAAGTCTAGTGTACCACCCTTGAACATGTCTTCACAACAAACTTTAATCCTTCTGCATGATTCAGGTACTCGCCACAAACAGCCATGAGGGCTCATGTGTGTGTTATGAGCTCAGGATAATCCCCCTATTAGACTGGCATGAGTGTCTGAGGAAATTATAATAGTGACAGAAGATCTGAACCACATTGTTCCTCAGCATAATCAGTCTCTCGGCTCTGTGAAAGTGGTTTAATACACTTCCTATTAGGGATGCACCGAATCCAGATTTTTGGGATTCGGCCGAATACTGAATCCACGAGTTAAGATTCTGCCGAAATCGACTACCGAATCCTACTCCCATCCTCGGTCCATTAACACCGTAAACATGTCCACAGCCTCTAAAATAGTTAAATGTAAAAACTTAACGTTGAATTCACACGCTCTTTTCACATCGTAGGAAAGCACATCACTATCGCCAAATGAGTGACAATTTTGTTTGGCAAATTTTCGCTTACCAGTGTATAATGAAGGTGTTTGTTTAAAGCACTTAAATAAGGAATTCATGTTGTTTAGTTTAAGACAGTCTAAAGGAAATGGTAAATTATAGTGTGATTAAAACTCACTATTTACATTATTTACAGTACTTGATTGACAGCTGATATGTGAAAAGGTACACAACCTTATTTAACAGTAATTTAGTTTTACTGCGAACCGTCACAGGAAGTGCTTTTATTTTGAAGTAGCCTACACAGAAGTTGTCTGTTGTGTACTTTTGCTAGCTTACTGAGATGAACGTGAGATGTTAGATGCAAAACATGCCCATCAAGCTTAAGTAGTTCACTTTCTTGTGTGTAGAACTGCAACATATTGAACAGTAAATGTTCACAGTAAAAGACAAGCATTTTTGGTCGTCATTCAAAGCCATTCCACTACAGAAGGCATGTTGGGTGGGTGAAATTAGAAAGCTAACGAGCAGCAGCCGAAGTAGGGTTCGGTTCGGTGGAAAAAAATTCTAAGGTTTGGCAGAAACCGAACCTCGTCAAAAAGCCCAATATTCGGCCGAATCCTGGATTCTGTGCATTCCTACTTCCTATGCAACCTCAACAACTTACATTTTAGTACCACAACATTAAACTTTAATAAAAGTCAACTTTAATATTTGAGAGTGGAGTAAAACAAGTGAATTTATCCTGGCACTTTTAGAGTGGTTTCAGCATCAGTATAAACGGCACCAAACAAAAGCAGCAAGTAGAAAAGTAGAAGTGACAGATATAGGACATCAGCATTTTTTAATCAGTTATCTGTAATCTGTTAAACAAAATGAGTTGGTAAAAGTTTTATTCACAATGTGTAATTGAGAGCCTTGTATGAAACAATAGCCTATTATTTAAGGTATTGTTACACCACTACAGTCTACACCTCAATACAGTCGAGTTAAACTGAAGACTTTATTTATTTTCTGGATTCCCAGGAACCCAGTAACAAGCGTGTCCGACCTCTGGCCAAAGTTTCATCTCTAGTCAACTTGATATCTCCTTCAAAGAATGGAGCAGTGCGGCGCTTTGGCCAGACCATCCAGGTAAATGCCATACTCCTGTGACAATCTACAAATTTACTGTGTAGAAATTTAAATGAGTAGAGAGCTATTGTTTGACTTTAAAAAGTATATATTTTCCCCAGTCAATGTCATTACGTGGTAGTGACAGCAGGTCACCAGGGATGTCCCTCAAAGCCGGCAGCAAGACAGCAGGTCCCACTCCCACCAAACGCAGAAACAGCACGCTGTGGTCGGAGACGCTGGACGTCCATCAGAAGAGCGCGTTCTCCACCAAAGAGATCAAGAGACAAGAGGTTTTTGTGGTTTAGTCTTTTTAAAGCACAGCCCAGTCATCCTAAAAGTACAGAGAGCAGAACAAGTAACCTCTCCTGCTGTGATTGTTATTGTTTGTTTCTTCTTCAGGCAATTTATGAGCTTTACAGGGGAGAGCAGGATCTCATAGAAGATCTTCAACTTGCACGAAAGGTCAGAAAATCTTTATTTAAAATTCTACAAAGAAATCAAAACATTTATGCTCCCTTTTTTGTAAACTTTTTTTGTGCTCACACTGCTGCTTTTCTCACATTTAGGCATACCATGATCCAATGCTAAAACTCTCCATCATGACAGAGGAGGAACTAGCTCACATATTTGGGGACCTGGATGCATACATCCCCTTACATGAGGGTAAATTACTACTAACCATTCTTGGGCTTTAACTGCTTTAATTGATGCCTTACTGACGTCTGACCTGTGTGTGCCTTTTTATTTTATTTGCAGACTTATTGATGAAACTGACAGAGGGAACTGGCCCCGATGGAACAGTAGCTCAGATTGGACAGATAGTTATAGACTGGGTATGTGTTGATTTTTACCCTACACCCATTATCTTCAGATACTATGATCAATTTCGACATGTAAAAAGATTGTAACTGTTAGTGTATCTTCTCAGCTGCCTGGTCTGAACGCTTACAAAGGCTACTGCAGCAACCAGCTTGCAGCCAAAGCCCTGCTGGACCAGAAAAAGCTGGACAGGCGTGTCCAGGACTTCCTGCAGCGTTGCCTAGAGTCGCCCTTCAGCAGAAAGCTGGACCTCTGGAGCTTCCTCGACATCCCACGGTCACGCCTGGTGAAATACCCGCTGCTACTGCGAGAGATCCTCAGACACACTCCTCCTGATCACCCAGATGTTACCAGTCTGGAGAGAGCTGTATGTTATCCACATGACAGTGTTGTTCCTTATATTTAGCTGTTGAATCTGATAAATAACATATTATGCTAATATTTTCACTGATTATTTAAGCTTGTGTGTTTTGCTAAATAGCCAACCGATTGGTCTTTCTTTAACTATCCAGATCACTATAATCCAGGAGATTCTGTCTGATATCAACATGAGAAAAGGAGAGTCTGAATGCCAGTATTATATAGACAAACTGGAGTATTTGGATGATAAGCAGCGGGACCCTCTCATAGATAACTGTAAGACTCTACTTTGTCACGGCGAGCTGCGGAACAAGAGTGGCTCGGTGAGAATGAGGATTACTCTCCTTTTTTACCATCCACATACGTGTTGTTTGTCTTGTATTCACATATGTTTCATTCTCTATTGTGTTTCCTCACAGAGGCTGCATGTGTTCCTCTTCTCTGAGCTCCTGGTTCTGACCCGACCCGTGACCCGGAACGACAGGAGCTGCTTCCAGGTGTATCGACAGCCCATCCCAGTTCTGGACCTGGCTCTAGAGGACCTGCAGGATGGAGAGATCCGCATGGGGGGGTCCTTCAGAGGGGCTTTCACCAACGGAGAGAAAGGTGGGTTGAGTTGAACGACACCTAGCGGAGTTCGGCTGAGGCATTTTGTGTCACCCGTTATTGACAGGGATTTTTCAGTCCTTCCAGAAAAACACAGAGTTTTTTTGTGATTGTTGCAGGCAAAAATCCTTGATTATGCGGCACGTTTTCCTAAAAAATGCGATGGAATATGTGAATTGCAAAAATTGTGGGAACTTTTTTTTTAAAACTTTATTTCAAAACATAGTTTAAAAAAACTCTGTACAGTCATTTCATTCAGACACCAAGTATATGTACAGTAATCTGGGTGGAGTAGAGGAGTTAGAGTAGTGAGTGGGTTCTCTAGCTGCAGGATCAGAGTTTGTAATTTTGAAGGCATGAGGAAAGAAGTAGTAGAAGTACCATTACACTACCATTTTTGTTTCCCAGACTTTGCTGCCTGCTGTCCAGTTAACTGTATTTCTTTCCTTTCTGTGTCGCTCTAGCTAAGAATGTTTTCCGTGTGAGTTCTCTGGATCCTTCCCATGGCCAGTCCCACACCCTGCATGTCAACGATGTCTACCACAAGCAGCAGTGGCTCAACTGTCTACGCACTGCAATGGCCCAACAACAGGGGGCTCCACCCAGAGTTCAGCAGGGAGAAGCTGTCAGAGCCAAGCGTCGCTCCTCCACTGTCTCAGCCACCATCTCGGATGAGGAGGCAAACGAGAACTGTCCGCCTGTCTATGGCCATAAACTCAGGCCTCAGACACTCTCCAAAACCAGACTGGACCAGAAGTCACAAGGCTCACTAAAGAGGAAGGAGTCTGGAGTGTAGACTTTTAACCCAGCACACAGGTCTCTCTCAGACAGACACATGTAAGCAACATGAGTCCTGTTTCCTCATGTGTCTGTTGATGAATTTTCATGTAACCACTGTTTTTATGCTTTTGCTTTGTCCTTGTAGCTGCACTGAAGGTCTTTCCAATCATTTCCGTCCAAATGTATTGTCAAATTTTAATCTTTAAAAAGTGTAATTAGTTTACAAAAAAAAGTGATATGTGTCAGTGTGACTGAATGTATGTTTACACCAGCTAAATGTGTGTGGAATTAGGGTTTTGTGTCTACCTACGTGTAAACAACTTTATTACATTTAAACATACATTTTGCTTCAACGTTCATTCCGGTGTCAACACTTTTAAACTTTCTTTGTTTTTTTGCTGCAATCAAAATGTCACTGCATCTATATTATGGGCAGCATGTGTGTAGTTGTCAGTTAAGTGTTGTCTGTGCCAAGATAAGGGATCAAGAAACTGAAAAGCTATGATGACCTCAGCTGTGTGCAGGAAGCCGTTGAGGCAAGTCTAAAAATGTTTGAGATTAGATATAAAATAATGAGAAGAACATGAGAAGGAACACTGACCATGAATATGATAACACATTTCTTCTGGAAATCTAATGAGTCTAGATGTATTCAGTGAAATATTGTTAAATAAAAAAAGATAAAACAAGTAGTTTGTTAGGAATCCTAAGTATGATTGACTGTGAGATTATGTGTTACAACACACCAACATCCTCTCGGTTGTACTTGGGCTTCTCGGTCACTTCCTTTTTACGGTTGACAGAGCTGTTCAACAGTGTGTTGCAACATTTGTCAGGCAAACAGAAGCTGAGGAAAACTCTGAAGTGTGTTTCTTTCCACTTAGTGGGTTGAAATCCTACATACTGTTAATGTAGTTTTGTTACTTTTCAGTTCAGAATGAAACAATTGTAAAGGCCATTTGATATAATGTCTTGAAATATTAAAAACCCAATGTAAAAAGAAGCACCATTTTCTACCTTCTCACTGTATAGTTCTTATTATCAAATGCTGACCGCTTGATGAGACTTGTTGATATACTGTTAGGTTCGGAAATATTTGGACAGTGACACAATTTTCATAATTTTGGCCCTGTGCACTAACACAATGGGTTTGAAAAGAATGTGTTTGTGACAGGACCATCAGGCATCAGGAATAAAAGGGAGTAGGAAAATGGAACAGCCAGATATTCAGTTTACTTACATGTAAATCTAGCTTTGCAAATACGTAAACATTTCGTAGCCCCTTCTTCAGTATTCAAAGTCAAAAGCAAGCTTGGTTGGAGGGCAGATCATACAGTTAGGTTTGGAAATATTTGGACAGTGACACAATTTTCATAATTTTGGCAAAACACAATGGATTTGAAATGAAATGGGTATAGGAATTACATACATTACCATACATAGTCCCCTTATTCAAAGGGACCTAAAGTAATTGGACAAATTAATATAATCATAAATAAAATGTTCATTCTTAATACTTTGTTGAGAATCCTTTGCAGGCGATGAGAAGTCTGGAACCCATTAGACATCACCAAATGTTGGGTTTCCTCCTTTGTGATGCTTTGCCAGGCCTTGACTGCAGCTGTTTTCAGCTGTTTGTTTGTAGGTCTTTCTGCCTTAAGTTTTGTCTTAAGCAAGTGGAATGCATGCTTGATCGGATTGAGATCAGGTGATTGACTCGGCCATTGTAGAATATTCCACTTCTTTGGCTTGAAAAAACTCCTGGGCTGCTTTTGCAGTATGTTTTGGGTCATTATCCACCTGTACTGTGAAGCGCTGTCCAATCAACTTCAGAATTCATGCGGCTGCTTCCATCTTCTGTCATATCATCAATAAACACTAGTGACCCAGTGTCACTGGAAGCCATGCATGCCCATACTATTACACTGCCTCCACCATGTTTTATAGATGATGTGGTGTGCCCGTCCCAAGCCTTCTCCATACTTTTTCTCTTCCCATCATTCTGGTACAGGTTGATCTTAGTTTCATCAGTCCAAAGAATGCTGTTCCAGAACTGGACTCGCTTTTTTAGATGTCTTCTGGCAAAGTCTAATCTGGCTTTTCTATTCTTGAGGCTTATGAATGGTTTGCACCTTGTGGTGAACCCTCTGTATTTGCTCTCGTGAAGTCTTCTCTTTATGGTAGACTTGGATAATGATACGCCTACTTTCTGGAGAGTCTTCTTCACTTCACTAGATGCTGTGAACGGGTTCTTCTTTACCATGGAAAGGATCCTGCGATCATCAACCACTGTTGTCTTCCGTGGACGTCCGGGCCTTTTTGTAATGCTGAGCTCACCGGTGCATTCCTTTTTCCTCAGAATGTACCAAACTTTTGATTTGGCCTCTCCTAATGTTTCTGCTATCTCTTTGATGGATGAAACAGCTCTTGACTCATTTGTCCAATTACTTTAATTATCTTGAAATAAGGGGACTATGTATGAAAATGTTAGCAATTCCTAAACCCTTCCTTCCATGTAAATACCCTCAAATTAAAGCTGAAAGTCTGCACTAAAATTTAATCTCAATGTTTTCATGTCAAATGACACAATGAAAATTGTGTCACTGTATGATCTGCCCCTTCAATAAAGCTTGCTTTTGACTTTGAATACTGAAGAAGGGGCTACAAAATGATTTGCATTGAGTTAACGTATTTGCAAAACTAGATTTACATGTAAGTAAACTGAATATCTGGCTGTTCCATTTTCCTACTCCCTTTCTTCCTGATGGTCCTGTCACAACCGCAGCTGCACGCTAAATCATACCCATGTGACTGTAGGGGCCTCTCTCACAGTGTCAGCTGCTAAACCTGTAGTATTTATAGCTTGTGGTGAGCCATCAACACTTAACATCTTCCTCAAAATGTATTTTTCTTTTTCGTTAAGGAAGACACTGTTGGGGAGGCCTGGCCCTCCCCAACCTTAAAGTGTATAACAGAACCTTTCAGCTACAGGCCCTCAAAGTGTGGATGGACCCCTCATCTACAGTTCCATGGAGAGAAATAGACCAAAACTTCACTGGAACTCTAAGACTGCAAGACCTTGCCTTTACAGGTGTGTGTCCAAAATGTGTATGCTAGCCTATGGCCCTATTATCACCAACACATTGACCAACTTTAAACAGGTTGAGGAGCAACTACGCTACACCAATAAGTGGCATTTGAACAACCCAATTTGGCACAACATACATAATGTCTGGTAACAAACCCTTTGTTTGTAACCAGTGGAGTGACAGAGGTATTTATACTCTAGACCAGCTATTCAATGATGAAGGTATGTTAAGTTTTGAAGACCTGAGAGCTAGCTTTGAGGTCCCTAGTAGTGTCCGGATTGGGATGCACCCAATCATTAAATGGCTTGTTGATTCTCCTGTGAGAGGATTAGTGTCCAGGATTTATGCTAAACTGATGCAAGTATCTGTAGGAGAACTCCCAATAGTAAAGAAATGGGAGCGAGAGTTGAGCTTGGAGGGTAACGTAATTAATTTGGAGACAGTTTGGGACATTTCCCACTGTTCCAAGAACCCAAATCTCCAGCAAATCCATTTCAACATATGCCATAGGACATATTGGACTAGTAATTCCCGCTCCCTATTGCATGTTCTGTCAACCTGAACAAACTGGACATGGTCTGGGAGTGTGAACAGGTGCATGAGTTCTGGAATAAAACAACATCAATAATATCTGATGTGATAGGATGTAGAATTCCTACTGACCCGATTGTTTTATTACTTAATGATGACTCTAAATTACACCTACTTGGGAGACAGAAGAAAATTTGGCTAGCTGGATCAACCATTTGTTTTTCTTTCCTCGAGACCGCAGAGGGTGGGGGGTGGGAGAGGGTTGTTGTTCTTGTTCAATTGTGTTTGTTATGTATGTTTATAAATATAAAAACAATAAAAAAATGTATCTTAAAAAAAAAAAAGAACACGATGTGCAATTTACTGCTGCCAATGCAGTATTTCTGGTAGGGTTATAAAGGCCACCATTCATGTAAAAGCACCTGGCATTTGTTTATCCATTAATTCATCAATGCCCTCAGTTATTATTTTTGTTAAGCAGTATCTTAAGCAGTGGTTCCCCAAGGAAATAAATCTCCTGCTGTCCTTGATGCCTTTGTCGTACAAACCTAGAAGTGATTGATATTACTAGCTGGTTCAGGTTGTATCAAATGACAACAAGCTCAATGAAGTGAAAATTATTTAGGATTTTCAACACCTTCAAAGAATGTGGCTGTCTTTCTTTTCACCAATCGTTATCAGCTACACATTTAACTTGTGAACTGTATAAGAAAATGGTTACCTCTCAAAAATGTAAGTAATCTTTTTTGGGCTTCTTTCCATCGTTTCCTACCATACTTATAAATACCTCTGTGTTTCTAGGCTTGTTTATTGACCTACTTACATACTATCTGGTTAATCTTATCTTTAGAGTTAGTTTGCACAAGTCCTACCACAGTTTCTACTGTTGAAAAATATCCTGTATGTCCTGTTCTTCCGGTCAGCTACGGGAGGTATCAAGAGTATTTTATGATTATTTGGTTTAATTGGAATCAATAATTTAAGTGCTTTATTTATAAAAACCATTACATTAAGTTACTAAATCCATTCCCCAAAGGGGTGAAGTTATTGTGTTTGTAGGAACAGGAACATGTGTCTGGTTAAAGTGGCAATATGTAACTTTCAGTTTGTGTTGATTCTAGTGGCCGCTTTGGACAAAAGTGGTAGTGTTTTTGCCACTCTTGCTGTCGTGAAGGTTTTTTCTTTGCGGTGCTTTATTGCCCGCTGTAGATTACTGAGTTAGCGTTACGGGGGTGTCATATATAAATATTTTGATCAGACAGAAAATCATTCATTTACAATAAGAAAATACGTTACAGATGCATTGTTGCATTTCAAGTGTTCCATACAGTAACTTAGCCTACTTTGGATGTATCGTGAGCTAAACCGGGTATCACTGTCACTGTGTCACGAGCTAAAGCATTAACAGATTGTTGTAGCAACCAACATTGTAATAACTTATATAGCACATTTCCTGAAACCCAAGGACGCTCTACACAAGTACAGGGGGACAAGTGAAAAGAAAATAGTAGGCCAACACAAACACGGACTAAAAGGAATGAAAGGTCCACGCTAAAGGGAAGGGGGATGCAATTTAATGTAGGCTACTGATGCACAACCACATTGTGCATTGTAAAGTTATTTTATAAATGAAATAGGCATATTACTTACCTGAGGGCCAATTTGGGGCCGTTTTTGAATTATTTACAATCATGTAATTGCCTCCATCTGTTGAAAGCCCAACTGAGATTGACTCGGATTTCGCCCATTGTCTTTCACTTTCGCTTTTAGCTTTTAGTTGTTCTTTGTTTACTTTCCTTCTTTTCTGTGATGGCCCTGCCCCAGGATAAGACATAACTACAGCAGATAACTTCTAAAATAAAATAAAAATACAATAAGCCTGTATAAAGAAATCCTGCTACCTTTTACATGGCTGGATACTCACTAACGCAGGCTTTTCTGGTGTTCAGCCAAAATCTGTGACCCGTCAGAATGTGTTCTCTGTAGCATTGTCTACCTGCCGTAAATCATTTTGTGACTTTGCGGGAAGAGGCATTAATAAAAAGTATATGAAACTAGCATTCTTTTCACTGTTAGTCTCGTTTGCTGTTACAGGTCATTTATGATCATCATATGGAACATTACATAGTTTCAGAAACATGTAAAAGGGTTAGGCTTAGGGTTAGCGTTAGGAAGTAGCACCCAGCTAAACTTTTAGCGGCACGCTAGCAGCTGTAGTTAATTAAAATGATGGGTCCAAGTCTACCCATGTACCCCTCCCAGTTATTGAGTAATGTAAATCTTTAATTCTGTCAATTTTCCAAGATTAGGGTTTAAATGTTGTCTTTGTTTAACTGCATGTTTTTGTGTAGCTTCCCTATTTATTCTTGGCACTTGTATTTAAGTACTTTAAGTTTGTGGAAAATATGGACTAAATCCACTTGACCAAGCTAATTATATCTAAATTAAATTCAGTTTTAAAGCCTTTTTCTGAACTGTCAGGAATAATTGTGGTGGAAAAACTACGTCCTTTATATGACAGCAGTTTGATATATTTTCTTATTCTCAAAGTAAAGTGTTGTAAAGGCACGGATATTGTTACACAATCCTTGTCCTATGTCTATTTTTTTTATATTTAAAGGAACACGCCGACTTATTGGGACTTTAGCTTATTCACTGTAACCCCCAGAGTTAGACAAGTCCATACATACCCTTCTCATCTCCGTGCGTGCTGTAACGCTGTCTGACGGCTCCAGCATTAGCTTAGCCTAGCACAGATCCTGCAGGTGAATGGTTCCAGTAATCCTACAGCTGCAAATTGTGACAAAAGTGACAAAATAACACCAACATGTTCCTATTTACCTGTTGTGATTTGTAGAGTCACAGCGTGTACACAAAACAACGTAACATGAGACAGCCATCTTTTAACCGTAAACAAGCCGGGAACTATATTCTCAGACAGGCTTGCTGCGAGCATGTTGAACATGTTGGCGTTATTTCGTCACTTATTTGGAGCAGTAGGATTGCTGGAACCATTCACCTGCATGATCTGTGCTGGCCTGATGCCGCTGGAGCCGTCAGACAGCCTTACAGCACGCACGGAGATGAGAAGGGTATGTATCTAACTCTGGGGGTTACGATGAATAAGCTAAATTCCCAATAAGTCGGCGTGTTCCTTTAAAGATATTGAGTTTAAACATACTTGAATGAGCAAGTAAATCTCATCGGAGATCACGTGACCAGTAATCGCAATGGTCGCAGAGAGCTAGAGCTCCGTACCAACCTCCACATTTCATTGAAAAACCAGGTCTATTCCTTTTTCTTCGACGCCAAATCGTTTTATCTGTTGTCATAGTGACTCGGTGAAATGCCTGCAAGTGCGAGAAAACAGGTCTCGCAACTGATGCTAAGCATCAGGTCTTGGAAAGGCAACAAAGGCTACGTTCACACCGCAAGTCTTAATGCCTGATTCTGATTTTTTGCTCAGATCCAATTTTTTGTTTGGCTGTTCACATTACCTTTTAAAATGTGGCCTATATCAGATTCCAGTGTGAACTGTTTGCGGTTTTGAACTGACCCGCATGCGCAAAAGAACAATGACAATGACATCAGACACAGCACGCTGTTGCACTAAAGTTAGGGAAGTTATGGAGGAAGTCAGCATTTTTATTTATTATTCAGCTTTTATTTTTTTATTTTGTATTAAAATGTTTGTGTAATGGCAGCCATGCGCAGGTGGTGAGGAGGAGAAGACTGAAGAGAAAGAGAGACTAATTTGCGGGGTTATGGCTGCAACTTCACTAAAGAGGTCTGTCTGACCGTACGGCCAATTTGCACGTGAGGACCGCTACAGGCCTCCACCACTCTGACTTCGCCCTCGCACACGCTCCACCTCCCCGGCGGTGCGGCGAGTCGGGCCGGTGGTGCGCCCGACCCCGAGGGACCGGGATCCCAACTCAGCCGGCGCACGGCGGCTTTCACTTTCATTGCACCACGGGGCGACCCGACTTGCGAGCGCGTTAAACTCCTTGGTCCGTGTTTACAGGCGGGTCGGGGGTTGCAGACATCACCTTTTTACGTGAGCCAATCCCCGCCCTGGTGATGCGACGAGCGGTTGGGTAACAATGAAGACAGTACGCCCCGGTTAAAAGACGCACTGGAAGCAGGGGGCCCCGCCCCTCCCCGTGGGGAGAGTGGGCGCAGCGAGGGTTTTTGAGGTAAAAGTCATATCCAATCCGCCTTGGCTGTTCACACTGCGGTCGCATTGAAAAAAATCAGATCTGGGTCAGATTCAGGACCACATGTGGAAGTGGCCTGAATCTGATCTGAAAAAATCAGATCTGGGCTAGATTTGAGTGTTCACTCTACTTCTGAAGAAGCCTGACCTGCTATTCGGATTTGGGCCACTTTGGCCTACAGTCTGAACGTAGCTACTATCAACAGCATTCGCACAGACCGAGGTATCTCAACAAATCCAAGATATCAGCGCCACTTTTCAATCCTTCTATTCAAAATTGTATGAGTCCTCCTGCAACCCAGATCCGACACAGTGCCAGGAGTTCCTAAAAGAACTAAACCTGCCTCTTCTTCACCCAGAGGAGGAAGAAGAACTGGGTCAACCTATAACGTTAGAGGAACTTAAAGTGATGATTCGGAGTAATTTCACCCTAGGGTCCTTTGCACCATGACCTCGAGCCAAACACCCCCCGAGAAGCTTTTTTCACCTGGGTCTAACATTGGGAGAGTTAGCGTAGAGTAGCGTTATCAGCTGAATAGCTTATTAGCGCAGGGGCTAATGGACCCACGTTTGTATCTCGTATCCCACTAATAATGCCCGAAATGATACCAAACTTCTACACTAGTACATATAGGTTATGTACTCATAAAACGATGGATTGGAAAGTTTGTAAGTACACCAGAAGTTTATGAACACTTGCTTGTTGGCTTCTGCTCTTTGCTGTTGTTGCTGCTGCCGGCAGTAAGACGAGTGCTTAGGGCCGTCTACAAATTACAACACCGAAAAGAGATGCAACAAAAATATTTTTTAATTTAACTTTTTTTTTTAAAGTAAGTGCTGTAGTATAACTAGCAGGAGACAAGTAATAACTGAGATAAGTTTGGAGACATTACCTTATTTAATCATTAAATTAATAAATATTTTTGTTGTATCTCTTTTCGGTGTAGTAATTTGTAGACGGCCCTAAGCACTCGTCTAACTGCAGATAGCAGCAACAGCAGCAACAGAGAGCAGAAGAGAGCAGGCAAGTGTTCATAAACTTCTGGTGTACTTACAAACTTCCAGGCATGTGACATCAGTGTTACAATACCAATCCAAAGCAAAATTACATATTTGGGCATCATCATACACACATCGCTACAGCGAATTGTCTAGGACAACTATGAAACTATATTAAGTAATGTTCAAAGGGATCTGGCCAATTGGTCTGCACTGCCGGCATCACTACGGTCCAGGATTGCTGTTGTTAAAATGAACATAGTTCCCCATGTGAATTTCTTAAGTACAATGTTCCCCTTACCCCCACCAATACATTTCTGGAAGAAACTTGATACTTTAATTCAGCAGTATATTTGGAACAATAAACAACCTAGGTTAAAATACCCTGCAACATACCACAAACACGGGAGGCCTGGCCCTCCCCAACCTTAAATGTATCACAGAGCCTTTCAGCTACAGGCCCTCAAAGTATGGATGGACCCCTCATCTACAGTTCCATGGAGAGAAATAGAGCAAAACCTCACTGGAAGTCTAAAGACCTCAAGACTTTGCCTTTGCAGGTGTGTGTCCAAAAAAGTGTATGCTAACCTATGGCCCTATTATCAGCAACACATTGGCCAACTTTAAATAGTTGGAGGAGCAACTACACTACACCAATAATTGGCATTTGAATACCTCAATATACACACTTAATGTCTGGTAACAAACCCTTTGCTTGTAAGCAGTGGAGTGACAGAGGTATTTATACATTAGACCAGCTATTCAATGAGAAAGGTATGTTGTGTTTTGAAGACCTGAGAGCTAGTTGTGAGGTCCCCAGGACATCCTTCTACTTTTATCTTCGCTTAAGATCAGCCCTAAAATGTTATGGAGTGCCATGGGAAACAATCTTGAGGCGCATCCATCATTAAATGGTTTGTTGATCTTCCTGTGAGAGGATTAGTGTCCAAGATTTATGTTAAACTGATGCAAGTATCCATAGGAGAACTCCCAATAGTAAAGAAATGGGAGCGAGAGCTGAGCCCTGAAGGGAACACAATTAATTGGGAGACAGTTTGGGACAACATTTTCCACTGTTCCAAGAACCCAAATCCCCGGTATATCCACTTCAACATATGTTCAAGGACATATTGGACTCCTCAGAAGAGATCTCTAAAGTCATTCCCACTCCCTATTACTATTATATATTATTAGTACTTTCTGTCAACCTGTGAACAGGTGCATGAGTTCTGGAATAAAACAACATCAATAATATCTGATGTGATAGGATGTAGAATTCCTACTGACCCGATTGTTTTATTACTTAATGACGACTCTAAATTACACCTGCTTGGGAGACAGAGGAAAATTCGGCTAGCCGGCTCAACTGCAACCAAGAAAATGATAGCTCAACGCTGGCTCACTCGCTTTGTATAAAACAGTGGTTGGCGTATTTTCTAGACATAGTTATGCTTGAGCTCTCTACAGCAATGATTAACAAAGCCAAATCATCAGCTATCAGCTTATGGGAAAGCGCAGCAGCACAAATGTCAGACTTAATGACCTCAACCCCACAAGAATTAGAGGAGAGTTATTAGGCAAGGTGTGGTTTCTGTTTGTTTTGTTTTCCTTGAGACCACAGAGGGTGGGGGGTGGGAGAGGGTTTTTGTTCTTGTTCAATTTGTGTTTCTCTGTTCTGTGCACCATCTATTATTACCTGTCACACATTGTGGAATTTGTTTTGTATGTCTGAAGGTGCTAATAAAATACCATATATCTTTGAGATCGCATATTACTTGTTAAAACACTGTGATACCTGTCAGGCTCTGTAGCAGCTGTGCAAGTTCAGACATGTTTTTTTGTGCAAGTCAGACTGAACGAATGCAGTGATTATCTGTGTGTGGGTGCATCTCATTTTCATTTCAGGGTGTGGGAAATTTTGTGCAGACTGTTCTCATCTAATCTTCAGTAGGTTCCTCTTTAAGAGACTTACCTGTTATTTGCACTGGGTGTTGGTCTTGTGATTACCTTGACAAGGTCAATTCAATTCAAATTTATTTATAGTGTCAAATCAAAACAGAAGTTGTGGCCGGGTTGGCTCAGTGGGTAGAGCAGGTGCCCATATACTGAGAGGTTTATGCCTCGACGCAGAGGTCCAGGGTTCGAATCTGACTGGTGATTATATATTCCCCTTTCTCAACTAGCTGTCCTGTCAAATTAATGGTAAAAAATAATCTTAAAAAAAAATATATAAGTTATCTCAGGTCAACTTACAGATCGAGTAGGTCTAGATCACACTCTATAATTTACAGCCCCAACAATTCCCCCAAGAGCATGCATTTGGTGTGACAGTGGCTTTCTTTTTGTAAAGATAATTCTTTGAGAATGTTAGGCTCAGGACAGCTGAAGACAGGAAAGGGGGAGAGAGAGGTGGAATGACATGTAGCAAAGGGCCATAGGTTGGAATCTAACCCGCAATCGCTGCAACAAGGACTGAGCTTCTGTATATGGGGCCAGGTGAGCTACCCAGGCGTCCCCAGTGGCTTTCTTTTTACAGGCAAAAACCTCAAACAGAACCTGGCTCTAGATGGGTGGCTATCTGTCTTGATTACTGAGAGAGAGAGAGAGAGAGAGAGAGAGAGAGAGAGAGAGAGAGAGAGAGAGAGAGATTGGACATCAGCTCCACTGTCACACTGATTTACAAACCATCTAAAATGTATTTTGAGTGACTGATTACTTGCAATGTAACCTCACGTTTAAATTATTAATGTAATTGTCAAAATATTGCCCCTTTATTGAACAGAATTTCTCAGATCCATGTGTCCATCTGGTAGGTATCACATTTAAGTTCAAAAGCTCCCAAACGTCATATGATGTTTATCTTATCTATTTTATTTGCTTGACACAGTATAATAGGTGGTAGTCTTGCTTTTCCAGATATTCCTCCACCACGGCGTTGCGGAGGAGGGTCTGGCTAGTCTGCACAGCATTCTGGGATGGGAGAAAAACGTGCTCTGGTTTATTGGCATTTCTTTAAGTGGAATTTCCGTTGGCAACGGAGCAATCCCGGAAGTGGACCGTCAAGGATATAGACTAAATAGGTGGTAATGCATCTTTGGTTTTCATGCAAATTGGTCTGAAAAGTCTGGGCTGAGTCACCACATAATGTAGTTTTGACAAGCGCAGACCTTTTCAAGCAATATTTTCCTGAAAGTAACATTATTACAAATGAAATTAAAGCTGCAAGCAGCGTTGGACAGGCCCTCACACTTCTGTGCGCGTCGGGGTTACTGGCGGACGCCACTCCTTGCAACCGTGCATTTGCGCAGCACTCAGACACTGCAAATCATCACCAATGAAAAGGGAACTCCCTGCTGAGTTCAATGATACCTCACACAAGACTTTACGTCATACAGTTAATTAGCTGTGAAAGGGGGCGTAGCTAAAGCATAGGGGGCGGACAAAACCATGAGCAATGAAAACGGAACTCTCTGTTGAGTTCAATGATACCTCACACAATAGTGTACAAGAAACTGGTCATTAGTTATTAAAGGGGGGCGTGGCATAAGCATATGGGGCGTGGCAAATCGTCACTAATGAAAAGGGAACTCTATGCTGAGTTCAATGATACCTCACACAAGACTCTACACTAAATGGGTCATTAGTTATGAAAATGGGCGTGGCTAACACATAGGGGGCAGGTCAAACCATCACCAATCAAAAAGTTACTCTCTGCTGAGTTCAATGATACCTCACACAAGACTCTACCTTAAACGGTTCAAAAGCCATAAAAGGGGGCGTGGCCTGAGTACATGGGTGTGGTTAAAGTATAGGGACCACACATTCTAAGTTTCATGTAAATTTTGTCATATAAGGCTGATTTCCTGTTGCCAGCAAGGGGCACTATGACTTTGAGTAAATATCGGCCTTTAGATGTCGTCAGGGTTGGACTCTTATGAATCCTGAAAAGTTTCAAGCCAATGGGACAATGTACACTCAAGTTACACCCACTTCCTGTTTCAATGGCGAAATGCACAAAATGCCCTATGACGAAAAGTTTTTCTTTTATTAACTTTTCATCTTTAACATCTTAAGATGGCATAGACCAAATGTGAAGTTGATCGGATGAAATCTCTAGGAGGAGTTAGTTAAAGTACATGTGGAAAGGAATAATAATTCCTTCAGTTTCAATAGGGCCCTCGCCGCTCAGGCCCTAATAACCAATTTTGATGCTTGTAGTTCAGTTACAACAGAAGACAACACTGAAGAATTCTTTCAAAAATAGTACTTTATATCTATTTATTTACACAAATGTAATAGAGGTAGAACCATCTGCATTATTTACAAATTTACAATAAAAATAAATAATTACATACAAATACAGTGATATAATCCTAGTAATCAAACTACTTTCTCTGGGTTCAATTAAATATTACATGGGTTTGGCGGATTTTGCCTATGCTCAGGGTGAAGGTGGGATCATCAGACTCCATATGTAGTAATAAAAATGATAAAAATGTGTTGCTGTAACAAGTGCAAAGAGCTAACAGGAGAGTCTGTGTTGATGGACAGTCTGCTCACACCGTCCTGAGAGGAGATCTGATGAGGACACACTTACACACAAATGATACTAATTAAGGGTGTGCATAGAAGTCATTTATGGTTGAGTTTCATCCTTCTTAATCACTAGAGCAAGCCATTTTTCTTGCAAACAAATTATTTAAATACAAGTAAATCCTGGACTAAACATTAATTTGGTAGCCTTAAACATGGCTCTAGTGGGATGCTCCTGTTGTTCTTGTGTTTGCTGGATTTGTAAGCAGGTAGTTGTTTGCTGACAGAACATCTTGATAAACTGTCTAATTTGCTTGGGTAAACAGTCTGATTATTTAAGTTATGAAATCTCTCTGTACCCTACTAGTTTGGCAGTATCAAGACATGTCATCTGTGCTGCACTTCTGCAACTTTGAACAACCTGTACCTGTATGACTTTTCGGAGAGAGATCCATAGAGCCATCAGACATAACTGGTCTAGATTTAACTTTATAAGAGCTGCATCTTAAAACATACAATATGTAATTTTCTGCCGCTAAGGGTCTCTCAATCAAAACCATTGATGTAAACACAGCTTTTAATGACTTGGTGAAGTTGCGTGGGATCATGGGAGTTGTTGTCTTCATTGTTAACCACCATTGCCGATGAAATGTATCTGTTCATAGACGTTTTTAATCTATTGTTTTATTCACATTATGTTTATTCATGGCATAGCTGCAGTTTTTCCCACATAATTACTTAGATTCTATTTGTGGTGGTAGCTTACTGTCAGCAAGCAAGCGAACATTAGACAGCCGCTAAAATCACAATATCACAATATATAATGTTACGTGGCTACTTTATTCATGGATAAGCCTAGCACTGTTAACCACGGTAAAAACAATCATACTAAAAATAACTATATGAGCGAGTTCAATGTTGTTGTAACCTTATAACGTTAAGGTACGGTTTAGCCACCAAGCATTAGCAACTTGTTAAAGTAGCACACTGTAGTAAGCTGGATCGATATTGAAATATATTAATAAATTAGGTCTTTACTGTATTACTGTGTTGCAAAACGGCATGTAGTTAATATAAAAATGATGCTTTGTAGCAAAAAAATGCTGTATTACTGTTACTGAGTACAATCCTTTGACATTGTATGATATACAATTACTCTTGAACATATCATCTGGTGTTTCCCGTGTTTTGACAGAAGTTAGAGCAATTAGAGGGGTCAAAGGTTATTTAACACCATTGACAGGCGACCAAAAGACATGGTCAGTGTCATTGATTAAAATGAGATTCCTCTAGGTTTGAACATTGTTAGAAACATTTTGGATAATTTATGTAAGCAACTTAAAATATACATTTATAACAGTCATTTTTAGACATTTTAATGCAGAAATATTAGTATACTGTTAAGTTTCCCATTGGTGCTTAAATTTCGATAACTGGAGGTGGCATGTAAGAAAGAAAACTTATGATGCGATTGGGCAAGCCCAGTTTGAAAACAACTTCAGATGCTCTTGTGCCGAGCACCCCTCTCACAGCCACTCTGCTGATCTGCTGTAGACTGAGGGGGTTATCTACGAAAGAGAAAATAACAGAGATGACATTGTATCTACTCTTAGATTATTTATATACTGGCAGAGACAGGATGCACACTGTGAATAAACAAACTTACTCTCATAGAACTCAAGGCAGAGATAAGGGGGAGATCCTGGACTCGTGTAATGGATGGGTTTTTTGTTCAGGTTATCTCTGGCGTACACGTTCCCCCCAAACTCCACGAGTAGATCAATCAGGTCAATGCTCTTTGATTTGGCTGCATGATGAAGGGCCGTCTCATGTATCTTGGCAGCATTAACATTTGCCCCTTTGGGAAAGAAAGACATGTAATACTGTATGAGAGAGAGAAGTACTTCTCCTGTTTGTGCCATTTGGATTTATATACTCATTATAAATGCCATACTGTAATAATCACATTCTAAAGTAATATATTTAGCAGTTCGCTCTACACACACTATAGGCAACGCGCACAGTTACCCATCTACACATACAGTATAATACTTTAAAATAGATATAATTACCATTATTTAAATTATGTCAATCCCAATCGTTATTAAATAAGGGGATTTAAAAAATAAATCCTTACAAAAACAAACCTCTTCTTACAGTAATAACAATAATTTCACATGGTGAATAAAATTATATAAAATTATCTATAAAAGCACAGATAGTCACAACCAAAATATCACATTAAAATGGTGTATAATCTAAATCCAGGTTCTGACCCCAAAATATTGTGAAACTTAATTTTACCTAGCTCTGGTGTGCTCGGGACAAACTCACCTGCAATGAGGAGAACTTTTGCGCAGTCAAAATGTTGCTGTGCACAGGCTACGTGAAGCGGTGTCCCATAATGGCAGTCATGGGCCTCCATGAAAGCGCCTTGATTAATCATAAGCTGAACACAATCGGAATTCCCTATTGTGAGAGACAGAAAAAACGTATATCCGCTTAAAATCAAATGAAATGCTCCAGCATAGTGACTTTCCAAGCACGGCTGGGATAATGAATCCCAAGGAAGGCAGTCACATAAAAGTACATTTTAGACAATCATTTCGTGCAGGCTTCAAAAGGTTGCTGTAAATTGTATGTAGTTTCATCCTTTACACAGTGAGGAAGCGGTTGTTCAGCATGAATAGATTTTGGCTTGAGTTTCACTTAAAAGCTTTCTCCTTACTTGTCACTTTAGTTTTTAAATCAATAATGCCATCATCAGAGTGTGTTCCAGTGCCTTAGCATAGGCAGTACACTTTTGTCCCATAGTCTTACAGGTAATTCTGTGATTGGGTGTCTGTTTTATTGCTACATATTGAAAGGATTTTAATTAGAATCAAAAGTCCATAGGTCTGGTACTGCATTCTATTTCCCCTGTTCTGCTCTCCCTTTCCGGTCTCATCTTCCATGTCCATGCCTCTGGGAGAAATTTCCTAAGGAGACTTTTTCAAATGTTTTTCACTTGGTTACTACATACTGTAAATGAAACAAGCCATGAGCAAAATGTGCTCCCAGCATTATTTTGAAAGAACACTGAGAAACATAGTGTAGTTAAGGCCTGCCTAGATGATTCATTTTTACCAGAAAGATAATTAGTTCCCCCACTTTTGCATGCATTGACATGGTACCAACGTTCGTATTGGAATCAGGTCTGGCATTGCAAGACTGATGAAACAAAGACAAACCTAATGGACAGAGTCCTGACTCAACATACATACTGTACATTCTTGTGCGATGTAACAAGTGTATTAACAAGACACACCTCCCATGCAAGCCTCGTGAAGTGGGGAGAAGGTAAACAGCCGAGGATTAACTGTTGCTCCGTACTCCAGCAGCAGCTTGACACATTCAAGGCTACCAGCTGCACAGGCATCACACAGCGGAGTGCTGCCATCTATATTACGAGCATCAACCTGGAGGGGACGCAAACATAATAAAGTCAAAAACAAAGTCAATAATGCACTGATGAAAAAGCCATCAACATCACTAACACAATCTAACCTGTGCACCAGCGTCCAGCAGCAGTCTGACGCATTGGGTCTGTCCCTGTATACACGCCTCATGCAGGGGGGTTATGGAGTCGACTGCCACGATGTTAACTGCTGCACCTCCCTCAATCAGCTGCTGTAGCTGAAGGGCCCTGCCCTGTGCAGCGGCCTCATGCACTGCTGATCGGCCCGTCCAGAATCCAAGACCATGAGCTGCAAATAGAGAAGCCAAACAATACTGAACCTTTCTATTCATAAGGTTTACATTGTCTGGTTGTCTGAGTGACGTAGACTCATGATCAACAAAACTGAAGTTTAGTTTGTCATTCCAACCATTCAAAGGCAGCTTTTTTCATTTAGCCGCAAGCACAAAGTAGAGAAAAATATCCACAGTGAGTGAGCTTTCCTTACAGTTCCTAAAAACCAAAAATTATATATTTTGGTTTTCATCCTGTAATAAAAGTAATACACACTCAAGTTTGAAAGCTTTACCGGTTTATGATCATCTACATTAACTGGACAGAAAGGGGCACAAAATCATGTACACCATGATCTAAACCATCACAATAGCACTAGTGAATTGGATTGTATTACATGGGTGTGTGTTAGGACCATTAACCTACACATTCATACAGTCAATGTTGTATTAACGTTACAGTGCAGTATAGTAGTATAAGATAGTATAGTATCTTACTGTTGCTGTTAACCACATTAAAGTATGCTAGTTAACGTTGACCTAGCTAGCTATACGCCTGAAAGCTAGCCACAATGAAATTAAAGCTAATGAAAGCTAACGTTAGTCATTGCAGCTACTAGCTCCATTTCATTCGCTTAGCTAGCTAAACTTAGTTGTCTTGGGTTAGCTAGCTACTCCTGGTCACCAATTGTAAGCTACTTACCGATTTCTCCATACAAGGACGGCCTGTTTCGAGTGATCTCCATTTCACGTTACTGTTTTCTTCTCCGTAAACCACGTAGATTCAGCCAAACATGTAATTAATTTGAAGCAAAAGAATAACGACTGAAAGGGCTGCATTGTAAAACTCGCTGGGCAGTCCCGGTGCTGAAAGAGCGCAGCACAACAGGTTCAGTCCAAATAAACGGTTGCTCAGAATTCTGGGATATGTAGGCGACTGACCTTGATCGCGTTCCAGTTACAAGTTGGGTATAGGGGGACTCTAGAGGTCTTCAAGAGGGGGTCCTCAGAGTTACTGCAGGGGGCCACCAAATTATTGTTAATATTTTAAAAGTTTTTTCAAATAAGATAAGGAAGGGGTCCTTGGCTTAAAAATCGTTAAGACCCGTGCTCTATCCAGTAGCCATTGTTAGTTATCAGTTGATAACAATGCATTATGTGGTAGCCTATTTTGCACATGCAAACACCAGATCTCCACAGATAGAAGATGAACAGTGTACGACTTATTTAATGAGATCAGAAGTGTTACAAACAGTATTGTTGATGCTGGAGTATGGAGCAGCCATGTTGGATTGTGATGTCTGGGTCAGTGAGGAGAGAAAAACGATTTTGGGGGGTGTTCCCCCATGGGTGTATTGTATTTTGGGTGTTCTCATGGATGTGGATGTTCCAGTTGACATTTACTGGAAACTCAAAAATTCCAACTTCCGACATTCAAGTTAAACAATTGATTGAAAATAGACAATAATAAATACTAAAAACCAAATAATTTAGACATAGGCCTATGTATGTATTTATTTATTTAGCTACTTACCCATGCATTCAACGTGGGTTCCCAGTGCATGGACATACAAACAGTAGGCTAGCCTACTGTGCAAAAGTCTTAGGCAGGTCTGAAAAAATGCTGTGTTTATTTTTATCAATTTACAAAATGCAAAGTGAGTGAACAAAAGAAAAATCTAAAATCACATCAATATTTGGTGTTACTACCATTTGCCTTCAAACCAGCATCAATTCTTATAGGTATTATAGGTAATTCTTATAAACATTTCAAAGCAGACTGGTGTTTCAAGATGTGCTGTTCAAGCTCTTTTGAAAAAGCAAGAAACGGGCAACGTTGAGGATCGTAGACGGCGGTGGTCGGCCAAGGAAACTTAGTGCAGCAAATGAAAAACACATCAAGCTTATTTCCCTTCAAAACTGGAAGATGTCCAGCAGTGCCATCAGCTCAGAACTGGCAGAAACCAGTGGGACCCAGGTACACCCATCTACTGTCTGGAGAAGGCTGGCCAGAAGTGGTCTTCATGGAAGAGTCGCAGCCAAAAAGCCATACCTCCAACATTGAAACAAGGGCCAAGCAACTCAACTACGCACGAAAACATAGGAATTGGGGTGCAGAAAAATGGCAGCAGGTGCTCTGGACTGATGAGTCAAAATTTGAAATATTTGGCTGTAGCAGAAGGGCTGTAGAGCGGTACAATAATGAGTGTCTGCAGGCAACAGTGAAGCATGGTGGAGGTTCCTTGCAAGTTTTGGGTTGCATTTCTGCAAATTGAGTTGGAGATTTGGTCAGGATTAATGGTGTCCTCAATGCTGAGAAATACAGGCAGATACTTATCCATCAGGCAATACCATCAGCGAGGCGTATGATTGGCCCCAAATTTATTCTGCAGCAGGACAACGACCCCAAACATACAGCCAAGGTCATTAAGAACTATCTTCAGCGTAAAGAAGAACAAGAAGTCCTGGAAGTGATGGCATGGCCCCCACAGAGTCCTGATCTCAGCATCATCGAGTCTGTCTGGGATAACATGAAGAGACAGAAGGATTTGAGGAAGCCTACATCCACAGAAGATCTGTGGTTAGTTCTCCAAGATGTTTGGAACAACCTACCTGCCGAGTTCCTTCAAAAACTTTTTGCAAGTGTAAGAATTTATGCTGTCTTGAATGCAAAGGGTGGTCACACCAAATATTGATTTGATTTAGATTTCTCTTCTGTTCATTCACTTCATTTTGTTAATTGATGAAAATCAACTATTAACACTTTCATTTTTGAAAGCATTCTTAGTTTTAAGCATTTTTTCATACCTGCCTAAAACTTTTGCATAGTACTGTACATACATACATACATGAATACATACATACATACATACATACCAGTGTGCCAAAAAGTGATCATTTGCCAAAAATCATACGGTTGCACACGTTTTTCCCGCCGTTTAGCGTGCTGTAGTGGTTCCCCCAGTAGGCTGAGTTGGGCTCCCTGCTTCCCCCGCCTCGGACATATCACCTATCTGGACGTGTGACGGCTAGACAGAAAAAAAGAAGGCACGCCGAATCTCTAGATGAGCCGCAACCAAGCCACACCTGATTGAACCACGCTTATTGTTGCTGTGTGGCAGAAAATGTAGCCTATGTATTACTGTACTGATTACTGTACTGAGTATAATTCCGTGACGTATGATTTACACTCTCAAACGTGTCATCTGGTGTACAACATTTTGCATGTTTAGACAGAAGTTAGAGCAACTAGGGGTCAATATGACACCATTGACAGGCGACCAAAGGACACGGTCCGTGTCATTGACTAAAATTACAGAATTATTTGGGTTTGATCATTGTTAGAAACATTTGGGATAATGTAAGTACACAACTAAAACATAGGTAGTTGTTTGTAGACATTTTAATGCAGAAATAGCCTACTTATATTATATCTTTAAGCCATTCAAATAAAGCTTTTAATTAAATCAATGTGAAACAAAACTGTATAGACAATGACAATTCCAAGTGCAAAAGAAATGTTTGTAACAGCTTAAATGGCTAACTTTAGCTGGCGTTCCATTTGCTAATCCATGATGTTCTTTCAAACGACTGACTCATGGATGACAAACACTGGCCAGCATGTGGAAGTTCCCCTGGTCCTTCCTTGATGTAGTGTCTATTGCAGGCATCAACTTTGTAGAGGCTGATATTGTGATTATAGTAGGCTATAGTCTTTCATTTATAATTTCCTGTTGTTGTACATCTTGTAATTCTAGCTGCCCAGCAACATGATAATGCTGCCAACTTTTGTTGTGTTACATATATGGCAACCAATAAAGAATAGATTTTAAAGGTTGAGTGCATTCCAGTCAGACATTGTTGAGTTGTATAGAGCAGTGGTTCTCTTTTTTCAATAATGTAGCCTCTTTGAAATATTTTTTTCATCATGTACCCCCTGACCAGCACAAAACATTTTTGCTAAAAAAAGGCTAGCTTTATGACGTCCTAAAGCTGGCCCCAATCAGTGCTGTGCCATCAGTTTCTGATTTACCTTAGAACAACATAGCCTATTGTAACTGAAAAAAAACTTAAATGCTACGTTGAAATGTTTACAATCACTAAATTTATTAATTATAATTATAAGTGAATAATTCTTTTAGGAATTATGCTTGACATTTTTAAAATATATATATATATATATAAACACATAGTCTACCCCCTGAAGTACACCAAAATACCCTTAAGGCTGTTTTATGCTTCTGCGTCGAATCGAGGGCGTACCCCCGCAGACCACTCGGCGTTGCCGCAAACCCCCCTCCGAGCCCTCCGCCGTGCACCCCCAAAAATGTGTAACTTTGCGTCGAGGCAATGCAGACCACAAGGACTGTGATTGGTCAACTCGTCCTGTGTGTTGATAGTCGGTGTTTCAAGCAGCCTACTGTGGGGAGTACTAACATGCTAGTTCACTGACATAAGCTTTGCAAATAAACTCAGACATATTTTGGTTACAATGACGGGTTACCCGTTTGTAAAGTGTCTATATGTCAGTAACGTTTTGAAATTAGCATTTTGCAGCAAGCAGTACTTTGTGGGCAGTTGTGCTAAAGTTTGCTTGCTAACATAACATAAACTGGCTGGCAGACACTTCGCAAATAACCTCAGACCCTAGCGTTATGGCGGTGAAATGCACTGCAATGCAAAGCAACCCCGACGCAGAACTCCGAAAGGGTCACGACACCGTAGGAGTAACGGCATAGCTACGGCGTGGAGTTGACGCAGAAGCATAAAACAGCCTTTAGGTGTATGCGTTCCCCCATTGGAGATACACTCGTCTAGAGTATGACCCTAGTGTAAGTAAATTTGGTCTGACAGCGGCATCAGTCTGGGTCAAAGATAATTTTTTTGTTTCAAACTGCCATTGGCACCTCCATGTAGTGTCTGAAACTATCGAAGCAGTGGCTGCTAGTGAGAACCTTTAGGTTTTATCAAGATATGAATACTGATATTAGAGTAGGCCTATGCAATTGTTTTTGTAACCCCTGAACATCAATTGTGAACATCAACAGTGACATTTTATGAATGTCAGAATTCAGCACATATTGTGCTATTGTGTAAATCAGAAATGGAAGAAAAAATAATTGTAGCCATCTATGGGCGGTGGCCGGGTTAGCTCAGTTGGTAGAGCAGGCACACATGTAGAGCTTTACTCCTCGGCCGCAGGTTCGATTCTGACCTGTGGCCCTTTGCTGCATGTCATTCCCACTCTCTCCCCTTTCATGTCTTTATCTGTCCTGTGAAAATAAAGGCCTAAAAATGCCCCCCTATGCCGTCTAATGGCCTTCTATGGGCGGTGAAATTCACCAAGCTTTGTGCACCTCCGTATGAACCCAGAAATGATGTCTTTCTGTTTTCAGACGTATCTGAAACTTCCACAACAGGTACAAAGCAGCAATACTGGTTATATTGGCCATGGTTGATTGTGGAAAGAAATGGCAGAACGGGATCTACATGGAGCCCCTCTTCCTCTCCGGTGCAAGTAAAGTGAATACAAATATTTAAAAAAGTATCCTCATGTAAGTCAAAAAAAATAAATTGCTTTGTTTTGGACAATGACGTATTAAAAGGTGCTGATTGCGAAGATCCAGGACTTAGCCAAAAAATGTGAACATCAACAACTTCTCAGTCTCTCCCTCCTTTTCGCTAACACCCAAAACGGTTTCAGAATAAGCCCCTCCCCCACAAGGGAGAATGAATGCATGTGCATGAGCAGTGATTGACACACAGTTAGACACCCCCCCTGCAAATCGCACTACAGGCTGTAGGTGGTATCAGAGGAGCCAGATTTTTATTTTTGTATTACCTGCTTCATGTAGTTCTACTTGAACATAGGGTCAGTTTCAGCAAATATGACAGAAAGTTAGTTTTATAAGTCTTACCTACTGCACCTTTAAGGGGAATGGCAAATTGGGAAAATATTGCAGGGAAATGCAAAAGTAGTTCTGAAAAAAAAATTACCCACCATGACCCTTGGGTGTTGAATACTTTCGGTGGTGAGAGCCACAAGACTCAACCATACACCACAGGGAATTACCCAGAACTAAAACCGAAGTAGAAGTGGTTAAAAGCTGCATAGATGGATTGGGGGCTATCTGATTCTCAGCTGGTTCCATTTCATTTTACACACTGATGGTGAACATCAAAAATATTAATGGATTTAATTTAATGGAGCTTTAAAGATCATTGACCTCATACCAGGTTGGGTAGCTGGTCCTCAATCCAAATTCTGTCAGAAGTACTGGTTTCTTCTTAACACAAACTCATACTTCAACTTAAATTACCAGCACAAATGAAACTTGGAGCTAAAGTTTGGTGCTGCCAATGTGGGTGATGGCAAAAATGTCTAAAAGTTAAGTAAACATATGACGGTGCCAAAAGTTAGGTTGCAACGACTGTTAATAGGGTTAGCACTGCTACCAACTTTCCCCACAATCTCTATTAAACTAAACTAAACACTAACGTTACATAAATAAGAATCCACATTATAACCTCAATCTGTAGCTGTATCACGTTAAGGGTATAAAAAGGGTTTTCAATGGCATTTCGTTAACAGTTAATGTTAGCAATCATTATTTTTTATGGGTAAAGGAAAACACACAGGAAAAGTGAATCGCTGGCGCAGTCAGACTAGCTTCAACGTTCTGCCTCACCCTCACCACCACCACAGTTTGGTGTAGACTTTCAAGATGGATGCTTTCAACTCGATAGGTTTCTCTTTCTTTTTCGAAACGGACTACATGTGTAGACCAGCCCGGCATGAATACTAAGGAGCTTTAATTGTAAAATGGATTGAATACCCGTAAAACGATAAAAGTGGATTTTTTTGTTTCTACGTGTTCGGACGGCCGTTAATTTTGCAACTTCCTGGTTGTCGCATTATTAATGTCGCTGTTGAAACTGCGGCGAAAGCTTAAGTTAACGCCACTGTTGAATGTTTGCTGGATACAGATTACATAGGACTATCGTTATGCAATTCTGCTGTAATGTTTAAAACCAGAGACAACAGTTTTCAACGAAGGGCAAAGGGAAAACGACATATTTCATAGTGTTCAGCAATGGAAAGTGGAAATGGTGGTGCCTCGAGGAAAGGTGGTGAGCTTTTTTCTACTCGTGTAACTTTCACTTTAGGATTGATAAGAAACGAGGATCGGATATTTATTCCCTCCTAACTATATTTGAGATTTAACGTTAACGTTAGAGGTACTGCTGTTGTATGATTATACGAAAAAAGGACGCGTAGATAAGGTGCCATGTCTCACATTACAAGAAGTCCTAGGCTTTTGAAATATCCGGAAACTTTTTTTCTTGTAGAAAAGCGAAAACGTTTGCTGTAATTTCGCAGTATCGCTTTTATATGATTCTCATGTTTGTATTTTTGTCCACTTCCAGGTGTTTTAGTAGCTGTCTCAGAAAGTTCTGGCGTCTTTCAAAACAATATTTTGGCTCCACTTAAAAGTGCGTACTTGTATGAGGAGTCAAAGCAGTCTTTCAGGTATACATCCGCTGTCTTGGTAAAAAATCCAGCACTGGAAGAAAAGGTCAGTCCAAATTTTAAATCCGTTTATTTTTACATAGCTAGGTTTGGTTGTCATGAACATACTTTCTTCTTTTATATCAGTATTGTGCTTTCCGAGCAAAGAGAAAAGAAGAAGGATATTCAGAGGAGGATCTGGAAGAATCCTATGGGTTTTTGCTGTTTGATGATGTCAACAAGGTAAAACGCTTGAAACACCAGCACACCTGATGGAAAAAAAACAACCTGCTCCAACAAATCTTCCGATCTTATTGATATCGATATTTGTCTTTGTTTAAAGGCAAATGCACTTGGAGAAACTGGTGTGCTCACTGGAAACAGCACATGCACCACTCTTGGAGATCCCTCCAAAGGTAACTTGTGGTGATTTTATTTCCTCCTCTCATACTGCCATTATATCAACCAGTAATGAAATCACAGTGACACTCCGCAGCTCAGCCACGACCGAACAAGATGTCACATTATGCACTGAACTCCGAGTTCAGATTTGTATACAGCAATTTCTGTAACATAGATATACTTACTGGTTACTTGGTTAAAAAAATGTAAAGAATAACATTAATACTTTCTCATTCATTTTAAGTATTTTACCTCAAGTTATTACCTTGATGGCGATATCCAGAAGACTGTCTGTATGCATCTGGCTTGTTTAAAGTATCTGTAGTGTGCAGGAGATCAAGCTAAGGAGTTGTCCATGTTCAGTTTTTGCTCCCCTACTTTTGAAAGTGAAAGCAAGTTGAATAGCTGTATAAATGTATACAAGTGAAAGTGGAAGCTTTTCTGTTCTGAAACAGAAACTATAAGTTGGTGCACAGCAGTTCAGGATATGAATTGTGTCAAAAGCAGAAATACAATGAATTTAGCATGTAATTCAATTTAAGTTTATTTATAGTGTTAAATCATAACCGAAGTTTACAGATAGAATAGGTATAGACCACACTATAATTTACAGAGACTCAACAATTCCACCCCCAAGAGCAAGCGTTTGGTGCGACAGAGTTGAGAAAAAAAAGCTTTGTTTAATCAGGAAGAAACCTCGGACAGAACCGGACTCTTGGTGGGTGGCCATCAGACACTGCCATTTATTGTCTTGTTTCACTGTTCATTTAAACATGGATCTCATTTAACTTTAACATGTATTCCTGTAATGTGTTTTTCTATATTACTTCACATTTGAAATGTTTCCTCTAAAATATTTTGTCTGTTGTCCCTCCACCCACAAGGCTTTGATAAGTGAGGAAGTTATCAGGTATAAACATTGGTCAAAGTCCTTGTTTTTCTGTAGACAGTGGTATGAAACCACACCGGAGTGGTATTGCAACAGATTTCTTCAAATACACATTTATTCTTAATATTATGACTTGCTTTTTTGATGGCTAAAAGAGATATTTGGAAAGGTTATACAGTTACTCTTCACTTTGTCTGCACGTTGCTACAGGGGGAGTGTAAAAGACACACCAAACCGACCAAACAGGTTATTTGCTCTTTGTTTAGCCTCCTACATTCAGATAGAGACCTGAGAGAATTTACCTGAATGTCGCTCTTTGTCAAGTGTCTTATCTATCCCCATTCATATTTCAATGCATTGTAATTATTTAATTATACTTTTTATATTGTAATAACATGAGTCTAATACCCTATTGATAATAAACTGGCTCTTACCCCACTTAAGAACATACACTATGTATTTGTAAGACATGAATAGGCCTGTACATGTGACCTTTAGTGATGAAGCGGAAACATCCACACCTTATTTTTCGTCTGCTGATGTCATTCTCCTGTCAGTTCATTTTTAAAATTCTCACCGAGATACATTAGAAGTAGTGAAGATAACTATTAAAATCCTAGTATCTGGTGGCCATTAAGGCCCTGATGTACTGGCCGTCGGTCCAAGTTAGGCCAACAGCTGGTGTGTGTGTGCGTCCGTCGCTCTAGTTTTTTGCAGTGTGTCACACACCATCGCCACACTTCGGCCTTCGTCTGCCTTTTTTTTGTTGGACATGTTGAATCAGTGTCCGTGTCGGCGCAAGGATTCCATCTGATTGGCTATTTACGTAGCTTAAATTAATTAGTAAACAAGAACAAAAAAACGGTGAAGAAAGCAAGCAAACAAACGACTGTGAAAGCGCACAGAAGGCTCTTATCATTTTTTTCATCTTCCATCTCATCTGATCAATCCAATACACAGAGCTGTCAAAACTGACAAAAAATGTCTTCCGGCGGGGAGTGAAGCAGAGGGACTGTAGGCTCTGTTCTGCCGCTGCTGATTCGGGCAAACACTTCTTAGTTGTAGGTATCATAGCAACGTTTTTATCCGCTTTCCCTTTTTGAATGACTAATAGATTACCGCCACCTGCTGTTAGGGAGAGTTATTTCCTCTCACGCAGGCACAGAACAAACATGGTAGTTGGGTGTCATCTGTAATCTTTGCGTTGTGTTCATGTGCAATTTTTTGGCCAAGACAAAGGCGAGGCACGCCTCAGTCAGACTATTTCTTGGTTGTCTGCTTGGTGTGTCAGGGCTTTTAGGCGTTCTTTCTGCTGCCGGGAGACTACACGTTCTCCTTGTGGAATGATTAAAGTTTGTTGATTTGCCCTGTGGAAACTAAGAATTAAGTGCTTCATTTACGAGTGAAAGCCCAGATCTAGGTAAAAGAAATCGCCTAAAGTATCTTTAGTGTTATTAAAAACTGGATAGAGAACATAATGTAACATGTAGAGTTCATGTTCAGCTGCAGTGGGTGTGGTGAGGTTAAACCTGTGATGTGTCCTTGACAGCTGTTACACATTCATCTTTCAAGGTGCAGCCTCGCTGCTGTAGAAGTGCCAGGTGTTGTGAAAGACACTTTAAAGTTATAAGTTAATTATTGTATTGGTTTATTATGTCCTTAAATCTTGATAAGTGACCCTCCCTGTATTTATTTTTAACTAGACCCATTAAGTGAAAGTTTTCTTTGTTTAGGTGTTTATGTATCAATGTACTCTGACTGTTTGGATCTCAATCGCTGGTATCATGGGAAATCTGGATACGTTGCCATCATCAGGCTGACAAAGGTATTGAAAGAAAGAAATTGTGAAATATTTGTTAGGTATGTGGTCATTGTGTTTTTGTTCCTAGAAAATATTTTATGAACAACATCTTTGTCCTTTCTTGTTACCAACAGGGTAGAGTTAAAAAGGTTTTAGAGAGCTACACCCAGAACTTCACTGCGCCCACTGTGGGGTTTGACTGTCATGTGTCAGAACAGTTGCCTTCAGTATCTGCCAAAACCAGCTCCTTTCTTGCCTTCGAGAGAACCCAGGTAAGAAGAGGCATGTGACTGGTGATGAAAATCATACAGCACAGCATTTCCCATTCTCCGTCCTATATAGAAGTGGTTCTCAAATATTTAACAATAATGTACCTCCTTTGAATTTTCTTTTCATTCAAGTACCCCCTGACCAGCACAAAACATTTTCGGTAGAAAAAATAACCTTGCTATATAAAGAGGCACAATACAGCGCTAGCTGTCAGTGTTTAAACAACAATATTGTAACTGAAAACACTTAAATGCTACATTTCCAATGTTAAGAATCACTAAATCTATTCACAAATTTTGTTGTATCATTATTTTAGGAATTATGCACAACTGATATATATATATTTTTTTATATATCTTACGTACCCCCTGCAGTACTCCAAAGTACCCCTAGGGGTATGCGTACCCCCATTTGAGAAACGCTGCTATATATTGCTAGCCTGGGTAAACCCTGACGAAGTTCCGGCAAATTTGAGATTTGCTCCGCAAGTCAGTCTGGCGAAGAGCCCATTCAAACCCATTTCCAATGTCCTCAAAATTGAGGCACCAATCACAACCGCTGAGGCGGGCTTTACACCAATCACAACTGTTGAGGCGGGCTTTATGCGACGAGGATAGCGCAGCGACGGTGAGCAGCTTTTTGTTTACATTCAACATGACGGCTACCGAAGCCATGCTTCGCGTGCTCGGCCATGACTGGCGACCGGCAGGTCAGTCTGACATATGCCGATTTCATGCCGGTCAATGCTACAATTAACTCACAACATAAGTTATACGAGTTACAGTTCTCAAGGACGCACGCACGCACACACGGACAGAGACACAATCCTTTCTCTCAACTTCTCCGCCGTGTGTGGCGCGTACCCGCCAGATTTTGTGGTGGTAGTGCACTATATAGGCCATTTCCCCCAGCCTAAAAAAAATCCCAGTAACATCTGGCTTTTGTTTTTGGTGGGAAAGGTTACAATCAGCCTTTATTCCCAGGACAAATAACTCTGCAGTTGTCATAGGGCTCGATTGGTTCCAGCGCCGGTCGACAGTGATAGAAACATGATGCCCGGGTGGACACGCTAATTTTCTCCCTTTTTCCAGCACGATGCTACGATGCACGTTGCCTATGGTGGTAGATGATGTTCTGTCATCTTGGCCACAAATCCGTCTCCGCCTAGCAGCGCTTGGACATCACTTCATATTAGTCGGCACCGAGTTTGATAGAGAGACTGAATAAGTAACAGATAAAGAGAAGCAACCACCGTAACATCGTCACAAGCTTCCATTTTGCTTTCTACTGTTTACTAACCCTGTTTTCCAGCGTGTTCGTGATGTTGAATGTGACACACCAGGAAAAAAAAACAAAAGGCATACTCGCCTACTGGCAATAGAGAAGGACTCTATTGCCTATTTTTAACATATATTTACCCAAACTTAAAACCCTGCAAAAGCATGTTAATTTTAGTGGAACAGGGGTATATGTGTTTTTCTAATCTTTCTGTGTGTACTTCCTTATGAGCACAATATTGTTGAGTACTTTTAGGCAGCTCAAGTGCGTCTTGCTTTGTCCTTGCAGTATTACATGTATGAGCTGCTAGATGATGGAAGTAATGTGACGACTCAATCTCCCAGCGCTGCCTGTCCTTTTGCCATTGTATCATTTTCATACACGGATACCAAAGCAACGATTGTAGCATCACAGGAGAAAAGGTTCTGTATCACTACAGCAACACATGTACTTTACCAAATACTATTTTATACAAATTAATAATAGTAATGTCAAATTGATCATTGTTTTCATATTTCTTTCAGTGAGGTGAAAAATCTCGGTAAGTAAATATTGTTGTCTAAAAGATCCATTTACTGAAAATTGATTGTTATGAATTTCCTAATTTAATTCTCCACCACCACCAGTTTGTCATTACTTTCCTTGGAGGGGTCAGCTTCAAATAGGCACCCTGTTCTATGATGTTGGTCTGAGGTCTACAGTGGCCTTAATCCCTGCAGAACTGTAAGTTAAACTGTGAAAATAGAAAATACACACCTTTTTTAATTCTTAAATGTCTTTGATGATTTAAATTATAACCTATTTTCTGTACTTTGTCTTATTTTTCCATTGTAGACCACCAGTGGTGAAAATTGGCAGAGCCATTTCCATGTCAGATCTGAGAAAGCTATTGCCAAGGGCTGTCTTTGAAACCTGCTTCTCTGGTGAAGGTGTGTTTGAAATATTAGAAAAAACAGCCTTATTAACCAAGAGTTAGAAATGGTGTCTCAAGAAAATTCTTAGATTTTTTGAATATATCGTTGATGAATTTGGCTTTTTTATGTCTTTCAGTCTTTCTAGATGGCTTATACTTTAGTCTGTATGAGTTAGTTTCTTCTGAGGCAGTAGAAACCAACTCACTCCCTCTACTTCTGCGTGAGATCAAGGAGAAAGATCTTGTGAGTTTCTGTTTATTGTCAACTTTTCAGAGATTGTGAGGCTTAGGTTAGTCATTCCATAAAATGTCAAAAATAATCACAAATACCCTTCACGATTTATCAGAGCCCATAGTGGTGGTTTATTCAGTTTGGTCACAGTCAGAAACGTATAGTATTCTATTTTAACTGATATGAAATGCAGGAAACCAAGCAAACCCTTACATTTTTACAATTGTAACCAGCAAATTATTGGTATTTTTTAAATCAAAGAATGACAATTAATTATTAATAAACAAACAATTATTTATTGTTGGAATTATCAATCATTTTCTGTCAATTGACTAATCAATTGTTTCAACACTGGAAATTCCCAGTCAATCTAATCAGTTTCCATGATAATATTAGATTTTCCTTGCCGTCAACATCCAAAAACTGTATCTGACAAACTTGCTCATTTATGCACAGGCTCTCACTATTCAGCTGAATGATGGTGGTTTTCTTATCCTGTTGCACTCCTCACATTTCCTCACATATGATGGTAAGATATAAAAATGATGTTGTCGGTCTCACGACAAAACCTGCTGAATTCTATTTTTGTTTACAACCATGATATAACTTCATATCGGCCACATACAGTATCTTTTTGTTTTTCCAGATACTGGTTCCAGTGCAACTGATGTCCTGCAAGGCATGTTTGTGTTTCCAGTCTCGCAGGTTATACAGACAGGTGATTACAGCATGTGTTTAACAGTGGATATTTTCATTTAAAGGTCCCATGACATGGTGCTCTTTGGATGCTTTTATATAGACCTCAGTGGTCCCCTAAAACTGTATCTGAAGTCTCTTTCCCAAAATTCAGACTTGGTGCATAATTACAGCCACTAGAGCCAGTCCTACAATGAGCTTTCCTTAGTATGTGCCATTTCTGTGTCTGTAGCTATTGAGGAGGAGAAAGGGGGAGTGGGGGGGAAAGGTGGAGGGTGGGGTGTGGCCTTGACCAACTGCCACTTTGCTCGTTTGAAAGCCATGATGTCTCTCTCTCACGGGTGGGCCAAATTCTCTGGGCGGGCAAAGCAGAGAAAGGGGAGGTAACCTTGCTCCTTATGACCTCATAAGGAGAAGATTCCTGATCGGCCCATCTGAGCTTTTATTTTCTCAAAGGCAGAGCAGGATACCCAGGGCTCGGTTCACACCTATCACCATTTCTAGCCACTGGGGGACCATAGGCAGGCTGCGGGAACGCATATTAATGTTAAAAAACCTCATAAAGTGAAATTTTCATGCCATGGGACCTTTTTTAATATGTTGATATATTTATAAATAGAAAAGCAGAGATTAAACAAGTGCTTTTTCTTGATTTTTCACAGACACCAAATCTGGAGGGAAAAAGCCTGCCATTTCATCTGAAATACTGCAGGTTCTACAGGTGCTTAATTATGCAGAAGGCGAAGTTGAGAAAACATCCATTGACCCAGGTGAAGAACTGTGTGAAGTCTTGGCACAGCATATGCAGCGTTACGCAGCCCTGATAAATCCTGGGTTGGCGTTAAGTCCTGCAAGGGAACTCAGCATCTTTCCAGATCAGTATGATGTGCTGGATGCCCACAAGCACCTCTACTCATGCCCGGAGTTGACTAACAGGGCATGGCAGAGCTTCAGGTCATACTTGAGCAAACCAGTCTCTTTTCAACTGCCATTGTCCAAAGCTTCAGAAATCCTGGCACCTAGACAAGAGGAGCGAATAGAAGACCTTGATGATGATGTCTACATCTGTCTGTCATCTCCTGAGGAGGCACCAGCCAATCCTGTTAGCATGGAGTCAGAGGACCAGTTGACAGGCCAGAGATCTCCTGTAAACATTGAAACACCTGTTGACAGTTGTATAACAAGTGCTGCAGTACAAGTTGACGTAACAGCTGTGCCTCAGAATGTTGTACCAGATGATTTGCATGCTGGGGATGCTACTAAATACACTGGCAAATCTGATATGACTGTGCTGATCAAAACTGATGACATGGGGGCAAAAAATGTCTTGACTGCCTCTACATCACATGACCTTCCTGCAGAGCTGATTGTCAGCATCACATCGGCAGAGCGAACTGTCACTGATGAGAGTTTAGGTATGATCAGTACTGTGTCTGCAACAATGCATAATGACATTCAACTTTCTGGTTTTTCAACAGCCAAATTACAAATGACAGGAGTGAACTCTCTGAATGATAAGACTGTTACAACCAAAAAGGTTTTGGATTGCCCTGAGTTCACCAAACTCACGAAAACACAAAAGAGGAAACTACGTAGGGGACATTACAAAGGTCGGAAAGGGGTATCTAAAGTGTGCGTTGAGACTCGAAGTTTACAAATACCAGTGGAGGATGACAATTTGAAGAGTCAGAAGGAAGACCAGGCCAAGGAATCATCAGGCCACCCACAGTTGAGTAATCCTTCTTATATTGAGCGGAGGAAAGTACAGAGGCGACAGTGCAAATTTAGAAAACCATCATCTGTTCGTTTAGCGGTTGCAGAGGAGAAACAAGTAGACCCTGGACAGCAGAACTCTGAAAGCACATTTTTAATGGAACTTGAAACTTTTCCTCTGAGAAAGAAAACTGAGCGCTGGGACTTAAAGCCGGTCATCAGCGAATGTGGAAGAATCTTGGTGCCTCATGGCTCTCTAGATATTGCTGATCAGATTAAGTCTTTAAAGGATAAGATTACATCTACAAAAGATGAAAAAATGTTGGTTGATGCCTCTGTTAATGACACAGTCGAAATGGAGCAGGAGTCTAGCACTGCTCCAAAGACAGCAGTGGATGAAACAGAGGCTACAACATCCAAGGATGGAGGAAACCATTTTCAAATTGTTGTTAATGATGTTAATCCTGAACACAATATTTTGAGACCTTCAGATGATGGCAATGGTTTATTGACTTTGAATCAAGAGAGTACTGAACATTCTTCAAAGACTGATTCCACAGCAACTTCTCCCTCAGAAGCAGTTAAAGAAAAGCATACTAATACTCTCTCCCCAGAAAAGATTGCCACAAAAGGTGAATTATTGTTGAGTAAATTGAAATCAGTTCTTCTAAGAGGAAAGAGAAAAATGGATTTACTTGTGTCAAAGGAGATGACTGCAGATACTGCCCAAGACACTGAGCCCCATCTCAAGAAGGGCAAAGTTGATTCAGACACTGGGATGCTGAAGAGTAATTATACAATTACAAGTGTCCAGGACACCAATGCGCATGTCAAGGAAGTTTCAAAGATGCTGTCAGTTGACCCTCTTTTTGCATATGCCCTAGGCCTGACCCCTAAAGAGACACCAGATAAGATAAAGAAAACTGAGGGTCAGGATACTCAACAAAGGCAAGACTCATCAGAGACCCAAGAACAAACCATTTTAGACAAACAACCTCAAATCATACACAGGCCTCCATCAATCTTTCCAAGAAGGGGAAGGATTAAAATGCTCAAAAAGCATCAAGGCATCTCTGCAGATAATGTGAAAAAGAAATGTGAGTTCTATTTCAAAATTCTGAAATATGGAAATGGTATTTTGTGCATGATAATTAACACATCTTCAGTATTGTGCATGATATTGAAACTGACTGACCATTTTCTTGGATCTGTCACCTTTGCAACTGTCCTCAGCTTGCTATCACTGCGCTTGGCTAAGTCTTGGCTAGTTCTTAGTTTGCTTTTGCTCTTCTCTTGCCTGTGCTGCATTTTTGCCTGTCCTATGCATCTGCACCCAAACATGTTGTCATTGGCTTAATAAACCAATCCCTTTGTTTGAAACAGTGGCATATTTTACAAGTTGGTGACAGGTCCCTAATAGTAAAACAGGTATATTTCAAATGCTTTCAATGTGCTACTTTTTATTTTCATGCTGTTTCTCTTTTTCTCCTCTGTTTTGTCTTCACAGGGTGGTTGCATTTTCAAACCCCAGCTTGTTATGCCAGTGAAAAACTCAATTACAAAGAGTGTACTAGGGATAATTCTGTCACCAAGACTGTTAAGGAAAAAATGAACAGTGCTTGCTCATCTACAGATGCTTTGAACTTACTTGCTGACTTGGCACTCAGTGCCAGTAATGACCAGGTTCCACCACAACCAGACCCAGCACTTGAGAGAGAACCTGAGACAAGTTTGAAGAAGTGTGACCTTACAAAAGATGTTACCACTGCTGAACAAGAGTCAGTTCTTCATGCTCTGCTTAGACAGCCTGCTGCTAGATCCATGCGGCCTCTTGAGTCTCCTTCACCAAGCCATCTTATGGGAGGTAGTGAATTGGTTGGTTTGGTATCTAAAGAACATGCTTACTCATTGCCCCCATCTTCCTCTCTACTGTTGGGTTTGCCAGGTACACCCTTCCAGGTATCTCCTTTAAGTGGTTCTACCAGACTGCTGCACCATCACCAGACAATGTATGGCGATGGAATTAAAACACTACACCCATCTGTCAGCCAGACAGACAGAAGTGAAAACTACCACAGGACTCCAGAATACTTGGAAAAACACATGGTGTGCAGAAGAAAGTTCAGACACTCCCGTACCTTTGTTGACAAGGATGGATCTATCCAAGTCACAAAGGAATGGAAAGAAAACTATGACTTTAATCTAGACAGCAAGTTCACAAATGACTCAAAGGATAGAACTATCGTCCGAGCCTTGCATGGGTATGTACATATGTGTTACTTTTTTATACAAAGAATCTTAACATAAAAGTAAAAAAAAGTATCTTTTAACATAATTTCAGTGCTATACTTGTTTGTATCTAGTTGAGAAATGTGGGCAATATGTGGTAACATTGACTTTTAGGTCAGATGACATAATAACCAATTATTCAATTGAAAGAGCTAATTTTTTGTACATTTCACATATTTGACAGCCCGTGGGATTTCTCCATGCAAGACACCAATGAAGAAGTGCGGCTCATCGTCCACATGTGGATTGGTCTGTTCTACAGCCGGTCCACAGCCAGGTTCTTTCATGTTGACTCATACCCATGTTCAGAAGAGAGTGATTCTTTGGAAATGCCTAGTGGAATGGTATCAACACTGGCTCAATCTGAGCTCAAGGCTAATTCATTTGCTCCTTTCCCGAGTGTAACAGACGCTTCAGACCATTCGATTTCAAAAGCTTTGGACCTCAGCAAAAAACAGGATTCTGTGTTGGACCAAGGATCTGTGGTTTTGGACTTGTCACTGAGAAACTCAAATGCAGAGATTGTCACTTCAGATCCACAAGTCAACAGAAAAGAAACTTCTGTGTCTGGTGATCTGAAAGAAGCTATTGAAACATTGAAGACACTCAAGTCATCCATGGGGTTACAGGTGGCAAGCACAATTCAGGTTTGGTTCTAAGATTACCGTTACATTGAATACATGCATTTAATGTATTTGTAATGATTTCCAGATGGTCTTTAGAATATAGAACAATTAAAGGATCAGATTTGTGCGCTTGTTAAGTAGTAATAGACATATTTTCATCTGCATAATTAAGGGACTATCAATAAAGACTTATTATAAGAGGGTGAGTTGAAAGGGACAATAGTTTTCTGGCAGAGTGCTATGGCATCTTCATGGGATCACAAGAACTCTCTCTCAAAATCCCCTCAGATCTTTTATACATAGCTCCAAACAGTTGTCTCTGCATTCTGCAATGGAGACTTTGGACAGGGCTCTCTCATCTCCATCCTCCCCTGGGATGCTAAAAAATTGGAGGCTCTGATGGACATTTAGAGTTAAATTCACTACCCCGGTTTATTCTGTCAATCTACCAGGTTTTACCACCATCTGATATAAAGACTCTGAAATGCTATTTGGCACATATACCTGTTATTACACCTGGTATTAAAATCCGTCCTGAATAATCTGATCACAAGTGGACAGTTGTAAGTACATATGGGAATGCACCCACGACTCATTTCGGAGGTGGTCTGAACCACATACAGTATGACCACATTATTTTAGCAGTGTACAGAAATGTTTCCTGGGCCACATTAAGGACGGTGTACTCAACTATGAACAGTACTACCTACTCATTTTAAAGTATTTTAGAGTAAATTGTGCTTTTTGGATGTTATTGTCATATTGTCTGTGATGTGTCGGTGTTTTTATTCCGGTGCTGCCTGCTCTTAAATATCCCTGAATTTCTGGAGCTCTGTGCCCTGCGGTTGCCTGCCTAGCCTAAAACAGGCAGCATCCTGGACAACTCCAGACAGGGAAAGTCCAGCTTCTATCCAGGAGCACAGAAATGAGGCCAACTACGTATAGTTGGTGCCATTCTGCCTCCTGTACAAGTCTCAACTCCTCCACCAAAGGTGACTATCCACCTACTGATTGGTAGTTTCAGTGGCTAGTGTTCAACTAGACAAGGGCTGCCCAACTAACCATGTACCAGGCCCATTATTTATTTTTCTTGAGGGTGGTGATCCCAGAACAGAAAAGGCCATGCCTCCTGTGTTTGAGCTCAGACTGGGAAAGCCGTATAGCTTATATGTGATCCTGTGTAGACTACCCTCCAAGTCTTGGCTTCAAGAGGGAGCCCCATATTCCAGATAAGTTGGCTAAGTCCTGTTATGGCCTTCTCATAAGGGTGTTCAAATCACTCCTTTTCTGACCATGGACCAATTTTCAATGGGAGACCCTACCAAGAACTATTGTCCCAGACAACCCAACTCCCATGCAGTCTGATGTAAGTACATCCCAGCTTCCTGACGATGCCTCCTATGCTCCTAATAGTTTGCACCACATATACCAGAAGAACTATTGATGTTTGTGCACTTATTTTCAAGAGCCCTGTGCAGTGTCAGTCATGTACATACTTGTGCTGCACTCTGGTAATGTGCACATTCCACAGATGGACTGCACATACCATGCTTCTGATGTACTGCATGATGGCTACAGAGATTTAATCAAATGAAAGGGAATGGAATCATACATCTTATTTATTGTATTAGGACTGATGGGAATAAAGTAGACAGAGAAGCAGCAAATGTAATGCCAAAATGGGTACTTTGTTTATGACTGATGCACCTGTTAATGACAACTAGCTTTGTTATTGTGATTTACAGTATTCATTGTTTGAATTGCTGGTGCATTAATAGCATAGTGACCTCGAAAAGTCATGGCAAAACAGTAGTCACGGTTTTCACACAAAATATATGTAATTATTCTTATTCTGTTTTCTTTTTCTTATTTCAGTGTAACAAAAAACAAGTACACTACACAGAGATCATCAATGAGATAAATGATGCCGGAAGCACCTATGAAAGTAAGAGGAAAATAGCTGGGAGCCTGGAGAACACCGGACTATCTTGTAAAGATGACCGAACATTCATTCTTGTTCAAGACGAGATGAAAAGTGTATCTATTCAGCCAGAAAATAATCCAACTGCTTCAGGAATTGGCAATGTGTTACATGGATGCAACAATGAGGAGACAAATGTGAAACATAGCATTGAAAATAAGAGGAAAAAAGCTTGGAGTCTGGAGCACACTGATGTACCATTTTGTAAAGGTGATGAAACATTCATTGTTGTACAAAAAGAGATGGAAAGTGTATCCGTTCGACCAGAAAACCCAACTGCATCAGGAATTGGCCATGTGTTACATGGATTCAACAATGAGAAGACCGATATGAAAGATGGCCTTGAAAATAAGATGAAAAAAGCTGGGAGCCTGGAGCACACTGATGTACCATCTTGTAAAGGTGATGAAACATTCATTGTTGTACAAAAAGAGATGGAAAGCACATCTGTTCAGCCTGAAAATAATCCGACTGCTTCAGGAATTGGCCATGTGTTACATGGATGCAACAATGAGAAGACGGATATGAAAGATGGCATTGAAAATAAGAGGAAAAAAGCTGGGAGCCTGGAGCACACTGATGTACCATTTTGTAAAGGTGATGAAACATTCATTGTTGTACAAAAAGAGATGGAAAGTGTATCTGTTCGACCAGAAAATCCAACTGCATCAGGAATTGGCCATGTGTTACATGGATGCAACAATGAGAAGACAGATCTGAAAGATGGCCTTGAAAATAAGATGAAAAAAGCTGGGAGGCTGGAGCACACTGATGTACCATCTTGTAAAGGTGATGAAACATTCATTGTTGTACAAAAAGAGATGGAAAGCGCATCTGTTCAGCCTGAAAATAATCTGACTGCTTCAGGAATTGGCCATGTGTTACATGGATGCAACAATGAGAAGACTGATACGAAAGATGGCATTGGAAACAAGAGAAAAAAAGCTGGGAGCCTGGAGCACACTGATGTACCATCCTGTAAAGGTGATGGAACATTCATTGTACAAAAAGAGATTGAAAGTGTATCTGTTCGACCAGAAAATCAGATTGCTTCAGGCCATGTGTTACATGGATGCAACAATGAGAAGACAGATATGAAAGATGGCATTAAAAATTCAGAAGCTACAGCAATGAGTTTAGTTCAAAAACATGGAAAGGATTCATCAAAATCTGTGACAGTTGTAGAGGTAGACTCCAACAAAGAAGCAGGCAATGTGGTTCTTACAGTTAAGCATGATGCAATTGAATCCAAAGATGGGGAAAACTTGGAAGTGAAAGAAAATCCATACCAACAAGGAAATGTAGAACCTTCTCCAAAAGTGATTCTTACAGATGATGATTCAACAAACAAAGAGTCAGGTATAGTCTGCAATGGATATATTTTGGAAAATGAGAAGCAGTTATCTGGAGAGGAACCTATATCAGTCTCACCAGGCAAGGCTGAAAATGTTAAAGATGTGGATTGTTGTACAGTCTATAAAGGTAAAGTGATCGAAGATGAAGATCCCTTTGGAAAAGAAAATGGATTTGATGAGAAAGACAGTTGTGTTTCACCTGTGGAAGCTAATAGTGAATTGAGTGATCAACCACTACCTATGAATTGTGATGGCCCAGATTCAGTAAAGAAAGATTGCATTACAGAGTGTAATCAGAAACCGCCATTTGATGAGCAACCACCTAAACGCAACAAAGAAGATGCCTGCCATGATTTGCACTTGAGAATGCTGTGGGCAAATGGCAGTGTGTTGACAGATGAAAATGCCATTTCAGAAAAATCTCCTCACACTTCATCAGAAATGGAGCCTATTTCTAATGAACCAGCAGTTGAGGAAAATTCAAAAAAATATATTTGTTTGGCAGATAAGGCACATTATCAGAAGGCAGCATTACCCATGTCTGATGAGAACAACTGTTCGTTAGAGGTTTCTAACGCAAATGGGTCAATTCCCCAGACAAATGAGAGTGTTGAAACAGAATGCCAAAACAAAGTAATGGCAAACTTCAATCTAATCGGTGTTGATCATGAAGATGGGGATACCCAATCAATTGAGGGAGATCAAAAAGTTGTAAACCCAATTGAAAAAGAACAATTTTATCATCAGGCTCATTCCCCTCAGTGTGAAGCTGAAGCTGCATTGACTAAAGAAACAGACCTCAAACAGATCGAAAAAACAAATGTGGGATTGGAAAAGATCAATATTGTGAGTTTAATTCCATTTATTGGAATAGACTCCTCCAGAGAGGATACAGTACAACAACACGACACACACTCACAAGGCAAGGTTGAAGAAGTTGACCAGGAAGAAATACCATTTATCAGTAAAACTACCTACCCTGAAACTGTCCAACCCACAGGGTTAGGCGGTACATCTGAAATGTACAGTAAAAAGCCAGAACGGTCTGCTGTCAAAATATCACTTTCACTTCTTGATGTAAGGGAAACCAACCAGCCAGTGGTCTCGGGAAGTGAGTCTGACGACCGGTGCCCTACCCCAACGATGGACGAGAAACCATTTCAGTACTTAACTTGCTCTGGACCTAGTAATACTAGTGCTTCTGCTTTTAGTGGTAGTGAAACCTCCAAAAACATGACTCAGAAATGTCTTAATACAGGCTCAACATCCAGAAAGGATGAGGTGCCTCACAAGTCTACATTTAACAGTGATGCCACCCCTCATCATGATCTTGAACTAAGAACTCATAGAGTTCTTCAAAGTATAGACAAGTTCCGCCACCAAACAAGCCACACTAAAACATCCAGCCAGATTGAAGCTGAGAAACACTCTCTTGATCAAACTCCTAACCCCAAAAACAAGTACATCCCCACTTGCTTCACCACAAGCCACATTGCATCTGACTTTAAGGACAAGAAAATGCAATGCAATACAACACCAGCAGTGGTGTCAGCCTCTACCTCACCAGAACTGCACACAGAATCAACAAGTAACTTTCTCATATCACCTTTCAAAAGTAAATTAGAGGAAGTACTCGGTGTAAAGTTGCAGCTAAAGAAAACTAACTCCCCAGTTCAACAACACCATTTTGAAAGAATAGATAAATTACAGGAAAACTCCGTAGGGCAAGATTGTCATCCCTACAGATCTATTCCCTGTACTGAGAGTTTGCAAGCCATTAAACCAAATATTGACCAAGGTAGACATAAAACAACCTCACAGAGCAATTTAAGTCATGAATTGCGTTCATACAGTCAGCGTCCTGTCATGGCAGTGAAACCATCCAAGACTGATGAATGTCAAGCAGGTTGCATCTCTAAAGACAAACAAATTGAAAATGCTGTAATGTCCCATTTTTCTGTCAATAAACCGACAGAAACCCCCGTAGTCACATACACCATACCTAATACCATGTTCTTGGAGAAAAAGACAGAAAGTCTCAAGGAAAACTTTGAGGGACTAAATGATGATAAGCAAGATGCCAGTGAGCTTTCTTCAAAGAGCAGTTGGTTATCCAATGTAAGTGAATCTAACTCCGATACAGCTAAATTTGTGCTTCAAGATCCTTTAAAGCAGTACCAAGGAAGGGACATTTCAAAATTAAACTATATTCCTTTATCTTCTTTCCCCGCACAGTCTTTTGAATCTGCAAAAAAATTCTCTAAACTTGTTGATGGAAACCAAGGTTTCATTACATATAGTTCAGTTGAGAAAGTTGGGCAAACAACTAAAGAGAGTATTGAGATTGATCAAAAAGACTGCTCAGATGCATCAACTTCACATGCGGTTTACAAAGATGGTGGCATAATAGATGACCGTCTCTTCCTGGGACCTCAAAGCTCACTCATGTGTACGGTCTATAACACCAGCAGGAAGACATCCTATTCTTTTCTGGAGCAGGTTTCTCAGAGGTGCCTACAAGACGACCCCACTGAGGCGTCAATGGAGCAGGAGTGCCTTATCTTCTCAGAACAAATGAAACAGCTTTTGAAAAGGAGTAAGAGGGTACCCGTCCGCCAACAGGGCACACATGACGAAGTGAATTTGTCTTGCGCCAGTCCTGTGACTGTGCACTTTTGCAGTCTAGAAGAGCAGGAGGATTCAGTGGATCACTTGACTGCACATTTAGATGTACCGTCACTTCTTGGACAAAAAATTAAGGTAAACATGTCTGACAGGAAAAAGACTACAGAGGAAGACCAGACTCATTCTCCAAATGTGTCTCGGGGAACAGGGAACCCCATGGAACATGCTGGAGTTTCTGCTGTGACTTCAGAGTGTGTCAGGCTGTATGAGGAAATGATGAATGATGTTTGTGCTGTCAAAAAGATCCCATCTAGACCACACAAACACTTCAGAATTCATAGAAGTTACTCAAAGGCTGAACCAAGTAACCATTTTGACTTTTGTGATCAAATGAAGAGAGAGATGGATGAGAGTTTCCGCAGTAATCTGAATTCAGTTGTGAAGAAATCCTGTAAAACAAAGTACAGATTCTACGTACTATTGACGTCTGATGATGCCTTCTTTGAGGAAACCAAGGTAAGACAAGTTTTCAACATCTAATGCAGTATTTAAATATATACTATTTATAGCTTGCATTCCTGAACTAACTAAAGTGATAAGCCACCCAAAATGAATTGTATGACAATGTCACACTCATCCCCTGTACAGAAGACGCCGGTACAAATTAGTTGTCTCCTCAATCAACATGGCATCATGACTTTGCGTAAACATACACGCCATTTTCCTAAAGCTAAATGGTGTGTTATCTGTACGCATTTTGAGCTTTCCACTTGTATGTCTATGCTGTATACAGTGGATGTAAACATACACACTACGTGGGGTCGCCACGTGGCATCTTATCGCGAGAACGTGCCGTACTATCGCGAGAACAACGTCACACGCGTGTTAAAAAGAAAAGGTTGGGTTTAGGAAAAGAACATTGGGAAAGGCTTTAGTAACAAAAAAAAAATGACAACAACACGACTGTGACTAACGTCACACGCTTAGGAAAACAAACGGTTGGGTTTAGGAAAGAAACATTGGGGAAGGCTAAAAAAAAAAAATAACGCTTTACAAACGCCACACGCGATCCCGGCTCTACTGGGTAAAAGTCCTGTGTTTTACCAGTATGCCACCCCAACCAACCTCCCTCCGCGGACTTATGTCCTTTCATACTACTCGCTACAGTGAAAATTCACACGTAATGTAGGTCAATGGCAGCCAAACAGCGTTAATAAACGCGCCAAAAAGCGATTATGCGTCTTGATAATGCGCAAAAACAGCATACGAATTGGCGTGTCATACACCACTTTGAGATCAGTCTGCCTCAATCGAGATCAGAGGTTGTCGTCAGCTTGTATTTTAAGTTAGTGTCACAGCATAACCATGACCCTGGGAAAACTTGATACTAGCGTTATGTCTAGGGGCTTCCAGGGTTTTGGCAGCCCGTGCATATGAAACTACAGAGCTAAACACTTGGTTTGCCGGGCCACAGGTAAAATGGATGGGCCTACCTGTCGTCCTTGGCTCCGCTCCATCAGCTGACCAGCTCTCCCAGTGGTCCAACGTTGATCAGCCTCAGTGCTCCGTTGACAGTGCATTTGTAGACATTTAAGAAGCGGACAATAACCTTAACACACTTGATGGGGGAGGATTCTTTTGTCACGACCTTCAGAAACGCGTCTTTTATCCTCCGACTGTCCCTCTCTTATCTTTTTCTTATTCATGCAAACTTCTAAGTCTACTTCTGCAGAATAATTCTCTGCTGTCCATCTGTATGATCAGTATGTCCCCACAGTCAAAATATAGCTAATTAAAGCTGCGAGCAGCGATGGATGGGCCCTCGCGCCTCTGCGCGCGTCGGGGTTGCCGGCGGACGCCGCTCCTTGCGACCGTGCATTCGCGCGGCACTCACACGCGGCAAATCGTCAACAATGAAAAGGGAACTCCCCGCCAAGTTCAACTATACCTCACACAAGAATCAAGATTCATTAGCTGTGAAAATGGGCGTGGCTTAAGCATAGGGGGCGGCCCAAACCATGACCAATGAATAAGGAAGTCTCTGCTGAGTTCAATGATATCTCACATAAGACTCTACCTTAAACGGTTCAAATGTTATGAAAGGGGGCGTGGCCTGAGTACGTGGGCGTGGTCAAAGTATAGCGGCCGGCTCAGTATCACACCTAGACCACACATTCTAAGTTTCATGTAAATCGGATGATGTTTGTCATATAAGGCAGATTTCCAGGTGCCAGCGGGGGAGCGCTATGACCAAAAGTCAATTTTGGCCTGTAGGTGTCCTCAGGCCTGGACCCTTGTCAATCGTGAGAAATTTCGGGCAGATACGACAACGTACACTCAAGTTACAACAACTTCTTTGTTCATCGCTAAACACTCAAAATGGCCGCCACGCCCACAGCGTCTGACGAAAAGTTTTCCTTTTTAATAACTTTTCAACTTTAAGATGTTGGGATGGTACAGACCAAGTTTGAAGTCCATCGGATGAAATCTCTAGGAGTAGTTCGTTAAAGTATAGCACCTTGACTTTTAGGCCTACTTCCTGTTGCCACTAGGGGGCGCTATGACTTTAAGTAAATATCGGCCTTTAATTGTCCTCACGGTTGAAGTCTTATGAATCCTGAAAAGTTTTGAGCCAGTTGGACAACGTACTCTCAAGATACACCCACTTTCTGTTTTGGCGGCGAAACGCCGCCCCGCCACGGCCACACCCTATGACGAAAAGTTTTTCTTTTAACAACTTTTCATCTTTAACTTGTTAAAGACCAAATTTGAAGTTGATTGGATGAAATCTCTAGGAGGAGTTCGTTTAAAGTAAAAAATCGCACTAATTTTGAACTTTGAAATCAAAATGGCAGACTTCCTGTTGGGTTCAGGGTATGGCTCTAATGAAGTTTTTTGTACATCTTGACATGTTACATACGTGTACCAAGTTTTGTGAGTCTACGTTAAACGCAATGCAGCGGCTCAATTTTTTTAACTTTCTAGGGGGCGCTGGCGAGCCATTTTTGTGCGCCTATTCCCAAAACCCTTAAAATACGTACATTTTCACCAGACTTGATGCGTCCGCCAAATTTGGTGAGTTTTTGAATATGTTAAGGCCCTCAAAAAGGCAATTAATTTGACGTAATAATACTTCCTTCAGTTTCAATAGGTCCTTCGGCGCTCGGGCCCTAAATACACTGCTTCTTACTCAGTCCTCAAACACTATCTCATAACTACTGTATACTGCACTACACTTACAAATTTACTGTCACATATTTAGTAAAGATAAAGACAAATGAACAAACATTAGATAAGGTGGTAATTTCAGCTTGAGTGATTAGTCAGACCAGCCAGGAAACATGTGGTGTCTCAGCCACATTCTTTCACTGTGGCCTGCCACGCCTGATCTTTCAGCGTCCTTTCCTTTATTCCTGGGAAGGGCAGCATGACCTCTGATCACAGCTAGGACTGGGCAATATGGCCAAAGTCTTCTAACTCGCTATAGGTCATTTCATATCTCGATAACATTATTTATCACAATATAGCATGTTTTCCGGTAATTCAATAAATATATAGTCTATATGAAATAACCCCATTTTGTATACTTGTGTAGGGCTGACAATCCGCTCATGAGACAAAATATGACTGGAAATATTCAATCAAAAGTCACAAAATGAAAAATTAAAGCTGCGAGCAGCGATGGACGGGCCCTCGCGCGTCGGGGTTACCGGCGGACTCCGCTCCTTGCGACCGTGCATTTACGCGGCACTCAGACGCCGCAAATTGTCACCAATGAAAAGGGAACTCCCCGCCGAGTTCAACGATACCTCACACATGACTCTACGTCATACGGTTCATTAGCTGTGAAAAGGGGCGTGGCTAAAGCATAGGGGGCGGGTCAAACCATCACCAATGAAGAAGGAAGTCTCTGCTGAGTTCATTGATACCTCACACAAGGGTGTACCTTAAAAAGTTCAAATTTTATGAAAGGGGGCGGGGCTTAAGCATAGGGGCCGGGTCAAACCATCACCAATGAAGAAGGAAGTCTCTGCTGAGTTCAATGACACCTCACACAAGACTCTGCCTTAAACGGTTCAAATGTTATGAAAGGGGGCATGGCCTGAGTAAGTGGGCGTGGCCATATTATAGGGGGCGGCTCAGTATCACACGTAGACCACACATTCTGAGTTTCATGCAAATCGGATGATGTTTGTCATATAAGGCAGATTTCCTGTTGCCAGCGGGGGGCGCTATGACCCAAAGTCAATTTTGGCCTGTAGGTGTCCTCAGGCCTGGACCCTTGTCAATCGTGAGAAATTTCGGGCAGATATGACAACGTACACTAAAGTTACAACAACTTCTTTGTTCATCGCTAAACACTCACTCAAAATGGCCGCCACGCCCACACCGTCTGATGAAAAGTTTTTCTTTTAATCACTTTTCATCGTTAAGGTGTTGGGATGTTACAGACCAAGTTTGAAGTCCATTGGATGAAATCTCTAGGAGGAGTTCGTTAAAGTATAGCACCTTGACTTTTAGGCCTACTTCCTGTTGCCACTAGGGGGCGCTATGACTTTAAGTAAATATCGGCCTTTATTTGTCCTCAGGGTTGGACTCTTATGAATCCTGAAAAGTTTCGAGGTAATCGGACAACGTACACTCGAGTTACACCCACTTCCTGTTTCGGCGGCGAAATGCACAAAATGGCCGCCCCGCCACGGCCTATGACGAAAAGTTTTTCTTTTAACAACTTTTTATCTTTAACTTCTTAAGATGGTACAGACCGAGTTTGAAGTTGATCAGATGAAATCTCTAGGAGGAGTTCGTTAAAGTACGACATGTGGAAATGGCCAAAATCGCACTAATAATTCCTTCAGTTTCAATAGGGCCTTCGCCGCTGTCGGCGCTCGGGCCCTAACGAGCACTATGAAAGGTTTTGCCACAAACTCAAATGACTGATTTCTCTCCTGTATAACTAACCTCCTAAGACCCAATAACTGCGATGTGAGCTTCTAACTCTAATTGAAGCTTTGTGTGACCTTGTAACTGAATTACTGTAGTTTCCTCAATAAAAATAAAAAATGAATGGCTAAGGTTTTTTAGTCTTGACATTGCTCAGCCTAAGACATGGTCAGTTTTATTTTCAGGAATATGAGCATGTCTACGTTTTCTGGCAGTAGTTGAGACCTTTGGCTACTAACTATGTCTCCTGCAGTTAAAAAAACAGTTGAATAACCATCAAACTTTGTGGAGACAGATGCTCTTTTCTTCTCCTCTGCATTTCATTCATTGTTCTGATCATTCTGATATTGATTTATGACCATTTTAAGATGAGCGGAGAACATTTCTCTTTGTTTAATATCATTAAAAGTAGAGTCTGGCGAACATACAAGTGGTCTTAAACGCTTGGCTACTCTGATACCTATAGGTGCAACCTCAAACGGTCCGTGTGGAAACCCGTATATCACGAACAATTCCTATTGTTACTTGACTAATTAAACCGCGCTTATAGTTAAAGTTGTGGAAAATAAATACTCTGAACCATCAATCAGCCGTTTCTGAACAGGCACGCGCTCCAAAACGGCCACTGCACTAGTATCAAAGAAATGCTGAATTCAAGGATGTCATACAACCCTTTAATAACCTTTGTACATATTTGCAGTCACAAAATATATGAAAGCAAGTCAAGACAGGTGATTCATTTGAAGTCTAAAGCAGTGTAAGACTGAAAAAAATTGCTTTATAAATGTGGGTAATTTCTCTGTGATTTTCAAAAGGCACAGTTAGAGGCAGAAGGCCACACTGCTGTACAGCCATCTGAGTTCTTCCTTGGTGAGGATAGTTCTTCATCTCTACTCATCATCCTCAGGAATGAAGACATTGCAGAGCACATTTGTGAGGTAATTGATCAGCTGATAAAAAAGATCCTGAGAGGACTTTTGCAATAGGTAATCATTAATTAATTACTGTTTTCTGCTATCTAAGGTCCCACATTTGCTCGAGCTGAAGAAGTCCCCAGGTGCGCAGTTTGCTGGAATTGACGAACCAGATGATGTCGTGAATCTCACCCATCAGGAGCTCTTCACGAGGGGTGGCTTTGTAATGTTCGACAGAGCTGCACTGGAGTCCCTCAGTTTTTGTATGTGCACTTTTAACTAAATATTAGCTTTTTGTTGTTTTGAGATCTTGTCCTGTGAGCAGCCAGTTTAACTTATGATATCAACTTGTATGAATTTTAAGGCGAAATGAAAAAAATGTCAGAAATCTTGCAAGAGCGAAGCAGAACGGGGAAGTGGAAATGGATGCTGCACTACAGAGATAGCCGTCGGCTGAAAGAAAATGCAAGGTAGGGGTCAACTTTGGAAAAAAAAACTTGTTTCTCACCTCGTTTAATTTTGCTAACTGACCTCCTGGAATTAACCACAATGTGTTTCCATATATCCTCTTTTATGTTTAAATTTAGATCTCTTTCACAGATTTTGAATTACCATAAAGAGTGTTTGCCATCATTTTATGCTAATTGTGCACTTATATGAAAGCCTTTCTGTTAAAGTGTTGCTTGTCTGAACACTATCTCCTCTCATATTCAGGTTGAGTGCAGAGGCAAAAGAGAAGACGCACTTCCTAAACTGGTGCCAAGAAGCTGGAATATTGGAGGTCTTGCCTTATCATGAGTGTGACCTCATGTCGAGAGAGCAGCCTGACTATCTCACGTGTTTGGTCCGTTTGCAGGTCCAGAATATATCAGCCCGTTACCCTGTTTTTATAACCGGTGAGACACTAATGAACAAATACATTAACTGTACCTTAACATTTAATGAGTCTCATGATATTGTGGTATTATTTTGAAGGTGTCGTTTGCAAGATTTTATAAACCTCTCTAATACATAATTAAAAGCAATTGCTCGCAGTGCTTTAGTGCCTCAAATCGACAATGTAAATTGGACATCAAAAAGAGCCCCAAAATTTACATAGTACTCGCTGAATTTCTGGGTTAGTCTCACCTTGCCAGACCTACCTCCACAGCGCTGCGAAGGAGGGTCTGGCTAGTCTACACAGCTTTCCCGGGATTGGCGAGAATCGTGTTCTGGTTTATCGGCATGTCTTTAAACCAGTAACAATCGTCATGGGTGGCACTAAGCGCCGCACAGAGCTCCGGTGCCGCTGCAAAATAGCTTCGGGAAAGAACTTGTTTTGGTAGAACGTGTACGTTTTAAAAGTTGTTTTAGTCGTGCAACAGAAAACTCATATTCGACAGATAGCTAGCTGTCTGGATTTACCCTGCAGGTATCTCAGGAACAGTTAACCATAGTTCTCATAAATCAACCAGAGTTTAAAATTCCAACACAAAGAAAGCGTTGGGTAACGGAAATCTGGCCAAAAAGGACATACGGCAGAACTTCCCGGCGGCAACGGGGCAATCCCGGAAGTGGAACGTTGTGGAAATAGAATACGTCTGGGTTCACCTATAAAGGTTTTATAAGCAGAAGAAGCTTAATTCCTCACATACAACCACACAGGACAATGTAGTAAAATCCAATCATTGCATTTAAAGATGCAGTAGGTAAGACTTACAAAACTAACTTTCTGTCATATTTGCTGAAACTGACCCTATGTTCCAGTAGAACTACATGAAGCAGGTAATTAAAAAAAAAAGAATCCGGCTCCTCTGGCACCACCTACAGCCTTGTGGGGGGAGGGGCTTAGGAGACCGTTTTGGGCTTTAGCAGAAAGGGGGGAGGGACTGAGAAGTTGTCGATGTTCACATTTTTTTGCTTAGTCCTGGATCTTCACAATCCTACCTACAGCACCTTTAACCCATCCTAAGCATTAGGACCAGTGGACAGCCACATAACTGGGGAGGAACTTGGGGTTCTTTGTCTAGTTATTGTACATTGCAAAAAGGAATGACATGTTTTTCTTCTGTATTCTAACAGATACAACAACAGACAGCGCATTTGGAAAGAATGGAATTTTAACAATGACTTTTGACTCTTTCCTGACGTATTCTCCAAGCAAACCAATTACAGCCTGACTTGGAAAATGTCAGATGGACAAACTTAAATTGTGCTAATTCAAGAACAAAACTCACTGGAGAACCCAGTAATTTACTATTTTATGGTGATTTAAAACGTACTACATTTAATATTTTTCTTGTGTTGTCAGTAAAGCTCTTTTGCATCAAGCAATAATTATTCATTTATTGTCATTTATGGGATTTTTTTTTTTTCATTTTTGTCAACTAAGTTATTAAGTTAATGGATAGAGTGACAGTGCCAATATACAGACTGTATATACTGCATTTTGTATTATATTTTTTATTGTAAATTGTTTTTACAGTGTATATTGTTTTATTTACAATCCTGAGTTTATACATTTGCAGCACAATCATTAGTGTTTGTTTTTAGATAAAAATCGAGAAAATTGCAACAAAATTTAATCAGGATGTTTTCTGTTTTATATATTAAAGTATACTACTGCACACTGTTATGGTTGCGTACAGTGATTCTTAAGTATTGGGTGTTAAATAGTTTTAACATAATTACTAAACACTTAATATTTCATGACATGTACAAAGCAATTTCACTAAGAATAAAGAGGTTTCATTAATTGTTTTGCCTTAAAAAGTCATTCATAGGGGCTGAAGAACCTACACTCGCAATACATTGTTGCCGGTTTTCCACTGTATGGTTTGGCTCGACTCGGCTCACTTTTTGGTACCCCTAATTGTAATAATAATAATTATTATTATTCTATTTATAAAGCTCTTTTAAAACAACACACCGTTACGAAGTGCTTCACATATATGATAAAAAATACACGTAAATACAATATAGCCTTCATACAGATGTACATACATAAACGTACATATGCTGTTTGGTACTATCCTCAACTTTTGCTCATGGAAAAGCAAAAAAGAGCGAGTTGAGTTGTGCCATGTGTTCCCACTCTGACCATCCTTACAGAAATAAGGCCCACAGCTGTTTACAAAGGAAGGATGAAATGGCCTCCATCTTGCTGTATACGGAATAAACATAAATGAGCAAATTAACTATTTAGTCTACTGTGGGGAAAAATGATTTGTTTGTAGGTAAAGTGACGCATAAAACATAAAATGGGAAATTATAACAACTTTTACCAGGAGAGGGCCTCACTGAGAATAAAATAAATCTCTTTGAGAGGAGTGTCCTGGACAGGACAGCAGCAGCACATTGTACAGAGGTTGCAAAACATTAGGTCAGACTTTATAGAATTACATAATTTGTAGATATGATCATAAGGATAATGTAAAACTGATAAAATAACTACACATACCATAACGGAATATAAAAGAATATGCATTGACTTCAAATAAATAAAATAAAAAACACTGATGATCATTATTTATCCTAAAACTGCAACCAAATAAAATTGTTTAAAAAGACTGACAGACAAAATAAAAATAATTATTATTATTTAAGATGTGATTCAAACCAATGAGAAAGAGTTCCTTTATTTGGTAATAAGTTTAGGTCATATTTCCCCTCTCCAATTAAAACTTCAGGTTGGGGAAGTGAATAGGAGCAGTTCTGCAAATTTGTTTGAAAAAGGGACATGATTTATCTTGTAAATAAAATGAAACAAAAACGAGCATGCTTGAAAACACTATAAGTTAGGACCTGGAATGAATGGAAATAAGGGAACAGATGAAGGATTGCAACCCCAACAAAACATTTCTGAGGAACGTTTTAGGCCTACAGAAAATATCAGATGAGTCAAAAGACTTTCAGAAATATTTTACATAGTTTACTTATTGAATTCCTACTTTTGTCCACCTCTACACAGCTTCTACAAGCAACCCTAGTTGAGACTTTTGAGATATTTAGTTTGTTGCAGTAGGATTTTGCCACTGTAGCTAAAATTGGCTGGATTTTAATCCAGATCAGACCGCCCACTGTAGGCAGGCTAACTATTAATCTAACAACAGTTAAATCAATCTGCGACGGCGACCATTAGACACTATAAATCAGATCAAATCAAATTTAAGTAGCCCAATAATTTACCAAATCCAAATCCCTGCCTGCTTTAGGCTACTGTATACTTGAAAACACAACAGGAAATTAAACGGGACCAGTGACGAACGGGACCCACTCTCTTGCCGATTTTAATCAAAGATTTAATTAAAAATATAGGTCGTAGGCCTACGTTAAAATTACAAAACATCCTTGAATAGCTAGAAGCTGAACTAAACTGTTGCCGTCGCATCAATTTTAGTCTACCTATGCATCAAAGTAAATCAATCTGAATCATAAATCGTTGAGTCTTTATCTCCAACTTCAGTGTGACACAGCGGATATGTGAAGCGAAAACCGAAACTAACTAATGGTCGGTGTGTTTTGTACGTTAACGTTCAGGGCCAGTCCTCTACAGCCATGACTACGGTGGACACTTTACCGGTCCAACAGATCAACTACCGCAGTTTGAATTAACGTTACTACTTGGTAGGGAGTGCCTGCGCATCTTCAGACGTTGACGAACCGCTCGAACACAGCAGAGCCGTGTAGGCTGACGCTGATTTGTGCGCATGAGCGACGAGGATGGGTCTATCGATGGAATCAAGATGGCGACTCTGGCGAAAGCGCCAATATATTTACTGAAGTAGATGTCCCAAATTAACCGCGGTAGCGGGTTTTCTCAAGCCCCTAAGGGGTTCCGTGAAACATGAAGACTGGGAGTATGTTTTGGAAGAGGAACTGACCGGGATTAATACCGTAACAAAGTCAGCGAGATGTGCGAGAGCTATGCCCGCTCGCTGCTGCGTGTTTCGGTGGCGCAGATCTGCCAGGCTCTGGGCTGGGATGCGGTTCAGCTCACTGCGTGCGATCAGCTGTCCGATGTGCTGCATCGATACATCCAGCAGTTGGCCAGGGTCTGCCATCGGTACTCTGAGCTCTGTAAGTGCTTCGTTTGTTACCCTGATTACTTTTTCAACCCATAAAGCTGAAGTAGTCGATCACGTTGTTGTTGACTAGATATGTAGCTGGCGCCCCCTAGCAAAGGTTGATGTGTCAAAAAGTATAGTAGCTACATAGCTAAGTAACGTTAGCTTCCATGTTTTTGTGGCTATGATCATGATGCCTTCCATCTGTGGTCGCCACATTATGTTAGTCGATGTCACGTTAGTTACCGAAGTAATCGTGTCTGTAAAAAAGAAAGATTTACTCTAGCAGCCTTGGACCTGTTGAGCATTACTTTTTGCTTCAGGTTGAATGTCAACATCAGTCAGGGCACCTCCTTGTATGTGCCTCACAATCTCTAGTATGTAGTCCAACTTCTGTCCCAGGCTATTATCAACCTTGACAGGGTAGTTTAGTGAACAAGAGACATGCAGAGGGTCAGCGCTGAGATTTAATGGCATGTTGTGATGCTGCATTTCAGATGGAAGAACAGATCCAGTCCTGGATGATGTCAGCCAGGCTTTCAGACTGCTGGGGGTGAGTCTGAGTGAACTGGAGGATTACGTCCACAACCTAGAGCCTGTGCCCTTCGCCCAACAAACGGCGCTCTTTCCTGTCAGCAAAAACAACGTCCTGCAGTTTCCCCAGCCTGGAGCCCGAGATGCAGAGGAAAGGAAGGATTACATTCCAGATCACATGCCACCCCTGGTCTCCTTACAAGAAGGTCAGTACATATAATGACTATATGCACATCTCAGAGTGTGCGTGGATTATTGTTTTCCACAGGTTGAGTTTAGGGCCTATTTTTTTGTAGACAACATGTCTTCAATTAATCCACAGTTAGATAATACATTATACTAATACACACTCATGTTCCAGTTTTGGGTACATATAGCTAAAACGGCAATTTATTCTATGTTCATTATGGTTGTAATGATCACTTTTTTTTTTTCCCAATATTTTATCCACTCCATTTCAAGTAATGAGGGGAGACTTCATACTAAAAACACCTCTCAGCATGACAATAAAATTCCGTAGCACCACAAACTACATCCTTTTTAAAATGATCATAAAGTTGAATTATCCCTCTATACAGTTTCAACAAAAGCTGAACATTATAATCTAACTAAAGGTAGAGTTATATTAGACTGCTGTTTAGCAAGGTTTACCTAATAAACTGCCAAATGAGTTTTTAAAACCATATATTTGGGTCAGGGCCAATCAGTTTGGATGGGCAACCATAATAACCTGTATGTGTTAAAACAGGTGTGGCTGTGAGAATCCTTGAAATCCTTGAAAACATTGCTCGACAATTTTTTCATTCATTCAATTGTTTTTTTTTGTCCCTTTCCTCTATAGAAGAGGAGGAGGAAGAAGTCCTTGCTGACATGGGCACCTCAGCCGAAGCTATGCAGGTGGCACTGGAAGAGGATGAGGAGGAAATGGACGTAGATGAGACGGTCAACGATGAGAACCACCCACTGAAGAGGCACCTGGACAGTCCTGATGCCGCTATGGGCATGATGCCTACCTCCAAGAGACCACGCATGTGCCCTGGCGTCAGTCCAGAATGGGGGGTTGAGCCCAGGGAGCCCCTTACCTCTCTCAACCCTCAACGTGTTCCTCCAGGTATGCTGCCCTCTCATGATAGCCTTGACCCCCTGTCACCTGAAACGCCTTCTGGAGCCCTGCCTTCCTTCAGACCTCAGCCGGTAGTACCAAAACACTCTGATCAAAAGGGCCTCACCACTCCAGGAAGAAAGCCTAAGGTCTCATCCCCTGGCAGACAACGGACTAAGTCCCCTAAAGGGGTTATTCCTGTTCCGGTGGGTGGTAGTCCCATCCATTCTCCAAAACCGTCTAAGGAAAAGAAGAAATCCCCAGGGAGGATGAAGAGTCCTAAAAGCCCCAAGAGCCCAAAGGTGGGTTCAGCCAAAGCATCCCAACCGCAGAGCAAGACAGATCTTGTGCATAAGCTACCGCTGTCTGCGCTGAGTGAGAGAATGGGCAAAGAGAACATCCATATGCGTCAAAATATAGAGGACCGGGAGTTAGCTGAGGGCCCTTTCAAGAAACTAGAGCCTGATAATGCAGCCATCGATGACTCCATTGATGCTGTGATTGCCAGAGCTTGTGCTGAGCGGGAGCCTGATCCTTTTGCTTTCTCTTCGGGTTCTGATTCAGATAGCAATGGATTCTCCAGCCCCAGGAGGCTGACCATAATGGAGCCGTCTACACCTAAACTCTTGATTGGGGGAAGCATCTCTGTAAAAGACACATCAACACCACTTCACCTACAGGCAAACGCAGGCCTAGGAAATTGGACTATGGATGATTCCATCAATGAGGTGATCCGAAAGGTCAACCAGGGAGGTCCGTCCGCTCCCCCACCGAACCAAGGAGACTGTGTCTCATCAGGATCGGCCTCCCCACCTACTCCTGAACCTTTACTCAAGGTGTTTGAGGAGAAGAACAAGATTGTGTCATCAGTAGATGTCAAGAAAAAGCTGAAGAAGGAGCTCAAAACTAAAATGAAGAAGAAGGAGAAAGACAAGCCGAAAGACAAAGACCGAGAAAAGGATAAGGGCAAGCTGAAAGAGAAGAACAAGGATAAGAACAGGGATAAAAACAAAGACTTTTCCAAGGATGGCAAGATGCCCTGGAAGGAGTTTGGAGTGAAGGATGATGAGCACTTCCTTCAGCGAGACTTTACTCTGCCTGAGGGCTCCATCAAGATAAAAACCAGAGATGGAGATGGACCTAAGAAGGAGAAGGAGAAACACAAAGACAAAAAGAAGGATAAAGAAAAAAGTAAAAAGGACAAAGATAAGAGGGACAAGGGTAAAGACAGGAGCAAGGACGACAGGCAGAAGCAATCTGCGTTAGCCCCCTTTGCTCTGGGTGAAATCCCACAACTGTTCAGCCCCTCTGCCTGCCTGCGCATCCCCTCCATGCTTCCTCCTTTGGCCCCGATCCTCCAGGATAAGGACATAAAGAGCAAGGAGAAGGACAAGAAGAAAGACAAGAAGGAGAAAAAGAAAAAGAAGGACAAGGAGAAGGATAAGGAGCGAGAGAAGGCCAAAGAAAAGGAGAGGGAGAAAGAAGAGAAGCGGAAAGAAAAGGAGAGGGAAAAGGAAAAACGAGAAAAGGAGAAAGAAAAAGAGAGAATTCGATTGGAGAAGGTAACTTTTTTTGTTTGGTATGTCATGATGTGTCTGTGTTACAGTGTCACTGATACTTACCCATCCTGTTTCCTCAGGTGAAAGTAGAAACTCCAGCAGCTCTACCATCTCCAGTCATCCCCAGACTGACGCTCAGGGTGGGGGCAGGCCAGGACAAAATGTAAGCACTGAGCCAATGTTTCTAGTGATATTTCTGGTCATATTTCTTTGATTGCCCCTTTTGCAGGTTTGCGCGAGCTTCTCTTATACTTGCTCTATTTAAATTTTTTGAAGATGTTTGTTTCTGCAGTGGTATTATCATGACACATATTACTAGGGCAGGGTATCAAACTTTTTTAGCATTATATATTGTTATCACTGTCATTATTATATCAGTATTGAAAACTGTAGCCTACATAAAGCTTCCATCAAATGCCTGTTCAGATCCAAAGTCTTATTTACTTTTTTGATAAAATAGTAAGGGGGGGGATCAATACAGCGTAGTATTGCAATATTTTCTGTGGCAATACTGTATCGATGCACAGACACCAAGTATCGATCTATTATCATGTATGTGTTGGTCAGTTTGTCTGCTTGACAATCCCGTTTTGCAGCAAATACAATTGAAGTGAGATGAACAAACAGAGAAAAGTATCTTTTTAGATAAAACAGATGTTGACAAAGTTTCCTTTTGGGGACATCATTTGATATGGTGTATCTGTATATGATATAATTTGAAGTTGGAAAAATGGTAATATATTGCAGAATATTGCAATATGTTTTAAAATCGCAACATTATTGTATTGTGACATAAATATCGTGATGATATTGTATTGTGAGGCCTCTGGTGATTCCCACCCCTATAAGATAGCTCTATATAAGATAGAGTTAGTTAAGCTCTTGTACTTACAATTTGAAAAAGGTTTGGCTTCTTTTGTTACATAAAAAAGGGGTTTTGTAGGAAAAGGCATGTTTATATTACACAGTATTTGAAAAAAGTAATGTTTTGGTTCATATATCAAAACTCAGGGATTTTATTGATATTATTATATTTAAAAAAATGTCCCGCTGAGATCCAGATCTTATTTTTAAGGTAGACCTGAGTGCATGTAAAAAAACAAAATAAACTCTATACCGAAGAAAAATAATATGCATTAAAATAGAAAAAAAGAGGTATACAAAGCAGAACTTGAAATCAATTAATAAATATTAAAAAATAAGTCAAATTAGACATCACCCAGTTAAAACAAATAGATATTAAAACACTAAGATTCAAAAGCATGTTCCAATGGTGTTATTACTACATATTTCATCCACTTAGTGTTTAAAATGATTCTGACATTTATATTTGTTGCATTATATAGCTTGCATAGAGATAGGAAAGCCTCCTATTTGTGTTAACTTGTATTTATCTCTGACTGTCACTAGTGTTATCAGCAAGGTGGTTCCAAATTCAGAGCCCAAGACGCCAGCACTCAAGACCCCCGCGGCCAAGTCTGGACCTGGGAATCGCCCTCGGACGCCCCCACCAACCCCAGTACTCTGCCCAGTCGTACCCACTCTGCCCCCAGCTCCCTCTCCACTTCCACCAGCGCCTGCCCCTTCGTCGTTGCTCTCCCCTGCCCCTATGCTCTCTCCCGCCGCATCCTTCAAAACACCGGTCCGCAGCGTAGTAACTGAGACTGTCAGTACCTATGTGGTGAGTGCTCCTACTTTTGTTTATTGATAATTGGTTCATATGATAACCGTATCTATAAAGTACATGCAGTGTGTTTCATCTTTAACAGGTTATCCTGAGTCAAGATGAACAGTAAATTAATTATACCTAAGATAAAGCAAACTATATGGTCATTCATGTTATCTTTTGCCACTTTTTTTCACTAATGTGCATTGTTTATGTAATAGCTATTTTGTTATTGAGCAATGTGTTGCTAATGCTTTCTGTTATATGTATTAGATCCGAGATGAATGGGGTAACCAGATCTGGATTTGTCCTGGATGCAACAAAGCTGATGATGGCAGTCCCATGATAGGATGTGATGACTGTGATGATTGGTATCATTGGTAAGAGACTTATTTCCTTACATTTTCCTTTTTATTACATTACATTTCCTAATTTTTCAAGATTCAAGAAGTTGTAAGATTATAGTTTTGCGTAGTTGACAGTTAGGTTTAAATTGTTACTATCAATTACAGCTTTAATTCGCTGGTCTGTTTTTGTGCCTGTTTGGGTTGTAATGGTATACAAAATTGATGGGTTGGTATGTGTTCAGTACATTCACTTTACCTAATGTAACTGTAATTCAGCTGGTCGCCACACAGCTTTTGCCCATTCCACCCTTTGTCCAGCGTCATTATATCTTACTGGGAAACTATAATGCTTCCAAATAAATAATTAATCTTCCAGTTCTGGTCTCTTATTTGTCATTTTTCATCAATTGTCCCACTTCCAAAGCTGTCCAGGTGGAACTCTAGAAATATTCCAGGCTTGTTAAATGTAATAAATACGGTCATAAAAAGCAAAACAAACAGATGCATACATAAAAAAAAATATACTTACTACTGTGATATAAAGGCTTAATTTTATTCTCAGAAAGTACAGAATTGGGCGCCTGGGTAGCTCACCTGCTAGAGCAGGGGCCCATGTATAGAGGTTTACCCCTCAACGCAGCTGCCACATTTTCGACTCCGCCCTGCGGCCCTTTGCTGCATGTCATTCCCCCTCTCTCTTCCCTTTCACGTCTTCAGCTGTCCTAAATAAATAAAGGCCTAAAAGGCCCAAAAAAGAATCTTAAAACAAATAAATAATAAAGTACAGAATTAGATAGTTTCCAAGTAATCCATGGAGCATCCCTATATTTTTTGGAATATCTGTAGTTGTAGTGTATGTCAGCTTTTCCGTGGCCGGGCTTCTTGACAGCCTCTTCAGACATTGATTAACAGTTGGTGCTTCAGTTTTCTTCCCCATTTTAAAGGAGCAGTCTGTAGGATTTAGTGGCATCTAGTGGTGAGGTTACAGATTGCAACCAACTGAATATCCCTTCCCTCACCTCTCCCTTTCCAAGCATGTAGTAGAGCCTACAGTGGCCTTCAGGTAGCGTAAAAAGGTGAAAGGCTCCCTCTCCCTATGTAGATATTAAGGGCTCATTCTAAGCTAACGAAAATACAATTCTTAGTTTCAGGTGATTACCCACTAATTTTTCCAATAGATCCTCCTTATTCTTTTTCACTAACCTGAACCCTCTTCTTCTCTTGTCTGCACAGGCCTTGTGTTGGGATCCTTACAGCCCCTCCTGAGGATCAGCAGTGGTTCTGTGTTAAATGTTCCAGCAAGAAGAAGGACAAAAAACACAAGAAAAGGAAACACAAACTGCATTGAGACTATGCAAAAAAGCACATATTTTGGACTTTTTTGGACTTGAAGCCATCACTGAACACTCGTGGCACTGCTGTAAAATAAAAAAAGAAAGTTTAAAATTGTGGCTGATACTAACATCTGATGATTTTTTTTAATGATGTCAGCCATCATGCATTGTGAGTTGGTAAGAAAAAAGGCTTAAACCAGCACATATCCAGCCTTAGTTCTCATGTGGTTTTCCCTTTTCACCTGTAAATTGTTTACTTGTTGATTTGGATGTCTGGTCTTTGGAGATCATGACAATTATGTTTGTATAAGGAGACCATGACAATTTGTCCAAGTTGAGAGCTCAACAAAGCAGAGAACCAGAGAACAACTAACATCCATTGTCTTTATTTCTGTTCTGTGGCCGTTTCTTTTGTGGCAACACAAAATGAATGACCGCCAAGTCAAACCTTAACCAGTTTTCTGCAGTATCATTGAAATGTCATGTATATAATGATGATGGCATCAGGTGTGTATAAATGTGTCAATACCAACTTCCAAGCCAAGTACATTTTGTTCTTAGGTATTCTGACTTGTTAAATCCATTTTCAGATATTTTAACTCAAATGATTTTCTGTAATTTCTGTACATTTTTTAAATTTAAAGTTTGTATTTTTATTTTTTCTTCATATGGATTTGTCCTGGAGTTAATACTGTAGCTGTGCTTGTTATGTAATTCATTTCGCTGATATTTCAATATTAAAGATGAACAGTCTGTGTACTCACAGACTTTAAGATGTAAATCTCATTACCATCAAAATTCTACCCGACATTTAACCACTTCTGTGCATCCTTATTTTGTTTTTAACCTGGACAGACATATCTACATTTTTTCCAGTAGCTGATTGGTTGTGTTTGCTTGAAAAAATAGAATAGATTGGAAATATTTTAACAAACCAATGTTGAATTTTGATCCTGCTAATTTCAGACAGTGTGCAGTTTGTTACAAATCAAATCCAAGATCCTCTCTTGCAGCAGTCTGTGCAATGCATTAGCCTAGATTTGGGACTATTCTGCTGAGTTGTCATCCTGCACTTCACCTACGTGAGATATGTGGTGGAGCGCTTGGCAGTCACTTTGCACAGGGTTGCGTTTCCAAAAGATCGATTGTGGATTGTGCGCTTTTCTCTTAGAAGTGTGTCTGACAATGTCTCCTGTGCCATTTGCAGCAGAGTTGTTTTTGCTTTTCCCCTCAATGACCACATGGTGTCATTCTTTATGCACAGACACTGTAGCATGCTGCTCATGACATGTACAGACACCACGGCATGCTTACAAAAAAACAGCTCACAAACCCCGTTATGAATGTAAGAAATGTGACAGGTAGCTTAATTGATGCATGTGGAATCCTTATCTTGCAAGTAAAACCAGCTCCAGAAGTGCCATCATTCATGGAAGGACCCGTAGACTGGAAATAGGATTTATACCCTTCCAGAAGACTTAGATTTCTATAGAAGAGAATGTGAGATTGTAAATTGTGTGTCCCCATTTATCAGTGGAATATAATTTTGTGTGGGGCAGGTTTTGCATGTTTGATCTAACCTTTTCTATTCTTTGAAGTCAAGCGCTGTTTTGCAACTGTTATATCTATAGCAGAAGGTTTTATTACCAGTCAAGTCTGACTTCACATTTTGAACTCTGAAAGGTCTAGATGTTTATCAGATTCAGTGCTTTTATTCATTTCTGGGAACAATCAGTGCTGGCTGGACCTCAGAAATCTACTATATTATAGCATATCAGAAGTGTATTTTGGTGCAAAACCATTCAATAATTTATAAGCCGTAGCAGTACTTTAAAATCAATTATTTGACAGAGTGCATTGTTCTGAATGAGCTGTCAGAGAGCTCATAGGAAAACCTGAGAAAAGCTCATTAAAGTGATTCAACCTTCTAAGGGTAAAAGCATTCTCTAACTCTGCTATATTTTTGGGGTGATAACAGGCTGATTTTTGTTTTGAATGCTGTCTGAATCATGACTACATGCCTTTCACTCTTTCTATTTTTTTATTATTTCAGTTGTATCCTCATTTAATTGAGGGGAATGCACATCCAATTACTGATTTATTTGGTGAGTGCACTCACAGACAACAGTCATAGTTTAGTAATAAATAGGATTGAACCTCAGGCCATCAGATACCTTGATTATATGTGGATGCTTCATATTATCTAGAGCCAGAAAGCACACCTGACTCATTGCCTTTTTAAACTTGTGAACTTATTCCTTTTACTTATTCACCTCTCCCTCTTTGAGTGTGTTGCTCCCCTAGATGGCCCAGATGAAAATTTACTAAGTGTCTTCCGATAATAACACTAAATCAAAGAGGAAGTGGAAAAAATGATGTGTGACTAAAGTAAAGGGGAAGTTACATGAATTATCCCCATGCAAAACAAGCTGACATTTCAATGTGGTGTTGCTTTTTATCATACGAGATGCATTCACTCCTGCAAGCCCACATGAACAGTCATTTAACACAGAGTTAGAGGGGGAAACACAGTATATTAATAAATACATGTCTACTAAAGCACTTCAGTGATGAATTATTTGCAAATAAGTCAAGTTGTAGATAGAAGGTCGTAGATAGTGGTATCCTCCTATACTAAAATGCTACCTCCACTCGTGGTAGCAGGCCTCTCTCGCTGTCTCTCTCCCTCTTCAATCACACATGCTGGTGTCAGGTCTCGTACAGTCGAGGCTTGCTGCTAGCATCTGTTGGATCTTAAATTTTACTGCCCAGTGCTGGTAAAGATAGAGCTCTGCCACAGCTGACATAAAAAGGATTAAGTCTTTATTTCTTATTAGGTCAAAATGTTTTCACCTTGTCTAGATGCATCTACAGTGCCTCATAAACAGGATATCATTTTGATGTAATACAAAATATGAATTTTAGTTCTTCCATGGTAAAACTCATGTGCAGTACTGTGCATTAGGACACGCTACAGAACACAATGTGCATCGAGCTGTAACAGTTTCAGTTTTAATCCACAAAAACACAGACGGTATTTGTTTGTGCAATCAGTCCCAAGAGAGCCCACAAGTGGTAAAAAGGGAAAGCTGATGGTTGCTTTCAATCATCACGAGGACACCTGCAGTGCAGTAAACATGTGCTACTATTTGACTTATGATAGGCATGAGTGCATATGTTTCATCAACTAAAAACCCTTTCTCTTCACTGTGGAAGTGAACAGGATGTGGTAGTTTTCTCAGAGCAATGCATGTTTGCTGCATGTATAGTTACAGCTCTGACAAGATACAAATGCATTTTAAACAGCATTCATGAGCCATTTTGTGTTGTATTATTTTACTTCTGCAACCTCTTTTGAATTAGGTTTCAACTGGAAAGCATCAATGCAAACGTTAATATAGTGAATGTGCTTTTGTGCTCTACATGTTGCAATATCAGAGCTTTCTGAGTGCAGGATGTGCTCTCTACATGGTGCCTGTGGCACTGACAGTCATACTAAGCAGCAACACATCATAAAGAGCGGGATTTCAACATCGGTGTTTAAAATATTCATGTCAGCAGAAAAGAGCGGGGCTGAAATGAAGAGGTTTTTTTTTTGCCATGATCAGAGGAAGTGGACCCCCATCATGATGGTCTTCTCAGCTATGATACAGGCACAAAATGACATGACCCTGTTTCAGATGACTTTCCTACTTAATGTCACGTTACTCTAACAGGACACAACACCTATGGGAGAATGAGACCTAGATTTGATTTCTCCTGGGTTTTGTGCAAAAGATATTGTGACAAATGGCTTTCAAATTTTTAATCAGATGGCATAGTGACAGCAAAACCTGCTTTAAGTGTGCTAGTTCTGAATATGTGTACTGCAATGTTCAGCAGCTTCAAAAACTGCTTTGCCTTCATCATATTACCAACTATAAGCTCAGAACATAGGCAAATGAGCTCTGTCAAATGCAAATTAACATGCAAGGAGTTTTCTGATAATGCTCTGTTGTTCTGCCTCTTCAATGTGCCATCAGTTAATGGTTAGGTTCTAGTAATTTAATTGTAATGTGAAGAACGCTTTCCTATCCTGGGTCATTTAGCAGAATTACATACAGGTACATGCCAATATGCTCTGGAACACTGTCACGCTCATAGGTGGGCCTGTAGCAGTCGCAGGCAGTATTTGCAGGTATTTCAGCATAGATTGCCTGCAGTCTGAAATGGTGAACAATTGGGTTCGTACTGTCTTTCCTTATTTATTTAACAAGTATTCATGCTGACTACAAAGTATGCTTATATTCTAGCAGGCTATCTTTATCCTTATCCACTCCACAATAATAATGACATGAGGATGTCAGCTCTCTACCTGTCACCCACTGGTTAATCATCAGCCAGCTCACAGAGGGACAGTGACAAGTAGATCCCCATAGGAGCTGAATAGAGAATGGTTATAATGTGTACCTGTATATACAGGTGCTCAGTGATGAGCAGAATGTTTAATATTAAAAAAACTTATAATGGGCACAGTTCTAGGGTACCAGGCTTAACAAACCCATTTCCAGTAGTATGTTTTGCGTTGGCCTTTATTTGGAGCAGTTCACTGATTCATACATGCCAACATGCACAGAAGCAGGCCACAAAACCATGAATTGTGGATAAGATCTTGTGGCAACTTTGTCAATGTTACCTCTAATTTTTCCCCATCTGACAGTGGGAATAAATCACCCATGTCCAATTTGCTGGAGTTCTCCTAATATGGGTGTCAATTAGTGCAAGAGTGCTACTGTGGCCACAGCTTTACAGCCTGCAAACTGGGCTGCCGCAGGCAGCACAATGCATTAGCGCACGATGAGCTGTCAGAGAGGATTATTTCAGCCACGCCAGTCAGCGAAGGGGGTGGGAGCCGCTCTGCTGCACTAAACCGAGGAGAAAGAGTGGGCGGGAGACAGAGAAAGGGAGAGAAATACATAGAGGAAAGAGGGAAAGAGAAGAAAGTGTCCATTACACCGGGTGGATTTTTCCAGAGCACCGATGTTGGAACACTCTTCTGAGCTGGCCCTGGTGCAGAGTTTGTATGCCAACAGCATGCGCTGTCCCCCCTCTGCGGCCGGGATCTCTGTCAGGAATGAGGACCTGCCTATGAGGTACGTTGGGGTTGGCCCCTCATTCAAATCTGGGCTAGCTTTTGTGGAGCACCCTGTATTTGGACTGCTTCTTTGTCTGGGCTGAATATTGTCACAAGATGTATTGTTTCCAGTTGAGGCGTTCTCCCATGCTGTGACTGTGGGCAGGGTCCCTCTGGTGTCACAATATGTTTGTTTTTTTGGATCCCAGAAACTATGTGTTTGAATCTAATGAATTTGTATATTCCTGTCAATTCCATCTTCCCTAGACAAAACTTATTTGATCAGAAGGTAGTAGATATTTTAAATTGTATCAGAATAGAAAAATCAATACCTTATAGCATTCTCATGTAATTTAATTACCATCCTCCCCTTTTCAAAGTTCCACTATAAATAACTATAAATAAATAAAGCGACATGAATGTGTCATCAAAGCAGGTGTTTGTCTCTTAAGTAAAAAGGACAAAAAAGCCAACCCATGCCTTACTGTACCCCCTCAGTAAAAAAGCAGCAAACTATATCAATTATCTTTAAAAGAACAAGAAGGAACAAGTACATCCATCTTGGAATTTGCATTAATTTAGAGGAACTAGACCCTGATGATAAGGCAACGTTATCATGCGTGCTTAGTACATCTTGACCCAGTACATTTCCTTGAGAAAGCATGATAAGATGAAGTTCTCTCTCTCCATTTTAAGAGCCCTTTAGTTGGTCGCCATTCTGCAAATGCTTCCACAAAAGGCAAAGCGGAGAAAATGTGTCCTATTTGGATTTGAAGCTCGCCTATTTTTACACCATGCAGTTTGTCAAGAAGGTGTGCAAATTTAAATGCTGGATGATGATAATGATGATGTGTGAATGAGTGGGACTTTAGCTCCACTGCATGAGAGAAAAACATTTGATGTAAACAACAAAAGCATGGTACATGTGGATGATTATGATAGGATTACAGTAGTAATAATGTGAGATTAAGAATAGAAGGCTAGTATTAGAAAGTGCTAGCAACTAGGCATCTGCCTCTGGATTTCACTCCAACAAACATCTCTAAGAAAAGACAAGGAGACGCATAAACTTGTGCAATTGCATTATTAGCTGTACAGAAAGCAGTACAGTATATATTTTACATACCCACGAGAGTAACAGGAGCTGCTCTTTACAAGAATCCTGCTCCTCTTATAACAAATCTATTCAATTAGATCCCCTGAGATCTAATTGAGTCAAAGGAAATATGTGGATGCTGCAGATGGAATGACATTATTGTATTTTTCCTCCATTTTAATGAAACCTGATTCTCCTGAGGTTTAGAATCTTTTTATAGCAGCCCCTCAAGCTTAATGCATGTTGCAAAGTGGGCTCGTCTGCATGTATATGGTAAAATAGGTCGCATATCACATTATGCATACAAACCTCTTTTAGGCACATGCTCTGCACTGGTGCCAAGTTGCCTTGAAATTGCTATGGATACAAGGATTAAATCGGATTTCATAAATGGGATGTTTCTTAACACTCGCTATGAATAATATTTTTGGATTGTGCAGCTGCTGGAGCAATAAAGAATGATTTGATAATTATGCTAGCCCCCCTGCCTCTCTGCTTTGGCAAAAGGCCCCCCTACCTTTCCCCCCAAGTGGAGAGGCCTCGCCCTGCAAGTCCAACACAACAAAAGAAGATAAGCTTCCCCTCCCCCAGGGAAACAACAGCCCAGCACAAAGAGGAACATGACCTATGACCCTGTGGAAAAGCACCACAGCAAGAAAAACTGCATTTTAACCATCTCACTTTGACTGGAAAAGATTTACGGACCTACAAGCTACAATAAACAAGCTGTACATAGTCTTACTTATTTGCGTAATCCAAAAAAGCAGGTGCCTGTATTGGACTGAGATAATATGGAATCAGGAGCAGCATCATTAATCTTAATGATAATGGGTTCTATATTTAAATTGCTCTCTAATCATAATCATTAGATCCCTGACTCATTCTTATAATGTGCAATTTTTCTGAAAAGGCTGCAGAATATCAGTCCTTAAAAGAATATAAATAGTGATGACACACCCGATAAAACATCATAAACTACAAATAGGTCACTAAACTCTCTGTAGACCACGTACCAGTCCCTATGGGGACATTATTATTATTACTATAATTTTACATCGGGGTAGAGGCGCTGAGAAGCAGCAGTAGGCAGCATGGTTTCAGACTTTTGTTGAAAAGGCCACGCCTCTGGTTTGCTGCAGCTCGGTGTGCAGTGTGACAGCGGCTTGTCTGAATTTATTTCAGTCGGGGACGAGAGAGAAATTGGGAGGAAGGAATAAGGCGGATATCGGTACCCGCTCTCTCATGCAGTTTTGAAGAAGACGCCCCCTCCCTGCACCTGTTCTGCTTCGTCTTGTTACCGTCTCGTCGCAGGAGTTGAGCCTCTTGCGAGTGAGCGGACGTCGCTTCTCATTGTTAGATAGACGTTGTTTTCAGCATGACTTCGGCGTACAACCTGGATTTCCACCCTCTGGCCGAAAGTCGGTTAATGGCTTCGAGCGACACCGTGTAAGTATCCAACTAACGATCTACGTTGCATTTCCGTCTCTCTGTGTTAACAGCGCAAACATTTGTGAGTGCTTTTTTTTTATATATAAACAACAGCTCAGGGCGAGAGTTAGCTACCGTTAGCTTAACTGGGATGCTAACGTTGCTAGCAGTGGCGCTACCTTTACCCGGAGTTAAAGTAGTTTGTCTAACTTGGATAATAAGGGAAGTATCCTCAACAGAAGTCTGTAAAGTAAATTCAACACAAGGCCTAACTACCACTGAGCACACATGGTTTGGGCTAACGCCATATTACTCGAAGTGACTGGAACAAAACGCAGTTTGCTAGCAACGGAATCGGATACTAGGCGCCCTACAATAGTCAAGTGACATGTGCTTCCGGAGATCACTCGTTTCGGTATCAGTCTAGGAAAACAGCATCGATTAGCTTTTAATAACAACAACCCGGTTTGTCTGTGTTACTTTACTTGTATACACACACTGCACCACCGTCTTGTTTAGTTAGTTGCAAATGGACGTGTTTAACTTAGCTACGTTGACTTGTGCTCGATCGAAACGGTGACTGTTATGTGTTAAAGGGAGTTGAGTTACCGTGTTAAGTTGACGTAAAGTTTGCTAATAATGTGTTGCCGACCTGGTATGTTTTTGTTTTTAGTTTAATTGGCTAAAGCTCAACCGTAGAATTTAAGCTTGTTTGTAGGCAGCACACGGGCTATTAGCTCGGCTTCCCTGGCGCACTCCCAGTTCCTCTCTGCTAGCTATCATCGTTAGCTGCACCTCCGTAGGCTGTGGCGCTTCCGTCCATGTTGAATGTAGAGTGCTTACTTAACGGCAGAAAACACGTGCTTTGCTACATTATTGAGCCATTAATGGACATCTTGTGACAGGGCACGTACACAAAAGTATGAATGCCCATTTACACCGATGTGATAAGAAAACATGATCATGCAAGTCAATCGAATGAGTTAGCTAGTGTTTAAAAAAAAAAAAAAAAATGACATGGTATATAAAGTTTCTCATTATCTTGAGATACTAAGTCATTATTTTGAGATACTAAGTCATCGTTTTGTGAGTTTCTTATTGTCTTGAGATACTAAGTCATTATTTTGAGAAACTAAGTCATTATGACTTGCATGATCTTTTTTTCATCACATTGGCGCAAATGGGCCAAAGGAGAAGACATTCACCAAGCACAGAAGTCCATATTATAACGGTCCTTTAGAGATAACGCCAGCTAACCCTGCTTGACAAAGAACACTTCCAAAACTACAGCCTGCTTTTACAAGACTGTTTAAAATTTAAATGGTTACACTTTCAGGAGTGCTGTCTTATATTTGACAGTAAAATAGGCCTGGTCCTTTTTTATTTTTATTTTAATGGTCTTACACTTAAGGAAATGTCACGAAAAAAGTTATTTTTCTAACTTTATAATTTTGTCTTTATCAGTGTTGTTGACGTGATTGGCCGCAAGGTCAGTTGTTGATGGGTATTTTCCATCCTTTTACCCTTTATTTTGTTCTACTGTGCGACAGAAAAATAAATCAAATACCAAACATTACCTAGTTCCAACTTAACATTTGCTGCTTGGAAAGTAATGGGTGCCTGTATATAATGAATAGTTTGGATTTTTTGTATATATTTCACACTTTCACAGGATATTCTGAAAAGAATTTCTCATCTGTTGGACTTGAGATGGTGAGGTAGTGATTAGATCTTAAAGCTGTATTTGATTGATTTATCCCCCTGATTGTTGACAGTTAGTGACTTAAGTGTGATCCTTTGGCAGCCAACACATCCATAGTGCTGTATCAGTAAGCTAAGCGCCACAGTGATCCCTTTTGTTGTGGTCGGGAGCTGTTGATCTGTGCAAAGTGTAGGATCTTGGCACATGGTCTGAGGGCTGGCCGGGCCAGCTGTTCTGCTCACTGTGAGGGTGGTGGAGGTGGGGGGTGCCATGCAGCCAGATGTTGAAGGCTAAAGGCCCGACACACCAAGCCGTCGGCAAGGAACTAGTGGCGACGAAGGCCAACTGCCTCACGTCGCCTTTGTCTTGACCGAAAATTAGCACTAGAACACACAGCAGAGACAACAGCCGAAGGCCAAGTACCATGGACGTTCTGCAAGGTTTGTGTTTAGTGGTACAGACGGTGCAGAGAGAGGTAGGTCTTTTACGGTCTTTATGTCCAATTTAACTGTAACGTTAACGCTAGTTTATTTTGTAATGTGTAGGTATGTAGAGATCTTTTGAAAGACATGTTTATGTTGAAATAAATATACGCAAGTAGTTATGTATCTTGATGTACATAGGCCAACGTTTGCATCTTATGGACATAATGTGCAAAAATATATTTCAATTGCTCAAACCTGTTTTTTTTTTTTTTTTTTTTTTATTAGGAAAATTTGATTGTCATTTTTAGCCAGTTTTGACAGCTCTGTGTATTGGATTGATCAGATGGGATACAAATGAGAAGAGCCTTCTGTGTGCCCTCTCACAGTCCGTTGTTGGCTTTCCTTGCTACCGTTTTCAAGCAGAGCAGCCAATCGGATGGATTGTTTGTTCAGCACGTCAGACTTTTTTTCTGGGGAAAAAGGCAGACGTGGCGACGGTGCGGGACACACCGCACAAACTAGGGCGACGGACGCTCACCAACAGCCTAACTTGGTCGACAGTCGCCTTGGTGGGTCATGACCTTAAGAGTAGGAAGGCTCGGATCTGGCCTGTCACCTGTTTCTCTGCTCCTGTTGCTACCTTGGCTATGCAATAATTACACGACTGGCTGTCCTGGAGCTACATGTACAGCCTTGGAATGCTCATAAATACGTCCCCTATGTGGTACGGTGTGATCGAAGGTTGAACAAATTCCTCTGCAAGCTTAGCAAACAGATATTGTGGGTAAGAGTTACATAAGACCAGATGCACCCATCATGTCCATGTATTTGTCAGTACTATGCGGCTGTTTAGTTATTAACAAAGTCTACACTCATGTTAAATCGGTGAAATAGGCTATGGGATGTCTGAGCTTATGATTCTAAAATTGGGTATCAGTATAATATTTTCAAGATTATTCACTGTTCAGGTCAGCATGCTTGTGACAAGTCAGTGTCTGCAGTACGCATGAAGTCGAATTTGAAGAAAAAAAAAACCGTGCTTCCTGAGTGGAAGTGGATTCCAGTATTTGATTTCAATAGTCGAAATTGAAAGCTCATTTTGATCGATTTTTGATTTGAAATCGATTCGTGACACCCCTAATGATTAAGTCAGGACAGTAAGCACACTGTCAAAGTAATCAAGTGTAATTGCTGCTTTTAGTAAGAAGTTTGTCGGTTAATTTGAGAGGCATTAGTAAGTAAGGCTGAGCAATTTTATCAATTCTGCGATATAAATCGATATTTTTTCCCCCAAGAAAGTATCGATACATAAGTCCCATTCAAATCCCCCGTGTTTACCCCCGTTCACGTTGCAGGAAGAGCGATTTGGTCAGCCAGCTGCTAGTGTCGCTGTAGAGCAGCCAACATCAACTGGCGGCCCGCCGCCAAAGCTTTTAGTCTGGCCCGCAGAATAATCATGAATTCACAAAATGTAAAGAGGAAAAAAATGCGTTCTGTTATTTATCATTTAGAGCAAAAACCCAGCCCCCTGTATTTACATCTCTATTCACATGCCGGGATTCTGTAGCCTACAGTGATGCCCTAGCTCCACACACACGGCTGAGCCGAGATGTGTGTCCGTTAAAACACACACTGTGTGTGTGTGTGTGTGTGTGTGTGTGTGTGTGTGTGTGTGTGTGTGTGTGTGTGTGTGTGTGTGTGTGTGTGTGTGTGTGTGTGTGTGTGTGTGTGTGTGTGTGTGTGTGTGTGTGTGTGTGTGTTAAATATACAGAGTTACCAATGGCCGCTGGGGCAGATCAACTCACGCTGGTCTCTTTTCTGTAAATAGGCTACAATTAAACCTTCTTGAGTAGAAAGTCAATCCTTGATGCACTCAATGCACTCACCTGTGTAGACCGGCATAAACATGTAGAAAGCGATATTTCAATCTGCTCAGTCCACCGCGTTGTTTTACGCAAACACAGCTCTACTCTGCAAATAGCGAATTTTTACAAACGAGCTAAAACAAAAGCTGTTGGTTTGTAGTCTAACTGTTTATCTTAGGTTGCCGGGAATCTGGAAATTTTGACAAATTCTTGTAAACCTCACTGCTGGCTGAACAAACCAAACTCTCCGCTAGAGCGGACAATCTGGAGCTACTTAATATGCACGTGAATGACGCGATAGTTATGTTTGAGTGGTGATGATGATGGTTGTATTATTTTGCAACATCGTTTCATTGCAAATGAGGCATACATGACGAGTGCATAGCCTGCTTATCAGTCCATTCATCATTAAAGCTGGGCTTTTGGCTTTTCCACATCAACTTTTAGCTTCAGCGTCTTTGACAGTGACATGTTTACCTGACAACAGCCTTTCTTTCTGCAAGCATTTTCCACCAATCAGGATGCTGCATACTACAATAATGTTTCCATAATCACAGACTTTAACCATCACTCCTCAGTGAACTGCCTCCTAGTCTGAGATCTTTTTCTAGTTAAAGAGCCAGTTATCATTAGGGAGTTTCCATGTTTTTTAGGAGTTTGCTCACACTAATACATGTTAAAAAATAGTAGCATTAATTCAGTAAGAAAGTGAAAATTTCTAACAAGAATAGGCGTATTAGGTATAAATTCATTTTATTTTCTTTATTTGAAAGTCCGGCCGCCAGAGTGCTTAGAAAATTTCTGAAAAAAATGTAGTTGATGATCCCTGCTGTAGACTCTCTGTCCAGTCAGAGACATATATTGTGTAATTGATGTTTTCAGTTCAATTAATTAAATCCAAGTAAATGGAACACTCACAAGATGTCAACAAAATCACTCGGTCCCCTTTAAATCTTTCATAAAATGATGTAAGTGTATCGAAATATATCTAATCGTATCGCTGAATATCGTGATATATATCGTATCGTGAGCTGAATATCGTATCGTGAGATTAGTGTATCGCTACAGCCCTATTAGTAAGGCTGTTGCCTGCTCCGGTGAGCTCCACCTGAAGATTTGAATTAAATATTTAGTTGGATGTGTGACTGTTCATTCACACAAGCTTTGCTTTAGTAACGTCATTCGTAACCGCCAGTGATGCTTAATGTGATTATAGAACTAATGGGGCGGGCCTTGTCGTCAGATGCTGGCCGTCTGTTAACATGCAGGCCATTCAGAGGCTGACTGATCACGTCTGTCTTCATCAGGGAAAATGCAACGATGAAATCAGGCCATATTGAGCTGAATTGGAGTTAATGCCAGGAGGAAAATATCTTACTAACTTGTCATCAGAACCACAATGTGCTGATTAGAGTCGGCCAGTTGGTATGGAAATCAAATAACGCAGCCCTCATATTTCTGTTTTCTGGCCTCAAGCGACATCCATCCTTTTGTTGTCATTTGTTCTTTCAAACCTGGGCCACGAGTCTTGAGTAATTCTTCCTCATGGGTCCCACAGTAAATGTTATGTAAATCCTGCTGCTGTTTTCTGTGACCATTTTTTAAGTTGCAACTCCAAGCCTGTCATAAGGATATTTTTATGCCAAGCGTGTTAAACCTTATTCAACCTGTCAAAGGATATTCTGCCTCTTTTTGTAGTAGTAAAGAAAATAGATGGGACTAGAAGAAAGAGCCTTCATGTACTGCTTGACAGCTGTCAAAGATATTACCATGGCATTAGAGGCTTCTGTGTCTCGTTGAATCAGCTTATGAGGCCACTGGTTTCCTGAAAAAAGAAGTAACCCCTTTTATTTATTTCTTTAGGGTATTACTTGCAAACAGCTGTTTCAGTCAACTGAATTTCCTCTTTTCTCAGAAGCATTACGTGTGTCCATGTGATCTTTGACTTTTTTTTTTATCCCCAATAAGCATGACAGCCGTGTGCTGCTGGTTGCCAAAACAACCCAAGGCAAAGAAGTGTTATTAAATTACTCAAAACAGGAAGAGACTCAGCGTAATGTACAACGTTGCCCTAACAAGACTTGTTCGCTCAATATTTTTAATTAAAGCAACATTGTGATAGTTTAATTGAGTAGCAAATAACATTCATAAATGGCTAGTAATTATTAAAATACAATTATAGCAAGCAAGGGTTTTTAATCTAAGTGACTACAAATATTGCTTTCCATCAGCAGTACAAAACAAAATCATGTGACATGTGTTGCTGCTGTGACCCCTCATGGTTTAGGGTTGAGTAATGTCCAAACACCCAATGCTGAGCTTTCAAAATCGTGTACATTACTAGGCAAATTGGCTGGCTTTCTATTATGGGCATAGCAAAGGTGTCGCTGGCATACTTGCGCGGTCAGAGCTCACCAACAGGACAGACACATGGTCCAGATAAATCACCTGTTTTTATGGGTGGTGCAGCAGTAAGAATGCAACTGTCGTGGCTTTGGCTCTGCATGACTCGTCAGCTGCTGCAGGGCGTCTTGAAGCTCGATGAGCTGCCACATCGCAGGGCTGTTTGTGGAAGCTCAGCAAAAGACTTCATCACTCTGTCAGGTGGTGTAGGGAGCAGAACTGGGCAGTGTTGACATAATTATAATACTTTTGAGTTAGTACCCTTATCAATGATGGGCCAACATTTCTTGTTTGTCTGTTTGTGCCTTTTTATAAAATATTTAATCTGAAGCAGGGTTAATGAAAAGATCAGTGGGGGAGGGGGGGGAGTTGCTAAGGTGGATACAATGGTGGTCTTTTATGGGCAGACGTGTCACTAGAAACTGAATTTGAATTATTTATATTTGAATTGGCTATCTTGAACAATTGAAAATCTGAATAGAATAATTTGAAATTGAATTTATAAGTTTGGAACTAAATACAAACTGAAAGTACTATTAATTAAATTGATTTCAGTTGCTCTAAAACTGTATTTGGTCCTCAATGAAAATTCGACTCTACTTCCAGAGGTGCACCGCTGCTATATGTATATAGCTGGAACACTGCCCCTAGTGGTATTAAGCCATACAGCTTGCATTGGTTACATTTTGTCAGGTTTTGAGCTACAATGTCCATCTTGAGATCACAGGTGTCAACCCAATACAAGAGAGGTGAATGAAATTTCAATTGTGCTTAAATCTTTGAAAAGTACTTTAAAGTACTAACAGCATTGGTCCTGGTTACTCTGACATCACTGAACCCATTGTCTACCGTTTTCATTGAAAACTAATTTCTACTGAAGTATTAACTCTGCTGTATTGACATGACATTATGCAGCTTGACACTCAGGTTCCACTGATACTACTTAATGTCAGCAGGTGTCACTTAAAACTGACGTGCTACTGGCAGATACCGATCCGTGCAGCTGTCACCTTCTGGTAGCTTAGCTAGCATGTGTCTAGCCATAGTTAATTACTAGCCCTTTTTAAAGGAATGTTTCGACATTTGGGGAATGATTATTTGGTTTCTTATCAAGTTAGGTTAGCTGTTTCCCCCTATTTCCAGTCTTTGCGCTAAGGTAACTGGCCACTTGCTTCATATTTTACCTACAGATATGAGAGTGGTATAAATCTTCTCTTCTAACATTCTGCAAAAAAAGAGGCATATTTCCAAAAGATTTTAACTATTCATTAACGACAGCAACGTGAAATGCTCTTACATAATATTTGGCATTTTTTCACCTTCCTGTCTGTTCTTGCTCTTCTCTACAGTTTCAACACAAGTGGTCAATACAGCTCTTAGTGTGCTTATGGTCTGTGCACTTTGAAGAAGACAATTTGAATAAATGATTTTTATTACTATAGCAAGTAGTAAAAGTAAAGTAGCCTTGGATGTTTTTGAATGCTGTGACACAAATACAGTTTTTCAAGTGAGGTTTGCGGTTTCGACAGCAAGATTTCATTAAAGGGCCCTCAGCAAAATGGCGTCCGCATGCCACTGGCTAAACTGGATAAATGGTGTCACCCACCAGTGCTGTGGCCTTAGCAGACGTAGCCTTCGATGTGTTCCAAAGCATCTCTCTGACTTGGCCCATTGTGCTGTAGAGGAACGGTGAATAGTGTTCTCCAGCATGGGCGAACAATATGTGATTGTTCCCCTGCTGTGGCGAAGAAGCTGGAGGTTACTCTCTGTACCATCGCCAAAGCGCCTGAGAAGGAGTTGTACCGCAAAATCTCTGTCTGCAGACAGCGATTTTTGTAGGTTTAGATCTCTACAGTGCTGTTTTCCTTTAGCTGTCGGAGCTGGTGGAAGGGGGGCACTCACCTCTTTTTGGTGGAGAGAGGCTTTTGTTTCACTGGAGCTTTTTTTTTTTTTTTTTTTTTTTTTTTTGTTTATATCTCATCATTTAAATGTATTGACAACCTCCAGGGGAAAAAAACATTCAAACTGAGGTGTGGAGTTGGATTTCAGAAGAACAAGAACTGAAGTGTGATTTGTTAGCATGTCATTTAGGTCCCTCAAGGAGTTTGGTGTTTCTGCGGAACGACTGGGCTCAATTTGTAAGAGATGGATGGCTCGTGTCCAAAGGTCTGTGTGAGCTATTGTTTTTAGTGTGTGTTTTTTTTTTTTTTTTTTTTTTGTCAGTCCCTCCTTTTTACAGTGTTTTAAGAATTGTGGTACTGTGTGTGTGTGTGTGTGCCAGACATCGTTTGTACCATAGTCTACACATATTGTGTTGTACTCCTCTGTGGAACTAGATTGTGTATTGGGAATGATGCTTTATGCTTAGCATGATTTCTCTGCCTTGACATCCATGGATGGCTGTAGCCCCTGCCTCATTCCTGGTTTCCAGGACCTCTGCACCTGTCAGGGAATATTTGTGTGTGAGTGAGTGAGACAAAGGTGCTGTAGTCGTAGGTACACTGGTGGGTATTGATTCTCTGTCCCTACGGCTTGCCTCAAAGGAAAAATGGCTCGATTTAGTATTTCACTCCTCTCTATCGTTGCTTTTCTAACCCCCTAACAACACCCAGATTACTTGATATGTTGTTGACTATGCAATCAGAGTTATTGCACCATCCATTATTGTAAACAATATATTGTTTCAGCATCTACTTCTTTTAAATGCTCAGTTTGTAAAAATGGTTTTGTGGTTAAAGTGCCCATATTGTGAAAAAAACACGTTTTCTGGGATTTGGGGTGTTATTTTGTGTCTCTGGTGCTTCCACACGCATACAAACTTTGAAAAAAATCCATCCATGCTATTTTGAGTGAGATACGGTTTCTGAATGTGTCCTGCCTTCAGTCTCCGGATAAACACGGCTTTCTACGTCACAAGCCGAAACGAGCTGGCTAACGGCAACCGTAAGCATGCTAGCGTTAGGCGTGCTACCTTGTTCTCAATAGCAAAGCACTGCTACAACACACACAAGTTCACCATAATCTACAAAAAAACTACTTACATGTGCACCCTCGTTTAGAAGAAGTCTCCCAGCTAATCCTGCCTTGTAACTGACTCACTCTGTAGCTAAAACAGACAAGGTGAAAAGAGGAGCTGCAGCAGTGAGAGAGAGCTGTGCAGTACAACAAAAATATGGTGTTTTTTGAAAATTAAACAATATAAACTTATTGTGGTACAACCTTAAAATACAATTATGAACCTGAAAATGAGTATAATATGGACGCTTTAACAAAATACAATATCACAAATTAATTTTTGTTTTGGACCCTAGTATACTAATAACAGATTTGTTTGTCTTAGCAACGGCAACGGCAACAAGATGAACGGGTCACTTGAGCAATTGGACCAGCCGGACCTAGACTCCATCAAGATGTTTGTGGGACAGATCCCACGATCCTGGTCAGAAACGGAACTTAAAGAGCTTTTTGAGCCCTTCGGACCTGTGCACCAGATCAACATCCTACGTGATCGCACCCAGAATCCCCCTCAGAGCAAAGGTACGGTCAGAGCACTGAATTATTTTATAAAATAATTAATTTCATTTTAATTAATCAGTTGGATTAACCGATTAACAGGAATTGCACTGTTTACAATTTTACAGGAAGAGAAGATTTTATGTTTTTTTGGGTGTCTTGGTATGGAAGCAGACATTTTGGGGTCTTGTAACTTGTCATGGAATGTTGATCTTTATATTTTATAGAGTAAATGATTTGTTTCATTTAAAACATACATTGTTTATTTTATTTGTTAGAATCGTAATAAATTGGCAGATGTAAATTTGTTTGTTACCTTCCAAAAACGTAGACCTTTATATGGCCACCGTTGTCCTCTACCTGTATTTGCCTTGCTTTTAGTGGTCAAGCACTATACACAAAACCCTGTTATTGCCACGTCATCCACCATCACATTTCAGCACAATCCCCTTAGGCAGTGCACAGCATTGCTTGTCTGCACACGCAATGCAGCTAGGTTTGTGCTTACAGATGAGATGATTCAATAGTCTTCTGTTTTAAGGGTTAACAACTTAAAAAAAAAAAAATTGTCATAACCCTGCGTTATAGGAATATTCTTTTTAGTTTACTTTTGCTGTGCTGGCTTAAAAGCAGCATTGTATGAAGGAAGTGTTTCACAACTGCAATTTTTCATTAAGACATCTATTGATGTTCTTACTTTTAGAAATGGTGCTTGAGTTGAGCGTTTCAGTTTAGTTTCCAATTAGAAGAGATGGTGATACCTGCTGTGTCATTGGAAGTGTTCAGTCTCCTGTAACTAACTGCAGGTGACTAAAGTAAGCGACTTTTTCCCTGCTGTAACTGTCGTGGGTTTACAACATTACCCAAATTTCAATTCCCTTGATGGCTGGATGACTCACTATGGGTAAATGCACTAATCCACTCTGGGGTTTTAATGTAGTGGGACCCTGTTTGATGCTGGACTCCGCGTCTAAATGGACCCTGTTTTGGGCTATCAGTGGTTTCACGGCCCTGACGCACCAAGTCGTCCGGAGCTGTTTGGCCGTCATTAAAGGACTCTGGCCAACCATCGGCCATACTATTTGAGCTGTTTCCAGAGCCATTGGCATTATTTAACCCTTATAAGCCTCTGTTCCGTTGATTGAGTCTGTATAATACTAGTGGCGGCCGTCTGAGAGCGAGTGTTGCTTGACTGGCTGTTCAGCCAAGTGAATCAGTGATTTTACCCATTTAGCGCAGTCAGTCCTTATTTTTTTTTCCTCCACCTTTCCTTCTTTTACAAGTGAAAGACATGCTGACAACAACGCTGCTACTTGGAGACATCTTGCCTTTCTGGCACTTATACTCTCCCTCTTTTTTTCCAGAATTCAAACGTCAGTCTACAGCAGTAAATTATAACATGACAACTGTGTTGTCTGTGTAAATAAATCAGATGTCTTTTAAGTGATTAGCAGTATAATTTTCTAAATCTTCATGGGATGTGCAAAAAGGAACCTCTGGATTTAGATCTAGATTTAGATTCCAGGGTTCCTCACTTAACTGTAATTATTTGGCCAAAATAAGCATTTAGTATGTCAAGGCCCTATGGCAACACACCCTGTGACCAGGACAGCATTTGATTCACATGATCTTTTTTACAAAGATAAACACACATCTAATGTGACCAAATAATCCTTAGTGTGTTCAAAGGTATACTAGAACATCTCTAGGGGTGTGTGTGTGTGTGTGTGTGTGTGTGTGTGTGTGTGTGTGTGTGTGTGTGTGTGTGTGTGTGTGTGTGTGTGTGTGTGTGTGTGTGTGTGTGTGTGTGTGTGTGTGTGTGTGTGTGTGTGTGTGTGTGTGTGTGTGTGTGTGTGTGTGTGTGTGTGTGTGTGTGTGGCCAACACTGCAGTTCATTTGGAGGCTGAAGACTTCAAAAACCCCTCTTTTTTTTTTAGCAGAGCCCTCCCCAGTTCTATGTGGAGTGTCAGCTGTGATGGCCTATTGACATGTTAATGCAATGTTAATGTATTCTAATAGATAATCAGGCCTGATCACAGAGTTCTTTGGCTCACTCAGCCTGTGTGAGGTGAATATGTTGCAGCAGCACCCCCACGCCCATCAATTACTGCCGTCCTCCTTTCCCAGCAGTCCTACTTCTACTGGGAGGAGTAGGGGAAGATTATCTGTCCCTACTTCTACTACACCCTTCACCCCCTTCTTATGTCTTAATCTAGCTTTTGTTTGATTTGTTTGTGGAAAATGCTGTAATCCCACTTCCATTTTGGTTGTTTACTGTGCCACATATCTTCAGAGGAGCCATCAGATTTGCGTGTTTTTAGGTCACGTCTACTGCAGGCCATGAAAAAAATCATCTGATAACTATCACGCCTTTCTGGATGGTTTATTTAGCTCCGGTAAATCGGAGGCAGGGCTAAGCAGCAAAGAAAGGGAGAGAGCTCAGCTGGTTGTGAGAGAGAAGAGAGCAGCTCAATGCATATTGGAGTTCAACAGCCCTCCCTGCGGCCTGGGAGCTCCAGTAACAGCATAATACACACTATGTAGGTCAGAGACGCTGCAGTGCTCCACTTCCCCAACCCAGTGAAACTGACAGGCTGGAACGCCACTGGCGGTCTGCTGGGACGGAAGGATGAGAGGCTTTTTTTTTTTTTTTTTTTTTTCTCCTCTCCCTAGCTCTTATTTTCTTCATCCCCCTCCCCCACCTCCTCTCTCCTCCCATGATTCCTCATCCGTGCTTTCACTTCTGCTCTCTCTTGTTGCTTTGTGCTGTTTTCATGCTTCCTGTGTATATATATTTTTTTGTAATGCGACACCACTCTCTGATGTGTTGGCACTGTGCCCTGGCATGCCCGGGCTGTGTTGACCTGCGGACAGTGCATCAGTTCCTCCTGACAGTGACCTGTGGTCACTATGGCCATGTCACACATCAGCCTTCACCTATCTCATTACTCCATTGTCCTCGCTGCAAGCTCCTACATTAGCTGTGTGCACCATCTAACTGTTGGCGCTAAGAATATCCTGTCACATGTTTCTAACATGTGATATGCGGGGAACATACACTCATCCGTTTAGCTTCTTTCCTGCTCTGCAGCAGTCGTGGCATTACATTTACGGTCTGTATGCGCTGTGTTTTTAATGCTGTTTTTTGTCTCCTCCCCCCACCCATTGTTTGTCTCTCTCTCTCTCTCTCTCTCTCTCTCTCTCTCTCTCTCTCTCTCTCTCTCTCTCTCTGTGTGTGCGCAGGATGCTGTTTTGTAACTTTTTATACAAGAAAAGCTGCACTGGAGGCCCAGAATGCACTGCACAACATAAAGACTTTAAGTGGGGTGAGTAAGCACAGTATGGGCTGCTTTTAGCTGCTGAGCCCCTCAACATCCCTGGTGCAGGCTGTGAGCTGTGTGCTGGCCGATAATGAGCTCTCTGCTCACTGAACGCCTGTATAGCCTGAAAAATATCTTGGTTTCCACTATGCACTAACATCACACTGAGGACTGCCCTGATTCTTAACACACTGAATTGATAAGCCAGCTGACCCTACACACATGCATACACATGCAGGTAGCCGATAAAGTGTGCTTGACCAGGCAGCAGGTTATTCACTGAAGCACAAGACCCGATCGCAACAAAGTGGAACAAATTATCAATGCTTGTCTTCATGAATCATTGATGCACATCTACATTTTTATTTTCCAAAGTTGGCGGTATAAAAGGAGGCGAGTTGAAGTATTTTTAACAGTGAAGCCTGATGACAGGGGGACTATGGTCTCTTAATTCCTTACCTGATTTATCTAGAGATAAAGCCCGGTCAACTGGAATAAGTGCCGTTGCTTGTTAAACCCCCACAAATCTGCCACGTCTATACACAGTTCTAAAATACTCCCTTCCAATCAATTGAATCAATAACCAACAACTCCAGCCGTCGATTAAATCAATAGCCCAGTCTATTGAAAATGGAGCCACTGTCAGCGAGGTTACAGGTAAATATTGAAACCGGGTTGATAAATGAGTGTAGCAGGCTGAGTATACTGGCCTAGATCTCTTTACTGGAGGACTATCAATCAGCCAGACATTTCAAATAAAGTGTGGTCTAACAGCTCAGCTCCTGAATCCCAGTACCCGATCATACAGTTACTGGCATTGACTGCAGGTGACTGAGTTTGGTTGGCGTGACAGTGGAAAAGCTTGGTTCTGCTCCTGTTTTCTCTCCTTTGTGTCTCGCTCTCCTTGGTCAGTGACGTTAGCCAATACCCATACTGAGCAGGCCATCTGTCTGCTTGTTTTATTTAGTGCTTTTCAAAAACAAACCCACCACTTTTCATAAGTACAACCTGCTGAAGCATCTCATGGCTAGATTTATTTATTCTTTTTCATGTCACGTGGCAGGTAAAATGTGCTAAAAATATATTCACTTGAAGTTCTGTGAGTCGCCTCGGACAAATGTGTTTATTAAATTAAATGACCAATCCTAAAGCACTTTCTCGCATAATGAACACCGCTTCAGAAAAAGCGTCACGTTCAGAGATTTTAGGCTGTCTCAAATGAGATTTTACACAGCTCAGATTTGCCACACCTTGTTCTAATTGTATGTGCTATAATATATAATCAAAAACTAAGACTTACTGTACATTTGAAAGCCATACAGAACTGGCTTGCTTGTCCACCATATCTGTAAAATTCATCTAAAGAAGATGAGGGATGTTGACAGGAAAAATCAATAATTTCCATCACAAGTCTGCACTACAGTGAGGAGTGAAATTTGATACTGGAGAATTCGATCCCTGCCATCAACTCATACACTTCCTCCTGAATCTGGCAGTGGTAAGGAATGATGGTGTTTTGAGTGCGAGAACCAAACGAGAGGCAGAGAGGAATGCTTGAAGATGGAGGATATATATGTGAAGATATGAGACTCTTGTGATGAGGGATAACAAGGCCAATCACCTGCATAGTTTATAATGGTGACCGGTGCAGTGTTGACCATTTCTTTACCCTTTTTTTTTTTTTTTTTTTTCTTCCTTTTCCAGATGCATCATCCTATTCAGATGAAACCCGCTGACAGTGAGAAAACAAGTGGTAAGTATAATAGGAAGATAGAGTACAGAGATGTCTGTTGAGAAAACATCTTTTTAGATTTAGCCAAGATGAATGTAGTATAAGATTTTAAAAGAAGACGAGGGCTGGATTATGACTGTTTAATGCCAGATAAAGGCCGGAGAGGAACTTAGTTCAGGGAATGTGCAGCAATACACAATTTCTATATAGTGTCAGGGGTTAGGAGGATTAAGGGCTTTAAAAAGCACCAAGGGGAGAAGAGTGGAGCAGGTACAGAGGATCTGGAGGAGAGCACAAATGGATGATAGTTATCAGTTTCGAGAAGTAGACACTGAGGAAAACAAAGCTGCAAGTTGCAGAGATTTGTACAAGAGGCTGGCACCTTGAGTGAGAGGCAAAAAAATGTGGCAGCATGACAAGGAGAGAGCTGGAAAAAGAGAAGTGCAAAATGTAACGCCTGATGTAACTGCCGCTTTCATAGCTCTATAATTGTCTGAATAGCGTTCCTCTTTTTCATCCTTCTGCAGCGGTAGAAGACCGAAAACTCTTCATTGGAATGGTTTCAAAGAAATACGGCGAGAATGAGATCAGGATGATGTTCGCATCTTTCGGACAGATGGAGGAGTGCCGAATTCTCCGGGGACCAGATGGTCAGAGCAGAGGTAGGTGGGCTTTCAGCACAGGCACAGTGTTCTTCGCGTCACAGCCGCCACCTTCAGCGTAGCAGAGTACATATTCTCATCAAGTATTTATACAGGCCTCTCCCTACTTATTCATTTCACCCCCCCACCACCCCCTCACCCCCAAAATCAAGTGCTATTCACCTCCAGTGGCACCCATTCCATCCCCATAGTCTATCCTCCCTTCACTGTTAAACTCCACGTCTCGCAGCGAAGGACACTGCACTCGCTGTCCGGCACAATGGCCCGTCGCCTTGGCAACCACTGGTTGCTGGTGTTCGTGGGCTCAGCTGGCAGGCGGCTCAGCTCCTCCTTTACCGCCTCGTTCATCACACTCTACAAAGGCTAGAATTAGCTTGTCGTTGCATCTCGTGTTGATGTATACGATAAAACCTCACAGCAGAGACAGTTGGCCCTGAATTAATTTTTTTAAGTAAATGTAACCCCAGTTTGAAATGGACCCTAAACACCTTTTTAATGTTTGCACATTTTTCAAATTTTTAGCAAATCCAAGCATTTCAGTGTGTATTTATGTGTGCATTTTATGTGTTTGTAATCACGTGGACTGTTTCACCGTGATACCACATAGTCAAGCCTCTTTGGGTGGCAATTTAATCCGTCAATCACTGTGCTCATGTGACGTGTTACTGTTCTCCTTGTTGTGTTCTTTCTTCGTGTGCTAACCAGTGAGGGTGGTTCTGTGTGCTTGGGAGTTGCCATTCTTTGTACTGTAATGTGTTTTTTGGGGTTCATAACGAGTTGTCCAAACCTTTTGTCTTGTTTTGTTTCTTCTTGTCCCTCCCTCCCTCCCCCCCTCTCCTATTGTTCCCCCCCCTACAGGCTGTGCGTTTGTCACATTTGCTACCAGGGCAATGGCACAGAATGCAATCAAAACCATGCATCACTCTCAGACTATGGAGGTACTGTACCCCTTAGCACCTATTTCTCATTTCCCCCCTTCCCCCCCTCATACATTCTGCTGCCACCATGTGTTGGAAAGATGAAGAACCTGTCCAAACAGATGGAGTCCATTCATCACAGAGCATGAGTCATTTCCAAAACCACTCTTGCTTATTACAAAATTACATTGTCGTCTGCAAAATAATTGAATAAAACTTGAAACCTTGCCTCTCACATAGCTGCTGTATGCGGAGCTAACTGGACACGACGAGAATTGCTGTCTTCTCTCATTTTGGCCTAAACTAAATGCATCTCGTTAATTGATTCTGATAATATTCTAGAGCCTAGCCATCACAGTCTGCCATAATTAATCTATATAATTTGGACCACAGGAAAAAGAGCTCACACCATCGATAGTTAACAAGAATTAACCCAGACTGGAGTAGCAACTCTTAGATTTCTTAAAAAACTGGGTCCATGTCATCGTGTAGCCAATGGTATCTTTGTGGAAGTGGAGCAGCAGTAATTTGACAGCTAGCAGGTCAGAGGCTCCCCAGTGAAGCAGCAGACCAAGTCTAATTAGGAGCCCAACCAAACATAACACTCCTCCTACCAGATTAAACTCAGGCCCCAGTGGTACTGCCACCTATTGCCCCGCATATCATAACCTCCCCAATTCTCAGCTGCCATGGGAGGTGCTGCTGGTGCAGAAGCCATTTTCCCTGTCCAGCCTGGTCCCTGTCTGGCTCTCAACTCTCAAAATACGTTTGCATCGCATGCCTCGTGTCCATGCGTCTGTCTGAACAATATGGGACTGTCTGTTTGTGAGATTGTGTGTATGGTTATGCATTCTTCTTGTTACTGTCTGCTGACATATCCTTGTTTGAATGTCTGTTTTCTAAGTTTTGTCTCCATTTGTTGTCTGCTTGTCTGTGGACTTAATTCAGCTCCTTGAGAGTGTTAAAGATTCACTGTCTGCAGCATTGTCCTGTGCCCCTTTTTGGAATGTGGCCTGGCTCAGCTATGCATGGCAGATGTGTTAGCTTTGATATGAATGCAACATGCATAGAAAGCCCTTTTTGAAAAATTCAGTGCAATCACTGTCCTTGCTTGATGAATAAACTGGATTCTTCTGTGTGCTTCTGAAGCCGTCTAACGTCTCTGACCTCTTCACTGCTTCAGGGCTGTTCCTCACCTTTGGTGGTGAAGTTTGCCGACACACAGAGAGATAAGGAGCAGCGGCGCCTGCAGCAGCAGCTAGTGCAGCAGATTCAGCAGCTCAACAGCGCCTCCACCTGGGGAAACCTGGCCGGTCTGGGGACCCTCACACCGCAGTACCTGGCAGTAAGTGTTGCCCAAACACACACACTGCAGAGCTATACAGTTACTCATGTATTCATGTTTCAGTTTCAAAATGTATTAATAATTTAGCCATATAAGGCAATACATGGAATCAGATGGCAGAGAGGTGTTTTGTGATGGTGTGGGTGTTATTCGGGGTGCAATGGATCACAAAACTCACGGATTGGATCACGGTTTTGAGTCACGGATCAGATACATTTTCGGATCAGCACAAAAAAGGGGGGACAATACATATTTTTAAAATGCTTTCCATTTATAACTTAATGTCGCTAGTAGTAACTTTCAGTTTGTGTTGATTCTAGCGGCCGCTTTGGACAAAAGCGGTAGTGTTTTTACCACACCTGGTGCTGTATTACTAAGTTAGCTTTACCGGGAGGGCATATAGTTGTGATGAATATTTTGCACAGACAGAAAATCATTAATTTACAATAAGAGAATACGTTACATAATTTAATGTAGGCTACTGGCGTACAACCACATCTCTCATTGTAAAGTTATTTCATGAATAAAATGGACATGTTACATACCCGAGGGGGGAGGCATTAATAAAATCTATATAAAAATAGCGTTCTTTTCAGTCTTTTATGCTGTTACAGGTCATTTATGATAATTAGATGAAAAATTACACTTTCAGAAACCTAAAAAGGTACATATAGTAACTGTAAAGAACTATTACATTTAAAATAAATCATTTTAAATTGTTGTTTTAAAGTATGGATTCAGGCACTGTTTAGGCACCAGCACTGTTTTTAAAGTATCGTTTTTAGGACCAGTATTGGGGGGGGGAACCCAAACGATACCCAACCCTAATGGCAGATGTCATGTTTGCTTTTGATGCTACAACATCCTTCTATTTCCCTTAAATCAAATTGTATGTGATATTTGGATAGATGGAAAGAGCAGCTCAGTCAGTTCAGTCGGTTCAATCTAGTTAATGTGCATGCAGTAGCCTCAATATCTCTAGTTTTCCGGCCAGAACCTGCTCAGCTACTCATGTTATGTCCATGTTTAAGTCACATGCTCATTGGCTCCAAGTCAGTAAGCACATGCAGGTCACATGCCATGTGTCCTTCAGCCAGAACACAAACTGAGTGAAACAAGATATTTCTACTCTGAGCCGAAGAGAATCAGTTTAATGTGTAAACCTTTTATTTATTTGCATGCTCAACCATCACACTGTTTATATGTACTAGCCCCATAATAAGCTAATCTTTTTTAATTACTTTTTAATATTAAACATGTTTTGTTTACGAGGGAGTCTATATTGTAAACAAAGTGGCTACTGCATTTCCATCCAGTCACTGTTTAACAAACAGGTGAACAAAACAGGATCACCTAACAATATAATTCAATACAAAATATGCCTGAGGAAAAATCCTGCCTTTTTCAGTTTTTGTTGAGACTGCGTGGTCTGTTCAAACATGAACCTTAACACTTCCCAAATCTGCCGTTTGTGGCAGTTACCAAACAGCTCCAGGGGCATAACCACCTCTTCCTGGACTGGAGCAGACAGACCCTGATTTGCATTATCCAATCTTTGTCTCACATTCACTGTATAATGGCAACACTTGAAATGTCTGTTGTGAAATTCATCAAAACAAGCAACTGATTTATACTGTTGATGAATTTAGACCTAATAGTGTGCCCCCCATTTGATTCTTGAACTCAGTCTTTGTTTCTTTGTCCTCAACAGTTGCTCCAACAGGCCACATCTACCAGTAACCAAGGCAGTTTCAATAATATGCAGAGGCTAGGAGGTGAGTTCACCCTCTCTGATGTCAAGACCACGGTTCTTAAGTCATCCTCAATAAATGAACAAGCCAACACTTCTCATGTCAACAACCTTGTGACTCTGCCTGACGCACACATGTTTTTAACTACTGTAAATCACATTACGCTTTCAGATCAGTGGCACATTCATAATCAGTGCTGTTATTCCAGGCCTGTGTAGGCTGCTTAAAGACAAACATGCAGCACATAACCATGAATTGATTAAATTAAACAAGACTAGGTCAAAACCTAGTACATGGCTGCACCGTGTATGTTTAATGTGCTTAATTGTGGCCAAATAATTACAGGGATATTCAGCGGTAGTGTCTATAATGGGAATATAGATATTACATGGTCATCTGTTGTGTTCCCAGTTTTGTTTGTTTACTGGAGTATCTTATTCCATGACATGGTAAAGAAACATTAAAGACAAATAATTGAGGAGTGCTTTTCACTACCAAAGTGAATTAATGTTACTTTGTTAAATGGACCAGACCTAGGTTGCACCCCATGACAACTGAACCGCATCCTCAAATGTTGGTCTTGAGGAGCTGCAGTATTTATTCATGCATAGACTGAAACCTACACTGAACATTTACTACCACCTGACAACTTTACGGTGTATTTCTTCTCTGCTGTCTCTGTATTGCGGAAGTTAATCAGCTGATTGATGGGTGATAGCAGAGTTAAAAGCCTGTGTCGCGCCAATACATTTCGAAAGCGTAATGGCCTATCGGGAAACGCCAAAACTGACATCATCACGCTCACTCCGACCAGTGGTGGAACTTCATCACAGAAGGAAAGAATTTCGAGGTTATGAGCCTGGCCGAAAAGGCACACCCCATAACTATAGTGAGGCCATTTTTGTATGTTGAAATATTATTTCAGGTCAAATACTAAAAGCAGTACTGCATTTTCCCATTGGTATTAATAAAGTACTCTATCTAATACAACCCTGACACCAGTGTGAAAACTAAAAAAAACACATTTGGATTGTATTTGGTACAGTAATGCCAAAGTGACCAAATGCAATGGCTTGATTATGATTTAACAAAACAATGAGAGATGATGAAAGAACTCTATGGATGGGTTAGATGGTAACCTGACAAACAAGAGTGAATGGAAAACGGCAAGAAATATTACAAGAAAGCCATGTTGTGTCCAGGCAGTGTAAAATAGAGGAGGCTGAGAGAAAAAGTTTTTAATTGACAGTCCCATCTTAAACCGTAAAGATATATTCTCTATGCTTGAATTCTAGAGAAGTTTGTTCCCTCCTAAGACTTTTAGAAAGGTGCGTGTCTGCGAGAACTTTAGCGTAGCTTTGGAAGTCACCTTTGTTTCTTCGTTCTCGCAGCAGGCATGAACCCCCTTCAGCTGCAGAATTTGGCCACATTAGCTGCTGCTGCAGCTGCAGCCCAGAGCTCTGGCAGCCCGAACTCCACCAGCACCATGTCTGCAAACAGTGCAGCCCTGGGAGCCCTGGCCAGTCCAGGTAATAACTAAAACTAAAACCGACATGAGCCGTAGTATGTGCATGTACTGTGTATACAGTAATGAGCACCCAGTGCGAGTCGAACCCTGTTCGTGGTGATTTTTAGTTTAGTTAGAGTACTTGTTTATGGATGTTTTGCTTGCTGAGTTTTTGACCTTGTTTGCTAAATTTACATGTCTGTTATCTTAGTTTCTCTTCAGACATAACCGTTAAATCTTAAGTGTAAATAAAGAGATGAACATACATTTTCAGTTAGCCCTCATGCTGCTGTGATCGTATCAACCAACTGCTCTGCAAACCTCCCTCCGCTATTTGCCTAACAGCCCCCAGCCATTCCTCAATTATTTTATGGGAGTTAATCAGCCATATATACAATTTTATGAGAGCCCCCATTTCCCTTTTTAATATGTGTAAATATACATTGGCTCCATCTGTCTGAGTTTTGCATATTGCTGCTGCGGTAACGACCTCTCCGCTTTAAGAGACAGATTTTTAACTGCCCTCTCACTGCTGTGTCATCCTCTCGTAATCGTAACAATTTGTGGCAAAGATGCCAGACATACAGTATAGAGTGATATGAGGTGTGTTGAACATGTGCTAGTCATCCCTGTGGTAACGTTTTTATTTTTTATTACATATACTATGTGTGTGTGTATATATATATATATATATATATATATATATATATATATATATATATATATATATATATATATATATATATATATATATATATATATATATATATATATATATATATATATATATATATATATTTTTGTGTCTTGTAACAGTTGGTTCAACAGCAGCGTCCAGCGCGGGTGCTGCCATGAACACCTTGGCATCTCTGGGCACACTGCAGGGTCTCACTGGCACCTCTATGGGCCTCAACCTCAACGCTCTTACCAACAGCATCAGTGGTAAGTGTCTTTTTAATAGCTGGTTAAAAGCTAACAGTTGCACACTAATGTCAATGCTGCATTAAGAAATGGTTACCACTATGGAGCAGCGAGACTTAAAAACCTTACTGTTTTGGTTTGCTGGACTGAAAAGCAAATTTTGCTCTGTTCTTGCTGCTGCATGTTAAAGATAGACCCACTTTATTTGGTACACCTGTAAAACTTAATGCAAATCAATAGAACAGTCATAAATTCTACCTTTTACGAAGATGATAATGATCAATTTTGAGAGGTATTTATTCAACTATGTTTTTATTATTGAGGTTTGTAAATTCTTTTGTATTGTTATACTGGTATTTTTATATTCTTACAGTCATTTCGGTTTTTATTCTTAATATGTTAAGTGAGTGTTGTACTTTGAGAGCAAAGATTACCAGAGTCAAATTCCTTGTTTGTTTACGCAAACCTGGCCAATAAAGCTGATTTTGAGGTTGTAATTTGCTGTGGTGTTGGACTGCACTTCATGATATTGAGAGGTGTTTTGCCCATGCCATTTACAAACATGAGGGAGAAAGAATATTAGTAACTCATTTTAATATAATGCAGTCCAGAACAACAATACCACTAATTATGACCTCAGTAATAAACACATTCATGGAATTAACACTTAGGTAGAATATGTGGCAGAGCTTTTGTTCTGGACTGAATTAGCTTGTATAGGTGTACCTAATGAAGTGGCCATGGAGTGTAACTTGAGATTCAAAAGGCTTTGTTTTTCTGCCCCCTGGTGGCAAAAAACTTGTAATTCCTCAATTTTTTGTAAGCTGCAAAATGGGTTATGAGTGTACAACCCATTTGTTTTTCTGTTTCCCAGGTATGGGGGCCATGAACGGAGGCCTGGGAGCCTCCATGGCCAACGGGTCAGCAGCCAGCTCCATGGACGCTCTGACCCAGGCCTACTCAGGGATGCAGCAGTACACCGCCTCCGCCCTGCCCTCCCTCTATGGCCAGTCTCTCCTGCAGCAGAGCATTGCTGGCGGCCAGAAGGAAGGTGAGCATTATCACTTTTGTTAAATAACATTAACTTGAGGATTAACTAATTGTGTCTGTGGGTACATCTTAATACGTTTCTAACTTGAGTCTTGTCCGTTTTTCTTATCAAATGGAGTAGGGCCAGAGGGCGCCAACCTTTTCATCTACCACCTGCCCCAGGAGTTTGGGGACCAGGATCTTCTGCAGATGTTTATGCCTTTTGGAAATGTGGTTTCTGCCAAAGTCTTCATTGACAAGCAGACCAATCTGAGCAAGTGCTTTGGTAAGTGTGTTGGCACCACTGGGCCCTGAAGCCCTCTTTATTGTATAATTGATGTACGTGCCACGTTGTGTGGCACGTGTTCTTAAAGGAACACGCCAACTTATTGGGACTTTAGCTTATTCACCGTCTCCCCCAGAGTTGGATAAGTCCATACATACCCTTATCAGCTCCGTGCATGTAGTAACTCTGTCTGATGCCCCCACCACTAGCTTAGCTTAGCACAGATCCTGGAGGTAACCGGCTCCAACTAGCCTACTGCTCCGAATAAGTGACAAAATAACCCCAACATGTTCCTGTTTACATGTTGTGATTTGTAAAGTCACAGCGTGTACAAATAACAAGGTCACATTAACACAGCCATCTTCTAACAGTATATAAACTGGGAACTATATTCCCAGAAAAGCGAAGCACTGCCGGGCTTCTCAGGTGCTGCAAGCAAATCACTCCGCCCAAGTAGCAGAAGTTATGTAAAATTAATTAATTAGTTTGAATAATGAAATTATGCAACTCAGAGTTATCATGAAATATTGTGTTTTAAGAGTTAGTTTACTCAGATTTAGAGCACTAAATACTCTTTGAGTTAATAAATGATATGTTCGGTTACTTAATTATGGGGTCTTTTGTTTCTGGCACCAGTCTTGAAGCGTAACTCTTGCCAAAATGCAACCTAGGGTCGTTTTGTGAATGTACCCGGGTCAAACTTTAGTTTAAAAGCATAATTAGGACGGAAACGCCACTTTTAAGATTTACCGTTTTTCGGTCAAATGGCCTTTTGAATGGGAGAGCTAGGGGCTCTACTCTGGTCGCATCAAAATCACTATTTTTACAACACTAAGAGGGCTCAACACAACATGAAACTTTGCTCAAAGTATCACCAGGGGCTCTACGCATGAACTTGAGCATTGAGAACATTGTTTGTGTACACAGTTTACTAAAAAAGGTTTTGAACAACTCACTGTAACTGTTGTTATTCTGGTCGCCGTCCATCTCGTAAGTAAAAAATAGTTGAGGGAGGAGAGTAAAGATGGAAAGCTCCTAAAGCTTAGTTCCATATAAATAAACGGATAATTTGTTTTGTCATTTAGTAAAAAACAATATTGACCTTGTAGTTGAAAAAGGAGCCTCATATAAGAATGACATTTCCTCCTATAGAGTCCGTTCATTCGCATTCAGAGATCAACTCTTATTGACTGAGAAAATGGCGGATAGCCTAAACAACAACTGCTAACTGTAAACTGTGTACACAACCAATGTTCTCAATGCTCTAGTAGAGGCCCTGGTGATACTTGGAGCAAAGTTTCATGTTGTGTCGAGCCTTCTTAGTGTTTTAAAAATTGCGATTTTGATGCAACCATTGTAGAGCCCCTAGCTCTCCCATTCAAAAGGCCATTTGACCGAAAAACGAAAATACAGTAAATCTTAAAAGTGGCATTTCCATCCTAATTATGCTTTTAAACGAAAGTTTGACCCGGGGAACATTAACAAAAAGACCCTAGGTTGCATTTTGGCGAGACTTACGCTTCAAGTAATAATTGCAATGGCTTTCCTTTTTTCCAGAATAAATTCTCTCCTTTAAACCCCCCCACAAAATCTGATGTTGTACACCATGCCCTTGAAGTACCAGGCAATGTTGTGTTTAAAGGTCTCGTGGCATGAAAATTTCACTTTGAGGTTTTTTAACATTTAATATGCGTTCCCCCAGCCTGCCTATGGTCCCCCAGTGGCTAGAAACCGAGCCCTTGGTATCCTGTTCTGCCTTTGAGAAAATGAAAGCTCAGATGGGCCGATCTGGAATCTTGCTCCTTATGAGGTCATAAGGAGCAAGGTTACCTCCCCTTTCTCTTCTTTGCCCGCCCAGAGAATTTGGCCCACCCATGAACGAGAGACATCATGGCTTTCAAACAGGCAAAGTGGCAGTTGGTCAAGGCCACACCCCCACCCTCTACCTTACGTACGCTCAAGTCGGTGTCGCCTCAGTGTGTTTTGAGGCAGTTTTTGGGATCTCCGGGACCCGACTGATCAGTCCGACTGCTTTTTTTTCGAACGACGGTTGGCCGTCTGGTTAGTGTGTCAGCAACATAAGGAAAGCTCATTGTGGGACTGGCTCTAGTGGCTGTAATTCTGCACCAAGGCTGAATTTCGGGAAAGAGACTTCAGATACAGTATTAGGGGACCACTAAGGTCTATATAAAAGCCTCCAAAGAGCACCATGTCATGGGACCTTTTAAATGTGAAGGGGGTGTGTTGAAGTTCAAACGGGGTGTCAAATGTATGTAACATGTGCCCTCCACCTTTTTGTTATCAGGGTTTGTCAGCTATGACAATCCTGTGTCTGCGCAAGCTGCCATCCAGGCCATGAATGGTTTCCAGATCGGAATGAAGAGGCTGAAGGTTCAGCTGAAACGCTCCAAGAACGACAGCAAACCCTACTGATCCTAGCCCTGGGGCCTCCCCCCCTCCCCAGCTCTAATGCTAGCACTGCTAGGGTAAGTTCACCCTCCAGCCATGGTCACCACAGCAGAGACTCAGTGGGGCAGGGGGGAAGGAGTCCACCACAGGAGGGAGACTCATTCTACTCCTCTTAATTTAGAAGAAAAAAAAAAATGGTTACAATGATCTTTCCACATTTTACTGTATTTCATTCCTGCGGTTTTATCATGAAATTTGAGTCGGATTAAATATTTTAATGTATATGATTATTTATGACTATCACTGGAGTCAGTGTTCACTGGAGGTATTTTGTGTCACTGTAATTAGTGGAGACCATCAGGTGTGTTTCCATGCCATTTCATTGCCTTCAGGTCAAGCTAGACAGGTTGACTAAGGATCAGTTATTGTGTTGAAGAGCTGAAGCCAGGCCACGTAGACCCAGAGCTTCAACCTGTCTATGGCTTTTTACATTTAGTCTGTCTCATTTGTTTGTCATTCTTAATGTGAAAATCTTTTGCACTCTAAATTCTTAGATCATTGCTCTCTCTCTGTCTCTCTGTCTCTCTGTCTCTCTCTCTGTCTCTCTGTCTCTCTGTCTCTCTGTCTCTCTGTCTCTCTCTCTCTCTCTCTCTCTCTCTCTCTCTCTCTCTCTCTCTCTCTCTCATATATATATATATCTAAGCCATGTTAAGCTAGGCTACCTCTCTTTTCTCTATTAACAACTTCTTCCAGTCATTCCATCCATCCTCCAAGTCTCCTGCAAGGGAGACTGGTTCTAGATGGATCTCTTTGGGTGCCAAGTATACAGCATGTTGGAGTCTCTGCCATATGTCCTGGTGGTGTCCCTTCCTTAAATCTGTGTATTGTTTTTGTGTGTCAGGGGAGTAGGGGGGGATGTTTACCACACTGTCCTTAATGTATGTGGTGATTGGCATTGTTTTTGTTGGTTTTTGTGCCTCATGGCTAAACAATTCTTGTGCTGTGCCCCTAACTTTCTCTTCTCTCCTCTTTGTCTTCTCTCTCTTGCTCTCTCTCTTCCTCTCTCTCTCTTCCTTTTGTGTTTTTGTTCCTTTTTTAGAACAAATCTCCATGCCTGTTTGCTCATCATTAGCCTAGCATGTCTTCATGATGTTGAAAGCCAAGCCAAACTCCTGGCCTCATCATCCCACCATTGTCTGTGATGTCTCTCTAAGCTCGTCTGACCAATACCTGGCCACCCACTGACCCTTGACCTTAGCTCAACCTGATTTTTCTGCATGTGTATTCATTTTTTTTTTTTTTTTTTTTTATAGAAATGTGACAAGTGGGAGAGAGGTCAAGCAAATCAATGTGAAAAATTGCCTGTGTGCATTCATTTAATAAGAGAACTTTTTTCGAATGTTTTTCCTTTTTTTTTTTTTTTTTTTTTTTTTTTTTTGACTGTTTTAAAAACCAACCTGTGGGATTTCGTATTTTTAATTTAGCTTTGTTTTTTGTGTTTCTTTTTACCTCTCTCAGTAAAATTCACTTGAAAGTTGAATACAGGGATTGGCACACAGCTGTGCTATTTGGTGCCATTAGCAATACGTTGGCTTCTTTTAAAAAAAATTTAAAAAAAAAGGCGAAAATGCTACAGGCCACTTTTCAACACTTTTGAAAGTCTGACCAGTAAAACCCCTCTCAGTGCTCTGTAATGATCTCTACATTTTGCGGGCAGTGTGAAGATTTACACCAAGGCTATTTAAAAATATATTTTCTTTTCATTTACAAAAATCCAGTGTATTTACCTTTTTTTGAACTATTGATGGCACAATAAAAGGTACATTTGCTCTGCTTAGAGAAATGACTACCTACATGAGTCAACTTTTTTAGAACTGATTCACAAATAGACAATCTGTGGTTTAAATGCACACTTAGATTACCTATATTTTATACCATTGAATCTATAGAAGTTTAACTAACAGAACCCAGGCAAAACTTTGGGTTTTTTGTAGATTATGTTGTAATGTCATCTGTGTGTGTGTGGGGGCGGGGGTGGGTCTTCAGTGTATTACATTTTTAAAGAGGACTAAAATCAGTTTGATCAGCGTGAAAGTTTGAGGATCATTTATAGTAAATTAAAAACACTTGAAGTCAAAAAATTCCTCTGCATTAATTGTTATTTCAACATCTGGGAAAAAGTAAAAAAAAAAAAATTCCGTAAGGGTCACAGTATGTAGACTTAATTTCTTTTCAGCGTTTAAGAAAAATTTAGTGTTCAACTTCCACGGTACGTCTTGTTGACTTTCTGTGAGTTTGTCATTAATAATTTAATTAATGGATGTTTTACCTTGGTTTAGTTTGGATGCCTCATGTTGAAAGATGATTACAATGTCTGTTAATCATACAGATGCCAGACAATGTATTTTTGTTTTAATTTGATGTTAAAGTGCCCATGTGTCAAACTCAGTGTTTTTGAATTCACAAGTTTTTTCCTGTAATATTACCTAGTTTTCTTTACACACACACACACACACTCATACACGTGACCACACCGTGACACGCATAACACTTTCTGTGGTTGCAAATGTGGGAGCCCCTGAAGAAGAGATCACTTGGACACAACACACGACCTGTGGGTCTCTGCACATTTTATAGACACACGCACTCTTGCTTTTTTTTTTAATTTTAGTTTTTTGCTGATTGTTCTTTTAAGTGACTTCCAGTATCATGTTTCAGTCATACACGATGCACAGCACATTAATACTACTTACCAAGTCCACGACAAATAGTGTTGGTTTACAAATACATTCCATTTTTTCAACACAAAGTTTACATTTAGTTTTTGCCGGGGTGGTATTTTGTCTGTTGTACTACACGTTGAGACAACCCTGGTAAAATAACAACCACTTCACTCCCAAAGAAGGGTTCCCTAAAACTGCGTACCTGGTGGCGCTAAAAAGTTGTCAACTCAGGGGCTTTTTTTGTGTGTGAAACTAGACACTCACACAGGATTACGACACAAAAATGCACAATTATTCATCATTTGACCTTTTCGGTTTGGGATTTTTTTTTTTTTTTTCTCGAAATACATAAATATTCCAAAAAATATATAATATAAAGAGGTACCAAATTTGAAACTGAAAGTGCTCGAGGAAAGTGTTGTGGTTTTGTAAGGAAACATTAAGCACAATTGTGGGAGCTAATCACTTTTGCAGAATGGTGTGTGTGTGTGTGATTATAATCCCCAAATTTTCAAGGTACCACTGATTTCACTTTTTAATATGGGCATGTGCTTTTTACAGTGTGTTTTTTCTATCCAAATGCAATACAATATTCAAAGTGCCATATATACGTCTAGAAACTGCCTACACATCCTTATCAGGCCTTGGTTTAGAGATTGCTGCAGTTCGCCTTTTTTGTCTATTTATGCCAGTGTAATCGAAAGCTCTTGTCACCTGCTCATGTCCCCCCCCTTCTCTTTCTTCCCCCACACCTTGTGTGTTGAGTTATTGGTAAAATGTGTGTTGTGATGTACTCAATTTGAAGAGTTGGTTTAAAAAAAAAAAAAAAATTGTAGATAAACAATAAACTTCCCTATACATTTGAAGTTTAAACCTCTTTCTTAGTGAGTGTGAACACGTGTACTGTAACACTTTGCGATACAAACGATGGGTGACCAGATGTGTCAGGGAATTTGTTTCAAAATCAAAGTAAACAAGCTAAAACTCAAGTTAACAAAAAACGCTCAAGTGCCATGTTAAGATCTTGAAATGATAAAAAATGTGTCAAACACTGAAATGATTGCAGATCTGTGGTTGGTATGCAGTGTATGGTAAAGTGTTACTGTGAATGAATAAAAAAAGCACAATGTACGGTCCACAGCGGTCCTAACAGGAACTTGACTCACTTCAGGGGCTTCCATCACAAATCCCGTTCAAGCTCTAACAATCACTATTTTTTTGTTCTGTTTTCATATTCTGAAGTGCTATTTTTTTTGACAAGTGTGGTCGCTTTGCATCTCTATAGATATTGTCTTGATCTAAAAGAAAAGCGGAAAAAAAAAATCTTTTCCTGTTATTTTTCTTGTCTGATAATCGGTAGGACTTTGTTCATGTTCCACCAATAATTTAATAGATGTTTTATCTTGTCTTGATGAAAGCCAAAGTGGGTGCATCTTGATGTTATCTGTAATATGCATACAGTAGTTTTTTTTTTTTTTTTGTTTTCTTCTGCTCAGTCAATATAAATTTTTTGAAACTGGGTGGGATTTGAAAAAAAAAGATGCACAGGCTTTCCAATTTCTACAACTGGTTGTTCATATGTATTTTGTACCAGTGAAGCTTTTTATATTGGAAATTAAAGAAAAAAAAATTATATTGGAAAAAAAAAATTGTCTGGCCTCTCAATGTGGCCTCGCCTTGACCAGGTCTCGAGTTTGGCCTCTTGGTGGTGTCAAGCAATTTTTGTTTTGTTTTTTTGTCTCTAAAAGATGCCTGATTTTGATTTTACTCAAATCGCTTTGGGTTTCTCTATTCGTTAATCAGTTTCCGGTTTGTTTGTTTTTTTTTTTTTGGGGTGATCCTCTAAATCGTGGTAAGTTTCATGTTAGTATTTGTGCTGTCCACATAGTTTAATGGTCATGAGGATTTCAACAACTTT